>NC_086455.1:103239244-103592994 GCF_028390025.1 Pseudophryne corroboree
TATAGTAAAGAGCCTTTAGAGCCTTTTCACATTTTATTTACACATTTTAAAAAAACAAAACGTTTTTTTGCATGTTAGGTTATTAAAACAAAACCAACAAAGCTTATAATTCACTAAGTATATTTAATTTTGTTCCCCCATCCTTAATTAAATGTATGAAAATTACCATTATTAAAGGCTCTAAACAAAATTAGCTTTCTGCTGCCTTGCATTATACCATATATGTATTGCGTGATGGTCACTGAAGTCATTTTATATATATATATATATATATATATATATATATACACACACACACACACACACACACACACACACACACACACACACACACACACACACACACAACCAGTCCTTGCTCATAAAGTCCTTAGAACTCCAGAGTTAAATTGTCCAAATGCCGCTTCAATCCACTCCAAGACACTGGAGTATAGCAAGAAGCTGGTGAGCAGAATGGAGAGTGCACTTGTCAGTAGTTAAAAAGCACAAACTTTACTCTAAAACGTATGCTCACATACATTCAAGTTTAAAATGAAAAGCATGAAAGTATAGCTGTAACATAGCTGCTCCATTTGCAAGGCAGACAAGTCTGCCTTGCAAACGGAGCCACTAAGTTGCAGCTATTTTTTTATGCTGCTCATTTTAAACTGGACTGTACCTGAGCGTACGTTTTAAAGTAAAGTTTGTGCTTTTTAACTACTGACAAGTGCGCTCTCCATTTTGTTCACTGAAATATATATATAATATATATATATATATATATATATATATATATATATAATCTCAAAATATAATATATAATTTTCTGGTGTTTAATAACTACTTAGGTAAAGAATGAGTGACATGGCTAACGCTTTGTGTCTTGGAAAAAAAATCTGTTAATATCTGATACTTTAAGTATCAATGCTGAAAGGAATTGATGAAAGCATTTTCTATGCTGCACTAACTGTGACTGACCTGATACTGCTGCATTCGGGGATGACTTTTAGAGCAGGCCTGGCCAACCTGTGGCTCTCCAGCTGTTGTGAAACTACAAGTCCCAGCATGCTCAGCCACAGTTTTGATATTAGTGAATGCTAAAATTGTGGCAGGGCATACTGGGACTTGTAGTTTCACAACAGCTGGAGAGCCACGCCTTGACCGGGCCTGCTTTAGAGTGTTTTGGTTTCATTGGTTCTCTGGTTTAGCACATAACTTTATTTCAATATCCCCAAGTTTTGACTATTCAATTTTACCAAGTGGAGCACTTTGAAAATAATAGACTGCACTGAGGCTTCAAAACTGCATGCAGCTCATCTTATTGTTTGAGCTGACACTCTTTTCTTTTCTTTCTTTTTTTGAATTGTGTGTTGTTGTTTTTTTCCTCCCACCTAATGCAGTGGTTGTTAATGTTTGAATGGCTAATGTGAAGCTAGCTGTACCTCTTTAGCCACTGATCATTTTATAAAAATGCAGGTGTGTGTTCTGTGATGGTCAGTAGATAAGTCCACATTTTTGGAGATACTGTGAATAAGCATTTGAGGATGTGCAGTGTTGGGAACCAGTCAGAAGCTATGGGTGCGAGAAGAAGAAAAGTTTAAATTGTCTTGTGGTGGATTTTTTTTTTTTTTGTTTTGTTTCCAATTCTGTATGTGTGAGCGGACTGCCAAATGTGCATCAGTATAATAGGTTGAAAGTGTTTTTGTTGCTTTATTTGCGTGTGCATGGTATGAGTATCTCTTAACAGTAAAAGGACAAAATGACAATTGTGTTTTACGTTGGTCTCCTTACTCCATGGTATGTGAACCCAAAGCATGCATCCACATGTAAAAATAAATATTCAATTCCGAGCAATGTGTGGTTACGCATGTCACTCTGAATTATGTTAGCAACATCATACTACTGCGCACCCCTGTGAGGTGTAAGGAAAAATGGGCGATGATACAGTCTCAGTATGCCATTCTTTGCTTACAGAGTAATTAAATTACCCCTATGTGCCTATATACCTTTTACCCTTGTGTTTGTAATTCTGTTTAGCATGTCTACATACTTGAAAAGTAAATTTTTTCACCATGGGAGCAAACACTAGAGCAGTGTTTCCCATCGTTTGCCCTCAAGGCACTCTAGCAATTCTAGCTTTAAGGTTAGCCATACTTGAGCAAAGGTGACTTAATTAGTACCTCCATTATTTTGATTTAAGCATTTGTGTGCAAGCAAGCAGGCTACTGTTATTTTATTCCCCAGTCCACTGCCAGCCAATCACATGGCAGTTAGCATGGGAAGTAGTTTGTATAAGGAACACATTTGTGCATCAATCACTTATTGGACATATGCTCTAACATTGTGTATTTATGCATTTTCACATGCAGTTTCTGCTTGTAATAAAAAAAATATATATATCTCTAATATCCAAAAAGCAAAACAGCACACTGGCAAGGGTTAACAAAATACCAACGGTCGTGGTGCAGGGTCCAAAAATGATAAACATTGGCACTCACTTTCCAATTTAGTTTTGAAAAAGAATCAAGATCAGCGCTTACGTTTTAGCAGAAGCGGATTTATTCAGTCCATCAGTAGCAAAGTAATACAAACAGCGGCCCGACAGCCGTTTCAACCAGACTCTGGTAGCCCCTGAGGAAAACTACCAGAGTGTGGTTGAAACGGCTGTCGGGCCGCTGTTTATATTACTTTGCTACTGATGGACTGAATAAATCATCTTCTACTAAAACGTGAGTGCTGATCCTGCATATTTTCAAAACTACATTATACACACACACACACACACACACACACACACACACACACACACACACACACACACACATACACACACATACACACACATACACACACACACACATACACACACATACACACACACACACACACACACACACACACACACACACACACACACACACCACTAGTACATAAGGACCCTTAATCTCAGGAAACTACATGAGAAAATGGAGTGGTAAATTGCAAAGATTTAACTTCCCTATACATAACTGTGTCCTAACCCACCATAGAAAATGTTTTTTTATTTTTCTTCAACTAGAGATGAAGTTGGTAAATTATATGCAGAGTAATGCAGATGAGATATGTTATCAAGCATTGTGAAAGGTATTCCCCCTACCCCCTTATTAAAAACTAATATTTCACATATGCCAGTAAATATCAATGTAAAACAACGGGCATGAAGATTGCAACAAAGCTCGCAGTGTATTACATGTAGTCCTATATTCGTACAGATTATTTGATTCACCTGAAGTGTAAAATAATTCCACTTAAATTAGCAACAAGGAGGACCCTTGGAAGGATGTTTACATGGATAAGATATTATTCAAATTGGAGAAATGTTACAGAAACACTGAAGCATATATAATAACAAGATGATAAATTATGATTCAGATTATGATGATCTACTGCTGTTGTCATGCTTACAGTTCACATGCAATTTATTTTTTCATGTGTCCCATCATTTTACACATCTGTTTCAATCTTTTTGTTTAAGCATTATTTGAGGGCTACTAAAATATTTTAGATCAGTCTTTTTTCATACAGTTATTCAGTTTTGCTAGCCAGTCCGGGACATAGGCTATCCATGTATAATGATTTCTGTTCTATAGTGCACATTGTAATGTAGGCAGCCAGTGGTTCATCGGCTATGGTGGGACAGATCTCTGCTTGTTCTTGGCTAGCTGAGTGCAAACATTATATAACAGCTGGCAAGTTGCAGGCTGCTTAAAGCGGTTGTAATCCAATGCTTCATTTGGAATTACCTTTTAACCTAGTATAAGTTACACGACTAGAAGGAAATACCAGATTTGTTACTGTGGTTTACAACATGTGCTGTATTACTGTCATTGGGCTCTATCCATCTGTTTGTACTTGGAATGCTTAATGCCTTTTCTCTGTAATACTGTACGTTCCCAATTGTATATGATGTATCCATGTCATTAATAAGAGAGGCAACTCTCAGCATATTTCTTCCTAGTAAAATAAGTTATAAATTTAAAATATTGTTAAGCAAGACACGTTATGTAACAAAGTCCACAAGAATGAAACAAACAATTGTAAACCATTAAATGGTGTTATTTTAATTTACATTGTGTATATTGATTTTCTAGTTACTGTATCTGTATTTTTTTTTTCTTTTTAATTATGTTCAATGCTTCCTATTTGGAATCACAGTTTCGCACCATAACAAAAAATTGGCAACATGATTATTTTTTGATACTAAATGTTTGCACATCCCTGTTTATGATACCATTTCTCATTATTAGTTCCTTTAAGTTTTACAATTTATATTAATTGGCAATTATGTTCTTGCATATCAGCAAAATTATAAAAGCAGGTTTACTTTAAATAAAACTTTAGGTGTAATAGCCAGCGTTGCCAGGATTCACAATCTAATATCCATATAAAATATACCAATTGTACGAGTTTTCATTTTAATGCTGAATAAAGTATTATTTCGGTAATGATACATGTTAGTAGTTGCTATGTGTTGTGATTTAAAATTCTGTCCGAATGTTCCTTTTTTTCCAGGACAGTATGACCTACCCTGTTCAGCGCAAGTTTGTGTCTCGCTAAAAATAAACATCTGCTATATATTTTGGTGTGCAATCTAGGTAGGCTTTCACGTCCATTAACCTGGGCGTGTGTTTACTGAAAAGGAAAGACGGGTGACCTGCACTAAATATACGACTACTTTCCCTATATGGTGTATGCAACCCTGTTCCAATCTAGTAACATATAGCTTAGAGGATCAAGAGGTTGCAATGTTGGCCAGTGCATTGCATGTAATTCCTTTCACCAGCTTCTCTCCTTTCTGCTGTCTTAAACCATAAGTTACTTGAAAATGTCAAAATGCAGTAAAAATTGTGGTCACTTCACATATTCTCCAAATATATCCTCTTAATTTCCACTTCTCAAAACCACCAGAATTCACTTCAACTGCCCTCATGCCATAAACTCTCTCTGGCTGCCTCACGTGGCTCCAACAGTGTTGCCAGCTGTTTCACATCTAAAAATGAAGTCCTGCTTCGGTAGTATTATAATATGCATTTTCAGGCTGACCTTTATATCTTTAGTATGGCATAAAATAAAATGTGTTTTGTATCAAAAGACCACGAACCAAGGTCTAATACTGGGGGATTACTGTATTTAATTCTTCAAAATGATGTACACAATTATTTTAATTTAAACTTTTTAATGGAGTAGTTTTAATATCATGAATACATTTTAACCTCTAAGCAATGTTTATATTTTTTTGTTTATTTTTGTTTGAGACAATGTATGTGTATTAAAAAGGCACAAACCCAATAGAAAAATACTTCACAGGTAGATTGGACCCATAAACCGAGCCTGACTTATTAAAACCAGCTGTAAGCTAGTTAAACTTCAAAGTTGATTTGTGGGAAATGGGTATATATTTTCCAATGTTGGCCACGAGCAAAAACACAGTGCAAACAAGAGCATTGTGTATCCTTCTCTTACTAAACAAGTACTCTTGCAGTGAGTGACCCTTATTCAAAGAAAAATGACACCTTTGCAAGCAAATGCACCTTTTACTGTATATCAGAGTTGTGTTCTTAAGATTGTTCTATTTAAGTATGACTTCTGATCTCTAGAGCGAGAATCAAGTGCTGACAGTGAAGTTTTATAAGTTTTCTTTTTCATCCACTAGGGGTCACTGGAGTACTCTTGGGATATGGACGGCTTTAGCAGAACAAGGCACTGAATATTTACATTTAGTAACTCTCCTCCCCTCCATATTCCCAGAGTACCTCAGTGTTTTTTCTGTGCTCACAGTAGCGACAAGCACGAGTGCTAGCTCTGCAGCACTTATACTTATTTTATTTTTATTTTTTAACATGTTGGTTACAGGTTATAGACTTTACATATGGGTTTTAACCTGAACTGTGATTATTAGTGTAAGCATGGCATGGCGGCCATTTTAACCATGCTTCCTGTTCAATCCTGTTTCTCTTTCAGTTTGGAAGATCCTGCCCTACAACTCTACTCCACTGGATGGCGCAGGGGTGTTAGTGGGAATTTGGGATCAGGTTTCATATAGTACTGGCCACGTGCACTGCATTTCGGCCATATATATATATATTTATATATATATAGACACACCTTAGTAACAATTTTATTTTTTGAGTCATGCAAGTTGTCTGTCTTTGTATATTGTATTGTCTGTCTGCATAATGAGTAAGGCACCAGCAAAAACAAAAAAGCAGTTTCACTGCAATGTCTGTAAGAGTGTGTTACCGGATGGATCTACCACATGTACAGTATGTTTTGTGAATTCAGCTACAAATACAATTTCCGCTCCGGTTTCGAATCCTGTTTCATTCCCGGACCCTCCATGGGCAATGCTCGTAGATGTAATGGCTGGGTTGCAATCGGAATTGGCCGCCGCTCGACACGAGTGGGAAGCGGCAAGATCTGAGTCTCTGGTGAGACCGCCAGAAATACCGGAGGGGTCTCAGCCTTTGTAAAGGTCCAAGTCCACTTTGGGTAGAAGGGATAAATTTAATTTGTCTTATGATTTACCAGTTTCTGCTATGTTGCTTTCTGACGATTCTATGCCAGACCTCACTGCGCAAGATGAGGGTGAGGAGGGCGAATTAGACCAGCAGTCAGATAGTGAAGATTTTGACAGCCCAGGCATTGATAATCTCATCAGGGTGGTGCGTCAGTCTCTGAAGTTTACAGAGACTGAGGAGCCTCTCACAAATGATGAGGTGGTCTTTACTAAACGACACAGATCTCCCATGTGTTTTCCTGTTTTGGAATCTCTTAATAAGATGTTAGTAGAAACACGGAAGAATCCAGATAAACGGTTTTCTATACCTCGCCAATTTAGGTCTAGTTACCCGTTTCCAGAGTCTGTGACATCTACATGGGAAAATCCGCCAATGGTGGATTCGTCTGTGTCAAAACTTACAAAAAAAATTAACCATACCAGTACCAACTGCTATTACGCTTAAAGACCCTTCAGACCGTAAACTAGAAGCTATGCTAAAGTCCATGTATATAGCAGCAGGCGTGTTGCTTAGACCTGGGTTGGTTGGCATTTGCGTAACTAAGGCGCTAATTGTATGGATAACAGAACTCAAGTCTGGTTTACATGACGATCACCTTATACTTGTCGCTGATCAAATCTGTGAAGCTGCTGAGTATCTATGTACAGCTTCTACTGACATCTGTCAGCTCACTTATCGCCTTTCATCGTCGCTAGTTACGGCACAACGAGCACTCTGGCTGCGGTCTTGGCAAGCGGAGGCAGAGGTTAAGAGAGGTATAGAGGCGTTACCTTATGGTGGCGAGAAGTTGTTTGGTCCTGAATTGGACAAATGGATTTCTGAGGCCACGGGAGGGAAGTCTGTCTTCCTACCATTGCCTCCAACGGTACCTAGACGGAAATACTCTGGGCCGGCGTTCAAATCCTTTAGACCTCAGCCCTTTCGAGGCCGTGGTAGAGGAATAGCCACGCCAGGTAGACGAGGTCGAGGACGTGGTTTTCGACAAACCAACACCAGTCGTCAGGACGCGAAGGTCACTGACAAGCCAGTGGCATGACGGGCTCCCAGCCCATCTCTGATCTCCAGTTGTGAGGGCACGCCTTCAGACGTTCCATTTGGCGTGGTTCCAGACATCCACAGATGGGTGGATCTGCAATTTAGTGTTAAAAGGTTACAAGATAGAGTTTGACTGTCTCCCACCACTGCGGTTTTTCAAGACAGGACTGCCTGTGTCGGACGACAAGAGGGCGGTTCTGCAAATTTCCTTTCAGTCTCTGCTGGATTCAGCAGTTTTGATTCCGGTCCCTGTACACCAACAAGGTCAGGGTTATTATTCCAGTCTGTTTGTGGTACCAAAGCCGGATGGCTCGGTCAGGCCAATATTGAACTTAAAAGGCCTCAATCAGTACGTCACTTACTACAGATTCAAGATGGAATCTCTGCGGTCAGTAATTGCAGGTTTAGAGCCACAGGAATTCATGATTGCGCTGGATCTCAAGGATGCGTACTTATACATTCCAGTTGGCCACCTCATCAGAGGTTCTTGCGTTTTGCGATACGACAAAACCATTACCAGTTTCAGGCTCTACCGTTTGGCCTCTCGTCAGTGCCTTTGGTATTCACCAAAGTGATGTCTGTGATGATAGCTCATCTCAGATCCCTGGGAGTGATAACAGTTCCGTACTTGGACGATCTGCTCATCAAAATTCCGTCTCAACATGCTCCTCCGACATGCGTTGCTGACGTACAATGTACTAGTTCAGCACGGTTGGATTGTCAACTTCAAGAAATCACATCTGATTCTGTCTCAACGACTTCAATTCCTAGGAATGATTCTAGATACGGTAGAGCAAAGAATTTACCTACCAGAACAGAAAGTACAGAGTATTCGTCATCTGGTGCAATTAGTGCTCAAGCCACGCACAGTCTCGGTACATTTGTGCATTCGCCTGTTAGACACAATGGTGGCGGCTTTCGAAGCGCTTCAGTTCGGAAGATTTCACTCACGTCCTTTTCAACTGGATGTGCTCGCACAGTGGTTGGGCTCGCATCTGCAGATTCACCAGAGGGTAAGGTTGTCTCCACGGGCCAGAGTATCTCTACTCTGGTGGCTCAAAGTACACAATCTAACCGCAGGGAAACGGTTCGACGTCTGGAATTGGATCATTCTTACGACTGACGCGAGTCTCAGGGGTTGGGGAGCTGACAAATTTTGAACCACAGCTCCCCAACCCCTGAGACTCGCGTCTCCGGGCGGATCACGAAGATTGCTGTCTATAAATGTCCTGGAACTCCGTGCAATTTACAATGCGCTACGAAAAGCAGTGCACATGCTCCGGTCTCAGACTGTCCAGGTGCAGTCGGACAACGCGACGGCGGTCGCGTACAAAAACAAACAAGGAGGAACGAGAAGCTGCATGGCCATGCGGGAAGTAGCTCGAATCCTCAATTGGGCCGAGCATCACCAAGTGATATTGTTGGCAGTGTTCATTCCGTGAGTGGACAACTGGGAGGCGGATTATCTCAGCCGTCGGGATTTTCATCCAGGAGAATGGGCATTAAATCCAGAAGTGTTTCACATGTTGGTCCAGAGGTGGGGTTACCCACAAGTGGATCTGATGGCATCTCGCCACAATCACCGAACGCGCCCCAGTATATGTCCAGAACGCGAGATCCAAAGGCAGTGGCGGTGGATGCTCTCACAATCGCGTAGTGGTACAGCCCGTGTATCTGTTTCCACCGTTTCTGCTGCTCCCTCTGTTGCTAAAACGGATCAAAAGAGAGTCCGCCACAGTCATACTAGTGGCACCTCATTGGCCTCGGAGAGCTTGGTTCTCGGATCTTTGCGGGCTATTCGCAGACGATACTTGGCCGCTCCCGCTACGTCCGGACCTATTACAACAGGGTCCATTCCTTTACCCCAATTTAGCGCGGCTGCGTTTGACGGGGTGGCTGTTGAGACCACCCTCTTAAGAAGAGAGGGCATTCCAGAATCGGTTATACGAACCATGTTACGTGCTAGGAAGCCAGTTACGGCAGCTCATTATTACAGAATTTGACGTGCCTATATGGGTTGGTGTGAAGCTCGGAAGTTTCCGACATCATCTTTCAAGTTATCCCGTCTTTTGTTATTTCTACAGACTGGGTTAGATGGAGGACTATGTTTGTCTACACTAAAGGTGCAGGTCTCTGCTTTGTCAATTTTCTTTCAAAGACGATTGGCTCTATTGCCGTCTGTACACACCTTTCTGCAAGGTGTCCTTAGAGTACAACCTCCATTCATTCCTCCTACAGCGCCATGGGACTTGAATCTGGTTTTAGATTTTTTACAGTCTTCATATTTTGAATCCTTACAACACTTGGAAAACCATTTTTCTCCTAGCGGTGTGTTTCAGATTTGGGTACCTTGTCATGCAACCCACCGTATTTGGTGTTTCATGATGACAGAGCGGAACTTCGAACGAATCCCGCTTTCCTACCAAAGGTAGTGTCATCTTTTCACATCAATCAACCAATAGTAGTTCCTGTGTTAACAGGAGATTCTGGAACTCTGGATGTGGTACGCGCACTACGCGTTTATGTATCCCGAAAGTCTACAGTTCGTAAGACGGATACGTTCTTTGTTCTCTATGATGCAGCCAAGATGGGTTGGACAGCTTCTAAGCAGACCTTATCCAGATGGATTAAACTGACCATACGTCAGGCTTACCTTAATGTTAGGTTACAGCCGCCTACATCAGTAACTGCTCATTCCACACATTCTGTGGGAACATCATGGGCAGCTGGTCGTGGGGCTTTTACGACGCAGCTTTGCCGTGCGGCTACATGGTCATCAGTGCACACGTTTGTGCGCTTTTACAAGTTTGATACGTTTGCGGCATCAGCATCTAGCTTTGACCGCCTAGTGTTACAGGTGCCAAACAGCTCTCCTGCCCACGAGGGAAGCTTTGGTATGTCCCAAGAGTACTCCAGTGACCCCTAGTGGATGAAAAAGAAAATAGGATTTTGGTACTTACCAGGTAAATCCTTTTCTTTGAATCCATAGGGAGCACTGGACGCCCACCCAGAGCAGTTACCTGGTTTGTGGTAAGTTCAGTGGATCTTCTGGTAACACATTCTCACCGATTTGTTCAATTTTCAAGTTCTATCGGTTATGGTGTCAACTGTTTAGTTGTCAGTAACGTTATGTGTCAACTTTCTTGTTGTCCGTTATGTTATAATGTTATATGTAATTCTCCATTGTTATCCTCTATCGCTCCTGTTCGGCTCAGTAAAAAACACTGAGGTACTCTGGGAATATGGAGGGGAGGAGAGTTACTAAATTTAAATATTCAGTGCCTTGTTCTGATAAAGTCGTCCATATCCCAAGAGTACTCCAGTGCCCCCTATGGATTCAAAGAAAAGGATTTACCTGGTAAGTACCAAAATCCTATTTTTTGTGATAGCCAAAAACATCGTCTGTGCCTAATAATGAATATACTTTAGAAGTCTGAAACAATAAGATGAGTGCTTGCCTGCTCAAATTACTTTCCAGTATTCATCGATCCTATCTTCCCCCATCTTTTCCCTTATTTGAGCTAGCGTTGGTCACACTCATAAGATTTAGACAGTGTACAAGGCATCAGCAATTTTCACATTGGGAATTATATTAATTTTGTTTACTGACAGAAGTGACGCACTGTTTTTCCAAGGATTGTTTTATTACCACCTAAGTGGCACAAATTGAGGTTAGGGTTCCAGAACTTGTTTTGGTGTCCTACAGTTGTCATACATTGCTCCTGTTGGTATAATGGCAAACTGATACATAAAGGCTAGTGGAGAGCTGGACGTTCCTGGATTACATGCACAGAACTAAATGTGTATATTCGCCTATATGCAGAGCTATTCTATGGTTGGACTGCCCCTATGTGCTTGGTTTAGCCAACATCATTAACAGTGCTCACTTTCACTGGACTTGAATTGCTTAAGCTTCAACAAAAACTGAAAATATGGGTGTATTCCAACTTTTCACTGGTAGTCTACACCACTTTTCAGTTACATATTTTGCACCAAGGATAGGGTTTATTCTTGGTGCAATAGATGCATATGAAAACTGGCATACACTGCCAGTCAAAAGTTGGAACACACCCATGTTTCCAGTTTTTGTTGAAATTTATGCAATTTAAGTCCACTGAATAACCTGAACTGGTAAAAAAGGTAGGCGGTAAAGGGATAGGCTCCATCAATGGCAAAACCATCAGCTAACAGTGGTTAACCATTGATGGTTGTTAAACATTGATGTACAATGGGCATCTCTAAGTGCCCTTTGTAGCTGGGCTTCTTTACAGGGGCTGCGTTGCAGCCATGTTGGTAATTTGTTTTCTTCTTTTATTTCTAGTAAAGTGATGTTTTTGCCATCAGTTTTGCACGTTCTGTTAGCTTTTTCATTTGGTTTGGGCACGACTCAGTGAGCTGCTTTGCATACGTCATGTCAGTGATGGAGCCTTGCAGTTAATGTAATGCATATCTGTCATATCTTATTTGGACAACCTGATACAGATGGGCTCTGCTTCTTTATTATGGGAAAAGTTTGAATTCCCTATTTAGGTGTTGGAGGTGCATGGGTGGAACCTGAATATCAAAACATTCACCAGCAGCTGACCTCCAAGTTGCTCTGGCCAAATATAGTCAGTCCCTACTGGTGTGGCTAACTTTCATGGAATTTCTCCAGGGAAAATCCTTGACCACTCCATTCTGGGTTGTTGTGGCCACAGATGCAAGTGTTCTGCGTTATGGGCTGTAGTGCAACTTCATCTGTAGGTCCTTGGTCTCTAGAGGAGATGTCTCTTTCCATAAAGATTCTGGGCCGCCATCTCACTTTATTGGGTGCTCAGTCTTTTCTAGCGGGCAGACCATTCCGGATCCATTCATATAATACCACAACAGTGGCATATGTCAACCACCTAGGAGGAACCTGGAGCACCAAGGAAATGAAAGCAGTGGAGTGGTTCTTGACCTGGACAGAGATTATTGTCCTGGCAGTAGCCTCTGCAGTCTATCTACAGGAGTTGTCAATGGGGAGGTGGAATTCTCTGCAGTAACATGATCATGTGGGGAGAGTGATCTTCACCCAGATACCTTCTTCAGCTGGCTCTATTGGCATGGCTGTTGTATATTGAGAGCTAGGGGTCGTCCTACTTGTGTAGTGCAGATTACATTATATTTTGTGGTGTGAGAGAAAAGGGTTTCATAGTTTGGTTTTTCTTTTCCTCGCCATCCTTCAGGATGGTTTGTATGTGTGTCAGCAATCGTTTTCTCGTGGTTCTCTTGAACTCTGACTTTGCTGATGGCCATTGCTTCGGCATGGCTGAATTAAGTGTATTGTCTTTTACATCTCCTTTTCTAGTTTTCCACGTGGATAAGGCGATTCTGCGCACTGCTCATTTCCAACAGAGGGCTGTGCCCAGTTGTCCTCTAAATCGGGGAAATGTGTTCTTTGGCTTCGCCCAGGGACCAAGAGGACTTTGGATGTGGTATGGGTTCTTCATCTGGATTTTGATAGATTTTTTGATTGATCTGATTGATCTTCCTTGGTTCATTGCATAGATTCTCTGCTTGTGCTGTATGATGTCTATGAATGAGGTTGTCTGGTTTGGAAGCAGACTATTACTCGGTTATCCTCTAGGCTTCTTCCAGTTTGGGTTGGTGCACTCTACCAAAAAGGTGCGTGTTTTTTGGGCTGTGCAGCATGGTGCTTCTGCAGAGCTACTTTGCCAAGTCCAAGGATGACTGCTATGGACAGAATGTGCTGCTTTCAGCTTGTCTTATTATACCCTCCACTTGGAATGGCTTTTGAAAATACCAAGGTGAGCATTTTCCCCTATATTTTTATGGCTGATAAAATGAGATTTCTCTTACGTCCTAGTGGATACTCGGGTCTTGTACTTTAGTACCATGGGGTATAGATCGGGTCCACTGGAGCCTGGTACTTTAAAAACCTTTTAGTGTGTGTATGCGTGTGCTGGGTCCTCCCCTCTATGCCCCTCCTACCAGACTCAGTTTAGAAAAATGTGCACAAGGAGCCGTGTGCATTTCTCTGAGCTCCAGAGAGTTTTCCTTTATTTTTGTTTTAGTTTATTATTTTTAGGTAGCTGTGGTTGGGAACCAGGCTACCTGCTTCGTGGGACTTAGAGGCGGGACCGAACCAACCTCCTGAGGGTTAATAGTTCATAATCCCAGCTGACAGGACACTGAGGTACTGTTCACACATCATTAGTATGTGTGCCAACGCCAGCAGCTAGCTGCCATCCTCTAACAGATGCCGAAGTTACAAGGTCCCGGTTAGCAGGTCCCCGGTGCAGTTTTGGCGGCAAGTCACGGGCCCGGTGCTGCTCATTGTCTCAAGGATTTGTGTGTAGTGTACAGTGCGCTATTACAAGGAGCGGACTAGTGGCGAGAAGGTGCCATTTCCTGCTACGGATCTTCAAGGCTGCATGCACGCTGCTCCTCCAGGACCCACGCTGCTACAGATTGTAACACTGGTACTATGGGTTCATAGAAAGGGGGGAGCACGCCAGCGGTAGCACCACTGCACTAATATCAGGTCCTACACATTTTTCTACACACTGTGCTGATGTGTTCTGTCTGCTGGTGTCCGCTCCTTAGTGTCACTCCAGGGGCTCTCAAGGGTCTGTGTGGAGGTGTTGGTCAGTGGGTTGCGCTGTATTGCTATTGTGTAAAATGTCTGTGGACATGGTTATGTGGGCTACTTGTAACTCTACCCCGTCCTCAGCGGGGTCACTCATGTGTGAGCAATGTTCCTTTTCTCTACAGGGACCTAGCTCACAGGCACCTGACTGGCTAGATAGCTGTAAAAGCATGATTCAGATTGTTAATTCAGAATTAGCTGCAGCTAAAAATGATACAGGTGTTAAACACTCTATTGATTGTGTGGCTAAAGCAGCAGATACTAAGAAGGCTTCTCAGCCCCCTCTAGTGGTTTCACAGAAATGCTCACTGCCACAGGTGCTCCAGTCTGATTCTGATCAGCCTGATGTGGATGATGATAGGGATGAGGACAGTTCTCTGTCCCCTGGGGTAGAGGCTCTAATTTTTGCTGTAAGAGGTCCTTCATATACCGGATCAAGAGGCAGAACCAGAGGAGTTATACTTTAATGTTAGACCTAAGACCTCAGAAACTTTTCCTATGTCTAAGGAATTAAACTCCCTGGCCAGGGAGGCTTGGTTGAACCCTGATAAAAAATAAAAAAAAAATCCTAAGAGGTTTTTAACTACTTTTCCCCTTCCAGCTGAGGGCAGGAAGGTATGAGAAAACCCTCCGTCAGTCGTTACGTCGGTATCCAGACTGTCTATGAAATTAGGACTGCCAGTACCAAGGGCTATGTCCCTGAAAGAGCCAGCTGACCATAAAATTGAGACCACGCTCAAGGAAATTTATACGGCAGCAGGCGCAGCACAACACCCCACAATAGTTTGTGGGTGGATTTCCAGGGCGATAGTCAGGTGGTCTGATACTGTTATTGACGGTTTAGACTCTCTGCCCCGGGATGAGGTCATTACTCTTCTCCAACATATACAGGATGCTGCAAATTTTATGAGTGAGGCTGTTAAAGAGTTGTGTAAGGTAAATAACCACACCTCTGCTATGGCTGTTTCGGCGCACAGAGAGCTCTGTGGTTACAACAATGGTCGGCAGACGCCGATTCCGAAAAGGGTGTAGAAAATCTTCCCTTTACAGGTGATGCCTTGTTTGGAGACAATTAAATAAATGGATCTCCCAAGCAACGGCGGACAAGTCTACCTATCTGCCGTCGGCTGCGCCATCTGCTAGACGTTCTTACACAGGACCCTCCTTGCAGTCCTTTCGTGTGGCGAGGTTCAGAGGCAGGGGCTGAGGGGTCTCCACCACTCCCAGAGGATCTCATGGTAAGTTCAGTAAACCTGCAACTGCTGTCTCCCTGGTCCAGACCACCGGATCCCCTTCCGCTAACCCTTCCACGTGACTTTTGGCCCCAGCAGTAAGGCGACTTTCAGGTAGGTGCTCTCCTTCAACATTTCGCCCTCGTGTGTGCGTAATCCTGCCGGGATCCTTGGGTGAGGGACCTCATTTCCCAAGGATACCTTCTGGAATTTCAAGCCCTCCTCACAGATTTTTCAAGTCGGGCTTACCAGCTTTACCCGCAGCAAAAGTTACTTTGCAAGAGGCTATTCAAAAACTTTTGCGGATAGGGGTGGTGGTTCCAGTTCCTCCTCCATTACACAACAAGGGGTTTTACTCCAGTCTTTTTGTCGTTCCCAAACCAGACGGTTCGGTGCACCCCATCTTGAACCTGAAGTTTCTAAACCCGTATATCTACGGGTGTTCAAATTCAAGATGGAATCCCTGCGGGCAGTGATGTCTGGTCTGAAGGAGGGTGAATTCCTGGTATATCTAGATGTCAAGGATGCTGACCTACACATTCCCTTGTGGTCTCATCAGGCTTACCTCAGGTTTGCCATACTGGACGACCATTTCCAGTTTCAGGCCTTACCCTTTGGGTTATCCACAGCGCCGAGGGTCTTCACCAAAGTCATGGCGGAGATGATGCTGCAACTGCGCACGATGGGAGTAAACATAGTCCCCTACTTGGATGATCTCATAAAGGCTGTGTCCAAGGAGCGTCTGCTGCACAGAATCGATCTGACGACTCGCCTACTTACGGATCAGGAGTGGATCCTACATTTTCAGAAATCTCACCTGGAACCGACCCAGCGTCTTCAGTTCCTGGGAATGATTCTGGATACAGTCTCTCAAAGGGTGTTTCTACTGATGGACAGGGCCTTGACTAACCAGACTATGGTTCACTCAGTGCTGAGTCCTCGCAAGGTGTCCATACATCTTTGCATCCGATAACAGGGCAAGATGGTGGCTGCTTATGAGGCAATCCAATACGGCAGATTTCATGCCCGGCCATTTCAGCTGGATCTGCTGTACAAATGGTCAGGCTCTCACCTTCACATGCATCAGGAAGTGACCTTATCTCTGAAAGGTTCCTCACCTGGTAGAGGGCAGGAGTTTCAGTATCCACTCGTGGATTCTACTGATATTGGATGCCAGCCTCCGGGATTGGTGGGCTGTGACCCAAGGAGCCCAGTTCCAGGGGTTATGGTCGAGACAGGAATCTGTTCTGCCAATAAGCATCCTTGAACTCAGGGCAATTTACAATGCTCTTCTGCAGGCTTTTCATCTCCTGGTGGATCATGCGATCCAGGTTCAGTTGGACAATGCCATGGCGGTGGCGTACACACACCGACAAGGGGGAACAAGAAGAGCGGCGATGCGAGTGTGGTAAAAATCCTCCGCTGCTGGGCAGAGGCCAACGCAAGGGCCATCTCAGCCATATTCATTCCAGGAGTGGACAACTGGGTAGCAGACTTCCTCAGCAGGCACTACCTCCATCCGGGTGAATGGGTCCTACATCCTCAGGTGTTTCAACAGTTAATTCACTGGTGAGGCTGTCCACAGATAGATCTGATGGCTTCTCGGCTCAACAAGAAGCTATGCCATTACTGTTCCAGAACGAGGGATCCGCAGGCTGTTGCAGTTGACGCGCTGACAACGCCATGGATGTACCAGTTTGTATACCTGTTCCCTCTACCGCTAATCCCAAGGGTTCTCAAAAGGCTAAGAAGGGAAAGCTTTCAGGCAATTCTAATTGCCCTGGATTGGCCTCGACGGGCATGGTACTCGGACCTCCTAACCATGGCTCTGGAGGATCCCTGGCCTTTACCGCTCTGAGAAGATCTTCAACAAGGGTCCGTTCATCTATCCAGACTTACAGCAGTTACATTTGACAGCTTGGAAGTTGAGAGGGAAATTCTAGGTAGAAAAAGTCTTCCTTCCAGGGTCATTCCCACCATGGTCCAGGCCAGGAAGTTGGTTACGTCAAAACATTAGACAAAGAGGAAGGGGGGTGCAAATCCCCAACCTCCAAATTCCCTTCCGCACACTGAGAATTACCTGTAACAATCCCTGAACCTATCTGGTAATAAAATTCAGAGAATTCGTCACAAATGTTTGCAAACACATGTTTAGCTGCTGGCCACTTCACGGCTTCTCTGATACAGCAGTCCTAACCTACATAATAGCAGTGCCCACATAGGGCCATGTAATTTGTCACAGTACGCCTCATGATAAAGGCTTTTACTAAAACACTTCCAAACAGAGAGCTAACTTACCCGGGAGCCACCCCCAGGATCTCCCATTGGCACTACAAGGAACAGCATGCCTTCCAAATGCTGCTCCTATTCAATGCCTCATGCACACAAGCAGACAAACAATTAGGAAGCTGCTCAATCATACCTGGAGGTAATTATATATCAGGTGCTGGAAGGGGGAGGGGTCACAGACAAACAACAGACAAAGAGGAAGGGGGGTGCAAATCCCCAACCTCCAAATTCCCTTCCGCACACTGAGAATTACCTGTAACAATCCCTGAACCTATCTGGTAATAAAATTCAGAGAATTCGTCACAAATGTTTGCAAACACATGTTTAGCTGCTGGCCACTTCACGGCTTCTCTGATACAGCAGTCCTAACCTACATAATAGCAGTGCCCACATAGGGCCATGTAATTTGTCACAGTACGCCTCATGATAAAGGCTTTTACTAAAACACTTCCAAACAGAGAGCTAACTTACCCGGGAGCCACCCCCAGGATCTCCCATTGGCACTACAAGGAACAGCATGCCTTCCAAATGCTGCTCCTATTCAATGCCTCATGCACACAAGCAGACAAACAATTAGGAAGCTGCTCAATCATACCTGGAGGTAATTATATATCAGGTGCTGGAAGGGGGAGGGGTCACAGACAAACAACAGACAAAGAGGAAGGGGGGTGCAAATCCCCAACCTCCAAATTCCCTTCCGCACACTGAGAATTACCTGTAACAATCCCTGAACCTATCTGGTAATAAAATTCAGAGAATTCGTCACAAATGTTTAGCTGCTGGCCACTTCACGGCTTCTCTGATACAGCAGTCCTAACCTACATAATAGCAGTGCCCACATAGGGCCATGTAATTTGTCACAGTACGCCTCATGATAAAGGCTTTATCATGAGGCGTACTGTGACAAATTACATGGCCCTATGTGGGCACTGCTATTATGTAGGTTAGGACTGCTGTATCAGAGAAGCCGTGAAGTGGCCAGCAGCTAAACATGTGTTTGCAAACATTTGTGACGAATTCTCTGAATTTTATTACCAGATAGGTTCAGGGATTGTTACAGGTAATTCTCAGTGTGCGGAAGGGAATTTGGAGGTTGGGGATTTGCACCCCCCTTCCTCTTTGTCTGTTGTTTGTCTGTGACCCCTCCCCCTTCCAGCACCTGATATATAATTACCTCCAGGTATGATTGAGCAGCTTCCTAATTGTTTGTCTGCTTGTGTGCATGAGGCATTGAATAGGAGCAGCATTTGGAAGGCATGCTGTTCCTTGTAGTGCCAATGGGAGATCCTGGGGGTGGCTCCCGGGTAAGTTAGCTCTCTGTTTGGAAGTGTTTTAGTAAAAGCCTTTATCATGAGGCGTACTGTGACAAATTACATGGCCCTATGTGGGCACTGCTATTATGTAGGTTAGGACTGCTGTATCAGAGAAGCCGTGAAGTGGCCAGCAGCTAAACATGTGTTTGCAAACATTTGTGACGAATTCTCTGAATTTTATTACCAGATAGGTTCAGGGATTGTTACAGGTAATTCTCAGTGTGCGGAAGGGAATTTGGAGGTTGGGGATTTGCACCCCCCTTCCTCTTTGTCTGTTGTTTGTCTGTGACCCCTCCCCCTTCCAGCACCTGATATATAATTACCTCCAGGTATGATTGAGCAGCTTCCTAATTGTTTGTCTACGTCAAAACATTACCATCGTATCTGGAAAAAGTATGTTTCCTGGTGTGAGGGTAGAAAGGTGTCTCCCGTGGGATTTAGAATCTGTTGTTTTTTACTCTTTCTCCAAACGTGTGTGGCTATGGGCCTGCGTTTAGGCTGCATCAAAGTCCAGATTTCGGCGCTCTCTATTTTCCAGAAACAACTTGCCATGTTGCCAGAAGTACAAACATTTCTAAAAGGAGTGCTTCATATGCAACCGTGCCTTGTACCTCCCACGGCTCCGTGGAATCTGTTTGGTTTTGTCCATTCTTCAATCAGACTGGTTTGAACCCTTACATAGGGTGGAGTTAAAATTTCTCACCTGGAAGACTGTGATATTATTGGCATCTTTCAGACGCGTGTCTGAATTGGGGGCCTTATCCCTTAAGAGCCCTTATTTGACATTTTATGAAGACAGAGCGGAACTTAGGACCCGTCCTCAGTTCTTGCCAAAAGTGGTGTCAGCCTTTCATGTGAATCAACCTATTGTGGTTCCAGTGTTGTCTGACGCTTCCGTTGGTCCTGAGTCCTTGGATGTGGTCAGGGCCCTGAAGATTTATGTTCAAAGGACGGCCTGTCATCGGAAATCTGACTCGTTGTTTGTCCTTTATGATGCCTCCAAGGTTCATCGGCCGGCTTCTAAGCATTCTATTGCTCGCTGGCTCCGGTTGACCATTCAACAGGCATATACTTCGGCGGCTCTGCCCTTGCTGATGTCTATTCAGGCCCACTCAACGAGGTTGGTGAGCTCTTCCTGGGCGGCTGGCCAGGGTGTATCGGCCCTGCAGTTGTGTCAAGCTGCTACTTGGTCTGGTTCGAACACGTTTGTAAAATTCTAAAGGTTCGATACCTTGGCCATGGATGACCTTAAGTTTGGGTCAGGCGGTTTTACAGGGGTCTCGGCATTCTCCCACCCATTTGGGAGCTTTGGGACTTCCCCATGGTACTAAAGTACAAGACCCCAGTATCCACTAGGACGTAAGAGAAAATAGGAATTTGATACCTACAAGTAATTCCTTTTCTCCTAGTCCGTAATGGATAATGGGCGCCCGCCTCAGTGCTTCGTACCTGCTTAACTGTGTAAGTATTTGGTTTGACCGGCGTTGCAGTCTCATTATGTTGTTGGGATAGCTGTGATATCCTGGTTAGGTTGGTGTTGCTATCCTCTGTTGGTTAGCGCCATCCTTTCGTTTATGGTTGTGTGTTGGCTTGTTTCCTCACCACTGTTGTAATGTTTCTTCTCTCATTATGTCCGTCTCTTCGGGCACAGTTTTCCTAGACTGAGTCTGGTAGGAGGGGCATAGAGGGGAGGAGCCAGCACACACATACACATACATACACTAAAGGTTTTAAAGTGCCAGGCTCCAGTGGACCTGATTTATACCCCATGGTACTAAAGTACAAGACCCGAGTATCCACTACTGACTAGGAGAAAAGGAATTACCAGTAGGTATCAAATTTCTATTTACTGTTAAATAATTTTTTGAGAATCCATATGCGGGACGCTGCGTTCCCATCCTTTTGTTCTCCTTGTTTTGCATATTGGTTCCTGCCGATTTGAAGTTACACTTATTTCTCTATCATCCATAAGGGATATTGGGAAGACTTAGTACGATGGGGTATAGACTGGGCCCAAAGGAGCCGGTGCACTTTAAATTTCTTCAACTGGATGTACTAGATCCTCCTCTCTATGCCCCCTCCCACAGGCAGTTTAGAAAGAAGTCCCCTCGGGAGAGGATGCACATCACTGCAGCTCCACGGAGTTTTCTTCAGTTTATTTTAAATCTTTATTATTTTTGGTATGCTGTTTGGGCAACAGCATTCCAAACCATGGGAGTTAGGTGGGGGAGGGGGGGACAGTCTCCGGCCTTGAAAGGTGTCGGAGCCGCTTACCCGCTGCAGGAACATTGTCCTGAGAGGTTGTTTGTGCACTGCGCCTTCGCTGTCGCAATCGCAGCACGCCACACACCCTTACAATAGCCTGAAGGTGACGACAGTGGTGAGTGCAAACTGGGGGCCCCGCTAGGAGTATCCCCCGTTTCAAGGTGTGGCTGACACGAAGGGGAGACATATCGGACCCTCCTGGGAGGACCTGCTATAGCCCCCTGTGCACACTGGCTAGCGGTAGCTTAAACTAGCACTTGTGTGATGTTTTTAAGCAATTTGGGAGACATTGCCAGTATAAAAAAACTCTGTAGCTCCGGTGCCATTGGGGAGGCGGAGCAACCTCAGATCGGGACATTTTGGCGCCTTCCTCTGCTTACAGATGCAGCCGCAGGCACACAACTCCTCCAGACACTCAGAAAATGCTGGAAAACTGGTTCAGGGTGTAGCAAAGGGGGAGAGCCGTTATTGTACACAATCTGTGTCCTGTAAAGGACAGTGATCACTGTGATATAACAGCTTACAGCCTCTCTCTCTCTCTCTCTCTCTCTCTCATACAGTAAGGGCAGGCTTGCTAATTTATTACTTGTCTGTGTGTATGTAACTGTGCTTTACTGTGAACATGGGTAAACACAAATTATGCAGTGTATGTCAAACCAGATTCTCTCCCTTATCTGATTCTGTATCATGTAAACAATGCAGCCAATCTTCACAACTCAGTGAGGGGACTGGGGGGGGGGAGGGGAAGGGCCGAGAGCCTTCCTAGCTAGGTGCCATTAAAACTATGATATCTGATATGTCATCACAACTCACTGCTAATGCTCAAAAAACTCAGCTACTGCAGCAGGCTGTTGCAGACCTAGCGGCCAGGTTAGATGTTACACAGCCCCCCCTCTCTAACACAGGACCACAAAAGCATGGGTTACCTGCCTTACTTTCTGATTCAGATGAAGAGTTACAGGAGGATGGAGAGGACTTGGATCCCGTTAGTGGGGATTTCACTTCTGCTCAGGGTACTGAACCCCTCATTCTAGCTATACAGTACGTGTTAAAACTCCCTCTAGAGGACGCTGCGTCACAGCAGTCATTTTTCTTTACACAGAATTCTGCAGAGCTAGATGACCTGCTTAAGTTAGCCTGGAAAAATCCATATAAGAAATACACTTTCCTATTTACTCCTGAAGGCAGAAAACTCTTGAAACCCTTTACCATAAAAAACCCTGTTGATAGGAAAAAGAAGACTACACTGAAGTCTTATCTACACAGCAGCTGGTGTATCTCAAAGACTGGTCATAGCGGGTTGCTGGATGACTCTTTCAATTCATTCGTGGGCTACTCAAATGCAAGAGGGCCTCTCGGAGGATGTCCCTGGTCACTACAGTGACTCTCCTAAAACACATTCAAGACACTGCATGTGTCCTGTGTGACTCTCTCAAGAAAGTAGGCAATATTAATGTATCCATGGCAGTGTCAGCGCGCAGGGCCTTATGGGTGTGTCAATGGATAGCGGACGCAGAGTCCAAGCGCAGTGTGAAATCTCCCTTTTACAGGGGAATGGCTCTTCGGGGTTGAGTTGGATACGTGGATTTCTAAGGTTACTGCGGAGGAATCCACATTTCTCCCCTCTGGCTGTTCCTACCCAGGGCCGTCTTTTCAGTCCTTTAGGTCTAACAGATTTCGATCAAGGGCCAGAGGTGCCTCCAATGCAGCTAGAGGTACCAGAGGTAAGATGAGAAAACCTACAAACACCAGTTCTCAGGAACAGAGCACCAGTTCTGCTTCCACTAAGTCCTCAGCATGATGGTGCCCACCTGCCCCGAGGGTATCTCGAGGTGGGGGCTCGGCTGCGTCGCTTCAGCCTCATCTGGGAGTTTTCCTGCCAGGATTTCTGGGTCAATGACCTCATTTCTCAGGGCTACAAGCTGGAGTTTGATGGTGCTCCTCTGCAATGATTTTTCAAATCAAGCTTACCAGTTTTGGAGGATACGCAAGTTACATTTCAACAGGCCATTCAGAGGTTGGTCCAGTCCCACGTCATTGTTCCAGTACCAATATATCTACAGGGAAAGGGTTATTATTACAACCTGTTTGTGGTGCCGAAACCGGACGGTTCGGTAAGGCCCATTTTGAATCTAAAGTCCTTGAACCCTTTCCTAAAGGTTTTCAAGTTCAAAATGGAATCCTTGCGATCAGTGATTGCGGGCCTGGAAGAACATGAAATCATGGTCTTCCTGGATCTCAAGGATGCCTATCTCCATATTCCGATTTGATCACCTCATCAGGCTTATCTGAGGTTCGCCCTACTGGACGATCACTACCAGTTCCAGGTGCTACCCTTTCCACAGCTACGAGGTTGTTCACGAAGGTAATGGCAGAGATGATGTTCCAGCTCCGGGTACAGGGGGTCAATGTTGTCCCTTACCTGGACGATCTCCTGATAAAAGCAAGATCCAGGGAGCTTTTATTGCTCATATTGACCGCACTAGCCAACTTCTGTCATACCATGGGTGGATTCTCAATTTACAGAAGTCCCACCTGGAGCCAACTCAGCGGCTCCTGTTCCTGGGGATGTTACTGGATACTGTGGCCCAGAAAGTGTTCCTCCCAGAGGACAAAGCGAGAACACTTCAGGAGGTGGTCCGCATGGTTCTCCGACCTGCTCGAATATCGATCTTTGCATAAGATTGTTGGGGAAGATTGTAGCCTCATGTGAGGTGATCCACTATGGAAGATTCCTTGCCAAAACATTTCAATTGGATCTCCTGAGCAAGTGGTCCGGATAACATCTTCAGATGCATCGGATAATACGGCTGTCACCTCAGGCCAGGATTTCCCTCATGTGGTGGCTGCAGTCTTCCAGTCTCCTGGAAGGCCGAAGTTTCAGGATTGGATCCTTCTCACGACGGATGTGAGTCTGAGAGGATGGGAAGCTGTCACCGAAGGGGCTCCGTTCCAGGGCAGGTGGTCAGCCCACGAAGCCCTCCTTCCGATCAACGACTTCCTCAGTTGTCTCGATCTCCACCCGGGAGATTAGGGGCTCCACCATCATGTTTTTTTAGCAGGTCATTGACCGGTGGGGCTGCCCACAACTAGACATTATGGCTTCTAGAATCAACAAGAAGCTTAGTTGGTATTGCTCCCGAACCAGGGACCCTCAGACGAGGGCAGTGAATACACAGACGCCTCCTTGGCCTTACAGGCTGGTCTACCTGTTTCCTCCAATTCCATTACTCCCAAGGGTGCTAAAGCGAATCGTAAATCAAGGAGTCCAGGCAATTCTGATTGCCCCAGATTGGCCTCGGAGGGCATGGTATGCGGATCTTCTGGACATTTCCGTCGAAGATCCTTGGCCTCTGCCACTAAGAAGAGATCTTCAACAAGGGCTGTTCGTCTACCCGGTGTCACGATCCGGGTATCTGGACGCCATTTCTTACCCATCAGATGCCTCCTAAGGCTGGCTCAGCGCTCCAGGACCGGATCCCATCTGTTATCCTGATGTGTACATTCCTGTATCCTCTCCTGTCACTCTGGGACGCTGTCACAGTAAACGCCATATTACACCTGGCATGGCGTCTCCCGCGGCCTCCGCCGCCGTCCCTGAACTTATGCATGCAGAGTGTCTGAGTGGCGATTACGTCAGCCGCGGCCTCCGCTGTGTCCGCGTGGTTGGATGTGCATCTGTCAGCCTGGCGCCTCCTGTCTCCGGTGGCCGGCGCCGCCATTACTGTTTTCATTACCACATGGATTACAAACCAAACTTCCCTCCAAGTGTCTGCATGGGCGCAGCCATCTTGGATTCTGTCAGCTGATCATTTCCACCAATCTGTTCTCAGTATTGATAATCTGCATAATTGCCTAGCCAATCCCTTCCTTGCTGCAGGTATAAATACACTGTGCCTGAGCAAGGAAGGCGTCAGTGCTTTGGTTGTCAAACCTAGTTCCTGTTTGTCTCTCTCCTGTGATTGTCTTCCAGGTTCCAGCTCCTGTCTCAAGACTTCCACCATAGAGACCCGCACCAGCATTCCACCTGCGGTGTAGCCTGACTCTCCAATCCATTGTGGATTCATCTGTTTCCAGCTACAACATTACCTGCTTCCAGCTCAGCTTCCAGCAGAGTACAGCTTCCCTTAAAGGGCCGGTGTCCTTTCTACACTTTACCACTCTCCACCGGTATTATTATTTCTCCGCTCTCAAGTTCTACATTTCAGTTCATATTTCATCGCTCCCAAGTTCATTTATTATTTAACTGGTTCCAGCCAGTATCCACTCCGTGCTAACAACAGTCTGGTTCCAGCCAGTATCCACAGCAGCTGTTTTATCTTCAGCAACCCAGCTTTTCCTGGAACACCAGCTGGCACAATCCTGGGTTATCTCCATTGCTACAGTCGGGCCTGGTAAGGACTTTCCATCTAGAAGATCTTAAGAACTATCTCACACTACCAGTGCCCTGTGGCTCCTGCCATCCTGTAGTACCCAGGAACTGTATTTATTCTTTGCTGACTTTTACGTTTTCTTTTACTGCTGCTGTGTTGCGGAGTTGTCATAATAAACATCATTGACTTTTATCCAAGTTGTCGTGGTCACGCCTTCGGGCAGTTATTATTCATGTTACTTACATGTCCAGGGGTCTGATACAACCTCCCAGGTTCCGGTACATCTCAGCCCCTACAACTGAGGCTGCCTCCCGTCAGCTCAGGCCCTCAGTTGTGACAGTAAGCACTGACCTAATGAATCCAGCCGGAGACCAGGATCAAGCGACCAGGCCGATGCAAGAACTGGCAGCCCGACTAGAACATCAGGAGGCTGCACAGGGCCACATCATCCGCTGTCTCCAGGATCTCTCTACTCGGCTGGATGGGATTCAGACAACTCTCCGTGGATCAGGCGCGTCTGGTGCGTCAACCACAGTGACTCCAGCTATAACCCCACCCACCTTACCCATTTCTGCTCCACGTCTTCATCTTCCAACGCCAGCAAAATTTGACGGATCTCCAAGATTCTGCAGGGGATTTCTCAACCAGTGTGAGATTCAGTTTGAGCTACAACCTGGCAATTTTCCCAGTGACCGTACAAAAATTGCCTACATTATTTCTCTTCTCAGTGGCTCAGCCCTTGATTGGGCATCACCGTTATGGGAGAGGTCCGACACCCTGCTATCTTCCTACACTGCCTTCGTGTCAACATTCAGGCGCATCTTCGACGAGCCAGGCCGGGTAACCTCAGCTTCATCCGAGATTCTCCGTTTACGCCAGGGGTCACGTACTGTAGGACAATATCTGATACAGTTCCAGATCCTGGCATCCGAACTGGCATGGAACGACGAGGCCCTGTATGCTGCATTCTGGCATGGCTTATCTGAGCGTATTAAAGATGAGTTAGCTACCAGAGACTTACCTTCTAAGTTAGATGAGCTAATCTCACTCTGCACGAAAGTTGATTTACGTTTCAGAGAGAGAGCAACTGAGCGTGGAAGATCATCTGCTCCAAAATCTTCTGCTCCTCCTCCTTGTCAACTGTCACCATCTAAAGATGAGCCCATGCAACTTGGCCGTTCCCGTTTAACTCCTGCTGAGCGCCGAAGACGTCTCTCCGAGTTTCTCTGTCTCTATTGTGCAGCTCCGTCTCACACCATTAATGCCTGTCCCAAACGTCCGGGAAACTCCAAATCCTAGCTCGCCAAGGAGAGGGCCGGCTAGGAGTAATGATCTCCTCTCCATCTCCTCAAGATTGTAATCTCCCAGTCTCGCTTCAAGTTGCTCAACGTTATCGGAACGTCATTGCCCTCCTTGATTCCGGAGCAGCTGGGAACTTTATTACCGAAGCCTATGTTAAACGGTGGTCCCTACCCACCGAGAGACTTCCTTCGTCCATTTCTTTAACTGCCGTGGATGGCAGCAAAATTTTTGATGCAGTTATTTCTTTAAGGACTCTACCAGTTCGTCTGAGAGTGGGAGTTCTTCATTCCGAACTTATTTCTTTTTTAGTGATTCCAAGAGCCACACATCCTGTGGTCCTGGGCCTTCCATGGCTCCGTCTTCACAATCCTACAATTGATTGGACGACTACGCAAATCCTGGCATGGGGTTCCTCCTGTGCTGAGACATGTTTGTTTAAAGTATTGCCTGTCTGTTCTTCCTCCCCCAGGTCGTCTGATGTTCCACCTCCTCCATATCAAGATTTCACGGATGTGTTCAGTAAAGCTTCTGCTGATATCCTTCCTCCTCATAGAGAATGGGACTGTCCGATTGATCTCGTTCCAGGGAAGGTTCCACCTCGAGGCCGAACTTATCCGTTGTCTCTGCCTGAGACGCATTCTATGGAGGAATATATTAAAGAGAACCTAGCAAAGGGGTTCATTCGACCTTCTTCTTCTCCAGCGGCGCAGGCTTCTTTTTTGTAAAAAAGAAAGATGGTGGTCTGCGGCCGTGCATCGACTACAGAGGTTTGAACGACATTACCATCAAGAACCGTTATCCTTTACCCCTGATTACTGAGCTCTTTGACAGAGTTAGCGGAGCTACCATCTTTACAAAGCTGGACTTGCGAGGTGCATACAATCTCATCCGGATCCGTGAGGGTGACGAGTGGAAGACCGCCTTTAACACCCGTGACGGACATTATGAGTACCTCGTCATGCCCTTCGGATTGAGCAATGCTCCAGCTGTCTTCCAGCATTTTGTCAATGAGATCTTCAGAGACATTCTATACCGTCATGTCGTGGTCTATCTAGACGATATCCTCATTTTTGCCAACGATTTAGAGGAACATCGTTTTTGGGTTAAAGAGGTTCTGTCCCGTCTCCGTGTCAATCATCTCTATTGCAAATTAGAAAAATGCGTCTTTGAAGTCAAGTCCATTCCGTTTCTAGGGTACATTGTGTCCGGTTCCGGACTAGAGATGGATCCTGAGAAACTACAAGCAATCCAAAATTGGCCGGTACCCTTAACCCTCAAAGGGGTCCAGAGGTTCTTAGGGTTCGCCAACTATTACCGAAAGTTTATACGAGACTTTTCCACCATTGTGGCGCCTATTACTGCTTTCACTAAGAAGGGTGCTAACCCGTCCAAGTGGTCTGAAGAAGCCATGCAAGCATTTCATCTTTTAAAACAAAGGTTCATCTCTGCGCCTGTTCTGAAACAGCCTGACATCGACTCTCCTTTCATCTTAGAGGTGGATGCCTCCTCCGTTGAAGTAAGAGCGGTGTTATCTCAGAGGGCTAAAGATGGCCATTTACACCCTTGCAGTTTCTTCTCCCGGAAGTTCTCCCCAGCTGAGCGCAACTATGCCATTGGCGACCAGGAGTTGCTAGCCATCAAGCTCGCTCTAGAAGAGTGGAGGTATCTGTTGGAGGGAGCTTCTCATTCAATCACCATACTTACAGACCACAAGAACCTTTTATACCTGAAGGGCGCACAATGTCTCAACCCTCGTCAGGCCAGATGGGCACTTTTCTTTTCCAGGTTCGACTTTAAACTCCAGTTCTGTCCGGGCTCTCAGAATCGCAAGGCCGATGCCCTTTCCCGCTCATGGGAGCAAGAAAATGAGTCAGAGTCTTCAGACAAGCATCCTATTATAAATCCGTTGGCATTCTCCACGGTAGGGATGGACTCTACGCCCCCATCAGGGAAAAGTTTTGTGAAGCCGATGCTAAGGAAGAAGCTCATGCATTGGGCCCATGCTTCCCGTTTTGCTGGACATACAGGAATCCAAAAAACCCTGGAGTTTATCTCTAGGTCCTATTGGTGGCCAACTCTGAAAAAGGACGTCTTGGAGTTTATTGCATCTTGCCCAAAGTGTGCCCAACATAAAGTATCCCGCCAGTCGCCTGCGGGGCAACTGGTTCCACTATCCGTTCCCCGTCGACCATGGACCCACTTGTCGATGGATTTCATTACAGACTTACCTGCCAGGTGAGATACTATGATCATGAAGTTTGCACCTCGCTATATCGGTCCTTTCAAGATTGAACAAGTCATCAATCCTGTTGCTTACAGACTCCAGTTGCCTCCCTTCTTAAAAATACCCAGGACATTCCATGTTTCCCTGTTGAAACCGCTGATCTTGAATCGGTTTCATTCCTCACTTCCTCCAACTCCGAAAGTCCAAACTCAACGAGGCGTTGAGTATGAAGTGGCCAAGATCCTGGACTCACGTCACCGTTACGGTCAACTACAATATCTTATTGACTGGAAGGGTTATGGTCCTGAGGAACGTTCATGGACCAATGCTTCTGATGTCCATGCTCCTGCCTTGGTCCGGAGATTCCATTCCAAGTTTCCTCAAAAGCCAAAGAAGTGTCCTGGGGCCACTCCTAAAGGGGGGGGTGCTGTCACGATCCGGGTATCTGGACGCCATTTCTTACCCATCAGATGCCTCCTAAGGCTGGCTCAGCGCTCCAGGACCGGATCCCATCTGTTATCCTGATGTGTACATTCCTGTATCCTCTCCTGTCACTCTGGGACGCTGTCACAGTAAACGCCATATTACACCTGGCATGGCGTCTCCCGCGGCCTCCGCCGCCGTCCCTGAACTTCTGCATGCAGAGTGTCTGAGTGGCGATTACGTCAGCCGCGGCCTCCGCTGTGTCCGCGTGGTTGGATGTGCATCTGTCAGCCTGGCGCCTCCTGTCTCCGGTGGCCGGCGCCGCCATTACTTTTTTCATTACCACATGGATTACAAACCAAACTTCCCTCCAAGTGTCTGCATGGGCGCAGCCATCTTGGATTCTGTCAGCTGATCATTTCCACCAATCTGTTCTCAGTATTGATAATCTGCATAATTGCCTAGCCAATCCCTTCCTTGCTGCAGGTATAAATACACTGTGCCTGAGCAAGGAAGGCGTCAGTGCTTTGGTTGTCAAACCTAGTTCCTGTTTGTCTCTCTCCTGTGATTGTCTTCCAGGTTCCAGCTCCTGTCTCAAGACTTCCACCATAGAGACCCGCACCAGCATTCCACCTGCGGTGTAGCCTGACTCTCCAATCCATTGTGGATTCATCTGTTTCCAGCTACAACATTACCTGCTTCCAGCTCAGCTTCCAGCAGAGTACAGCTTCCCTTAAAGGGCCGGTGTCCTTTCTACACTTTACCACTCTCCACCGGTATTATTATTTCTCCGCTCTCAAGTTCTACATTTCAGTTCATATTTCATCGCTCCCAAGTTCATTTATTATTTAACTGGTTCCAGCCAGTATCCACTCCGTGCTAACAACAGTCTGGTTCCAGCCAGTATCCACAGCAGCTGTTTTATCTTCAGCAACCCAGCTTTTCCTGGAACACCAGCTGGCACAATCCTGGGTTATCTCCATTGCTACAGTCGGGCCTGGTAAGGACTTTCCATCTAGAAGATCTTAAGAACTATCTCACACTACCAGTGCCCTGTGGCTCCTGCCATCCTGTAGTACCCAGGAACTGTATTTATTCTTTGCTGACTTTTACGTTTTCTTTTACTGCTGCTGTGTTGCGGAGTTGTCATAATAAACATCATTGACTTTTATCCAAGTTGTCGTGGTCACGCCTTCGGGCAGTTATTATTCATGTTACTTACATGTCCAGGGGTCTGATACAACCTCCCAGGTTCCGGTACATCTCAGCCCCTACAACTGAGGCTGCCTCCCGTCAGCTCAGGCCCTCAGTTGTGACACCCGGACTTACGGCGACTTCGTTTGATGCCATGGAGGTTGAGTGGAACATCCTAGCTCACAAGGGCCTTTCCAAGAAGGTCATTGCTACCATGGTTCAGGCCAGGTAACCGGTGACATCAAAACACTATCATATCTCGGGAAGATATGTTTCTTGGTGCGAGGACCGCATGTACCCGCCGGCGGAGTTCAACTTCGGACGTTTCTTGCAGGCTGGTGTGGACAAGGATTTATGTCTGGGTTCCACTAAGGTCCAGATTTCAGCTCTCTCCATCTTCCAGAAGAAATTGGCCGTGTTGCTAGAAGTTCAGACTTTTTCTCTGACGTCCTAGTGGATGCTAGGACTCCGTCAGGACCATGGAGATTAGCGGCTCCGCAGGAGGGATTAGCGGCTCCGCAGGAGACAGGGCACAAAAGTAAAAGCTTTAGGATCAGGTGGTGTGCACTGGCTCCTCCCCCTATGACCCTCCTCCAAGCCTCAGTTAGATTTTTGTGCCCGGCCGAGAAGGGTGCAATCTAGGTGGCTCTCCTAAAGAGCTGCTTAGAGTAAAAGTTTGTTAGGTTTTTTATTTTCAGTGAGTCCTGCTGGCAACAGGCTCACTGCTACGAGGGACTTAGGGGAGAAGAAGTGAACTCACCTGCGTGCAGGATGGATTGGCTTCTTAGGCTACTGGACACCATTAGCTCCAGAGGGATCGAACACAGGCCCAGCCATGGAGTCCGGTCCCAGAGCCGCGCCGCCGACCCCCTTGCAGATGCCGAAGAGTGAAGAGGTCCAGAAACCGGCGGCAGAAGACTTTTCAGTCTTCATGAGGTAGCGCACAGCACTGCAGCTGTGCGCCATTGTTGTCAGCACACTTCACACCAGCGGTCACTGAGGGTGCAGGGCGCTGGGGGGGGGGCGCCCTGGGCAGCAATGAAATACCTATACTGGCTAAAAGATACATCACATATAGCCCCTGGGGCTATATGGATGTATTTAACCCCTGCCAGGTCTCAGAAAAACGGGAGAAGAAGCCCGCCGAAAAGGGGGCGGGGCCTATTCTCCTCAGCACACAGCGCCATTTTCCCTCACAGAAATGCTGGTGGGAAGGCTCCCAGGCTCTCCCCTGCACTGCACTACAGAAACAGGGTTAAAACAGAGAGGGGGGGGCACTTATTTGGCGATATGATTATATATATTAAGATGCTATAAGGGAAAAACACTTATATAAAGGTTGTCCCTGTATAATTATAGCGTTTTGGTGTGTGCTGGCAAACTCTCCCTCTGTCTCTCCAAAGGGCTAGTGGGGTCCTGTCCTCTATCAGAGCATTCCCTGTGTGTGTGCTGTGTGTCGGTACGTGTGTCGACATGTATGAGGACGATGTTGGTGAGGAGGCGGAGCAATTGCCTGTAATGGTAATGTCACTCTCTAGGGAGTCGACACCGGAATGGATGGCTTATTTAAGGAATTACGTGATAATGTCAACACGCTGCAAGGTCGGTTGACGACATGAGACGGCCGGCAAACCAATTAGTACCTGTCCAGGCGTCTCAAACACCGTCAGGGGCGTTAAAACGTCCTTTTACCTCAGTCGGTCGACACGGACACTGACTCCAGTGTTGACGGTGAAGAAACAAACGTATTTTCCTTTAGGGCCACACGTTACTTGTTAAGGGCAATGAAGGAGGTGTTACATATTTCTGATACTACAAGTACCTCAAAAAAGGGTATTATGTGGAGTGTGAAAAAACTACCTGTAGTTTTTCCTGAATCAGATAAATTAAATGAAGTGTGTGATGATGCGTGGGTTTCCCCCGATAGAAAATTATTGGCGGTATACCCTTTCCCGCCAGAAGTTAGGGCGCGTTGGGAAACACCCCTTAGGGTGGATAAGGCGCTCACACGCTTATCAAAACAAGTGGCGGTACCGTCTCCAGATAGGGCCGCCCTCAAGGAGCCAGCTGATAGGAGGCTGGAAAATATCCTAAAAAGTATATACACACATACTGGTGTTATACTGCGACCAGCGATCGCCTCAGCCTGGATGTGCAGCGCTGGGGTGGCTTGGTCGGATTCCCTAACTGAAAATATTGATACCCTTGACAGGGACAGTATTTTATTGACTATAGAGCATTTAAAGGATGCATTTCTATATATGCGAGATGCACAGAGGGATATTTGCACTCTGGCATCAAGAGTAAGTGCGATGTCCATATCTGCCAGAAAATGTTTATGGACACGACAGTGGTCAGGTGATGCAGATTCCAAACGGCACATGAAAGTATTGCCGTATAAAGGAGAAAAAGACAACGTCTTTTCAGCCTCAGTCCTTTCGTCCCCATAAGGGCAAGCGGGCAAAAGGCCAGTCATATCTGCCATGGGATAGAGGAAAGGGAAGAAGACTGCAGCAGGCAGCCCATTCCCAGGAACAGAAGCCCTCCACCGCTTCTGCCAAGTCCTCAGCATGACGCTGGGGCCGTACAAGCGGTCTCGGGTGCGGTGGGGGGTCGTCTCAAGAGTTTCAGCACGCATTGGGCTCACTCGCAAGTGGACCCCTGGATCCTACAAGTAGTATCCCAGGGGTACAGATTGGAAATTCGAGACGTCTCCCCCTCGCAGGTTCCTGAAGTCTGCTTTACCAACGTCTCCCTCCGACAGGGAGGCAGTAGTGGAAACAATTCACAAGCTGTATTCCCAGCAGGTGATAATCAAAGTACCCCTCCTACAACAAGGAAAGGGGTATTATTCCACACTATATTGTGGTACTGAAGCCAGACGGCTCGGTGAGACCTATTCTAAATCTGAAATATTTGAACACTTACATACAAAGGTTCAAATCAAGATGGAGTCACTCAGAGCAGTGATAGCGAACCAGGAAGAAGGGGACTATATGGTGTCCCGGGACATCAGGGATGCTTACCTCCATGTCCCAATTTGCCCTTCTCACCAAGGGTACCTCAGGTTCGTGGTACAGAACTGTCACTATCAGTTTCAGACGCTGCCGGTTGGATTGTCCACGGCACCCCGGGTCCTTACCAAGGTAATGGCCGAAATGATGATTCTTCTTCAAAGAAAATGGACGATCTCCTGATAAGGGCAAGGTCCAGAGAACAGTTGGAGGTCGGAGTAGCACTATCTCAAGTAGTTCTACGACAGCACGGGTGGATTCTAAATATTCCAAAACCGCAGCTGTTTCCGACGACACGTCTGCTGTTCCTAGGGATGATTCTGGACACAGTCCAGAAAAAGGTGTTTCTCCCGGAGAAGAAAGCCAGGGAGTTATCCAAGCTAGTCAGGAACCTCCTAAAACCAGGAAAAGTGTCAGTGCATCATTGCACAAGGGTCCTGGGAAAAATGGTGGCTTCTTACGAAGCGATTCCATTCGGCAGATTTCACGCAAGAACTTTCAGTGGGATCTGCTGGAAAAATGGTCCGGATCGCATCTTCAGATGCATCAGCGGATAACCCTGTCTCCAAGGACAAGGGTGTCTCTTCTGCGGTGGCTGCAGAGTGCTCATCTACTAAAGGGCCGCAGATTCGGCATTCAGGACTGGGTCCTGGTGACCACAGATGCCAGCCTGAGAGGCTGGGGAGCAGTCACACAGGAAAAAAATTTCCAGGGAGTGTGATCAAGTCTGGAGACTTCTCTCCACATAAATATACTGGAGCTAAGGGCAATTTACAATGTTCTAAGCTTAGCAAGACCTCTGCTTCAAGGTCAGCCGGTATTGATCCAGTGGGACAACATCACGGCAGTCGCCCACGTAAACAGACAGGGCGGCACAAGAAGCAGGAGGGCAATGGCAGAAACTGCAAGGATTCTTCGCTGGGCGAAAAATCACGTGATAGCACTGTCAGCAGTGTTCATTCCGGGAGTGGACAACTGGGAAGCAGACTTCCTCAGCAGGCACGACCTCCACCCGGGAGAGTGGGGACTTCATCGGGAAGTATTCCACATGATTGTGAACCATTGGGAAAGACCAAAGGTGGACATGATGGCGTCCCGCCTGAACAAAAAAACTGGACAGGTATTGCGCCAGGTCAAGAGACCCTCAAGCAATAGCTGTGGACGTTCTGGTAACACCGTGGGTATACCAGTCGGTGTATGTGTTCCCTCCTCTGCTTCTCATACCCAAGGTACTGAGAATTATAAGACGTAGAGGAGTAAGAACTATACTCGTGGCTCCGGATTGGCCAAGAAGGACTTGGCACCCGGAACTTCAAGAAATGCTCACAGAGGACTCATGGCCTCTGCCGCTAAGAAGGGACTTGCTTCAGCAAGTACCATGTCTGTTCCAAGACTTACCGCGGCTGCGTTTGACGGCATGGCGGTGGAACGCCGGATCCTAAGGGAAAAAGGCATTCCGGAAGAGGTCATTCCTACCCTGGTCAAAGCCAGGAAGGAGGTGACCGCACAACATTATCACCACATGTGACGAAAATATGTTGCGTGGTGTGAGGCCAGGAAGGCCCCACGAAGAAATTTCAACTCGGTCGATTCCTGCATTTCCTGCAAACAGGAGTGTCTATGGGCCTCAAATTGGGGTCCATTAAGGTACAAATTTCGGCCCTGTCAATTTTCTTCCAGAAAGAATTGGCTTCAGTTCCTGAAGTCCAGAAGTTTGTCAAGGGAGTATTGCATATACAACCCCCTTTTTGTGCCTCCAGTGGCACTGTGGGATCTCAACGTAGTTCTGGGATTCCTCAAATCACATTTTAAATCGCTCAAATCTGTGGATTTGAAATATCTCACATGAAAAGTGACCATGCTGTTGGCCCTGGCCTCGGCCAGGCGAGTGTCAGAATTGGCGGCTTTGTCTCACAAAAGCCATATCTGATTGTCCATTCGGACAGGGCAGAGCTGCGGACTCGTCCCCAGTTTCTCCCTAAGGTGGTGTCAGCGTTTCACCTGAACCAGCTTATTGTGGTACCTGCGGCTACTAGGGACTTGGAGGACTCCAAGTTGCTAGATGTTGTCAGGGCCCTGAAAATATAGGTTTCCAGGACGGCTGGAGTCAGGAAAACTGACTTGCTGTTATCCTGTATGCACCCAACAAACTGGGTGCTCTTGCTTCTAAGCAGACGATTGCTAGTTGGATGTGTAGTACAATTCAGCTTGCACATTCTGTGGCAGGCCTGCCACAGCCAAAATATGTAAATGCCCATTTCACAAGGAAGGTGGGCTCATCTTGGGCGGCTGCCCGAGGGGTCTCGGCTTTACAACTTTGCCGAGCTGCTACTTGGTCAGGGGCAAACACGTTTGCAAAATTCTACAAATTTGATACCCTGGCTGAGGAGGACCTGGAGTTCTCTTATTCGGTGCTGCAGAGTCATCCGCACTCTCCCGCCCGTTTGGGAGCTTTGGTATAATCCCCATGGTCCTGACGGAGTCCCAGCATCCACTAGGACGTCAGAGAAAATAAGAATTTACTTACCGATAATTCTATTTCTCGTAGTCCGTAGTGGATGCTGGGCGCCCATCCCAAGTGCGGATTGTCTGCAATAATTGTACATAGTTATTGTTACAAAAATCGGGTTATTATTGTTGTGAGCCATCTTTTCAGAGGCTCCGCTGTTATCATGCTGTTAACTGGGTTCAGATCACAGGTTGTACAGTGTGATTGGTGTGGCTGGTATGAGTCTTACCCGGGATTCAAAATCCTTCCTTATTGTGTACGCTCGTCCGGGCACAGTATCCTAACTGAGGCTTGGAGGAGGGTCATAGGGGGAGGAGCCAGTGCACACCACCTGATCCTAAAGCTTTTACTTTTGTGCCCTGTCTCCTGCGGAGCCGCTAATCCCTCCTGCGGAGCCGCTAATCCCCATGGTCCTGACGGAGTCCCAGCATCCACTACGGACTACGAGAAATAGAATTATCGGTAAGTAAATTCTTATTTTTGCAATGGGTACTTCACATACAACCTGCTTTTGTGCTGCCCACGGCATCCTGGGATTTGAATGTTGTGTTGGAGTTTGTACAGTCCTCCTGGTTTAAACCACTGATGACGATAGAAGACAAGTACCTGTGGATGACAGTGGTGGTGTTGGCCCTGGCTTCTGCTAGGTTTGTCTCAGAATTGGGGGCCTTATCGTGTAAAAGTACCTACTTGGACTTTTACGAGGACAGAGCGGAGCTCAGGACTAGGCAGCAGTTCCTGCCGAAGGTCATTCCACTTGAATCAACCTATTGTGGTTCCGTCAGCTGCTGACACTTCTGCTTCTCCAGAGGCATTGGATGCTGTGCGAGCCTTGAGGATCTATGTCAAGAGAACGTCTCGAATCAGAAAGACTGATTCTTTGTTCGTGCTATATGATACACAGAAAAAGGGTTAGACAATTCACAAGATGCAGATGTGCGCACCCCCTGGGGTAGTACGGGATTAGTACTTGAGTATTAACTTCGTAGGAAACAGTCAAATATTAAGATCCTTCCTTAAAGATCAGAACAGAGTTCCTCTTCATTCCCTCAAAAGAAACAAAAATGAGGGAATATATAGTGAAGTACAGTTTTATTGTAAATGCAAACAACATAAAATAGTATAATAAACAATTCCACCAACTTCTGATGGGGCAAATATGCGTACCAGAATACGTGGGGTCCCCAGTGATGGTTACCCTATAGCAGTGGTGGCCTACGCGTGGCTCTTGAGCCACATGCGGCTCTTTCTTTATTCAAATGTGGCTCCCAACACTCAAAGTCACGTGACCACAAGAGATCTGTAAACCGCTGCACTCCAGCCAGACATGCAGCAGCAGCACTACGTAGACTGAGAACTGAGGGAGCCAAATACACATGGGAAGCTGGCTGGAGTGACACAGGCGGGTGCTGGCTGGAGTGACACAGGCGGGTGCTGGCTGGAGTGATACATGGAGGAACTGAAGTGTATTATGTGAATCTGGCTTTTAAATATATTTTCTGTGGATCTGGCTCTTTAAATTATATGATGTAGAAGTTGCCTTTTCATTGTATTTTATGTTGGATCTGGCTTTTTCAGTGTATTTTATACCGGGGCGTGGCCTAGCAGGCACGAGGTCACACCCCATTTTTGCAAGTGCGCCTTCGGCTCGAAGTCGGCTCTTTGATGTACCTAACAAGATTTCTTGGCTCTTTGTCTCTGACTGGTTGGCCACCCCTGCCCTATAGCGTTTGTGAGATTGTGAACAGGTACCTCCCGGGAACTTAGCACTGTTCCTCCTCTAGCTATGGTGGTCCTGGATGCCTCCACTCTTACTTGTTCTGCCGCAGTCTGTCCCACAACACCAACGCGTTTCTGCTCACAGGGAGCCTTTCTCAAGGTGTATGGTGGAATGGAGAACTGGAAATATTTAAACCCAGTGCTGCTGTGTGATTGGTTAAGACTGCCCAGTACAAGAAAATAGCTCCCTCCATAGGTTACCTTATAATGCTTATTGTGGAGGGTCTAATATATGTATTTTATGGCCCCTTTGGTGGTAAAAACATGAGATACATCTTTTAATAGGCTTTAAAACATTGAAAAGCTCCGTAATTAGGCGTGCATTCCAACTCGTGGAACGCACACCTGACTTCCGATTCCGCCCGCCGCTAGTTCCGATACGCACCAGACGCTGTCAATCCTCCAGCGGTGCATGCGTTCCATATGCTGGAACGCACGCTATTTCCGTTTCCGCCTGGACTCTATACTATTTGTCACGGTGGTGCAATACCCGCTCCTAGGATTTCCGGTCACGGACGGCACCAATTGTGGAACGCATTTGTTAATATGCGTTCCACTGGCTTACAATCGGGACTTAGTGCAAAACGACTAACTAAAACTGATGTCCCATTCCAGCAATATGGTCGTAAAATAGAATAAAATTTAAAGTAAAAAATATGGTATACACATATATAAAATAAAATTACGGCTTCATTAATATAGGAAGGTATTACCATGATAAATCTTGATACCCCATGCTTCTAGAAAATATACACCCCATTATAAAGTTGGGGATAAATGAAAAAATACATTAAAGAAACATATTTCCATAAAAGATGATCAGTAAGAAATAAATATCAATAAATTATCATAAAAACCATTTCAGTTCGAAATCCAGATTCAGTCCTTTGGGGGCTAGGGTCCCCATATAATAAATCCACCTCATTTCTGTCTGTGCTAGATTCTCTTCTATATTTCCATTGCGCCAGTGGCTGTGACTCATTTTAATACCTATCACTTTCTCCAGAGCATTACAATTTTTGTTATGGCTTTCCTTAAAGTGACTTGAAACTGAGTGATTCTCAAATCCCTTTTTTATGTTCCGAATATGTTCTGCCCAGCGTTCCTTGAGGGGTCTGGAAGTCTGACCAATATATTGTAATTTGCAGCTGCATTCAATTATATAAATGCAGTTTTTAGTGTTGCATGTAATAAAGTCAGAGATGTTATATATATATATATATATATATATATATATATATACCCTGTAGTATTAGACTTAAATTCCTCCGTCTTGCTGGGCTGCTTGGTGTGACTTCTACACATTAAGCACAGGCCACATCTATGAAACCCTCTTGTTTTTATTCTGCCAGATTTTTTCGGGGCAATCGCGCTTTTTACTAGCTTCTATTTCAAGTTAGGTGCTTTTTTGTAAACAAATTTTGGGTTCTGTGGTATAATTTTCTCTAAAATCGGGTCTCTAGTTAAAAGATGCCAATGTTTTTTGACAATTTGCTCCATTTCCTTATATTGACCATTGTACGATGTTATAAAAGGTAAAGTGCATATGTCTTCCTGAGGTTTTCTTTTTGGTTTTAAAAAATCTTGTCAGTTCGCGTCTTGTATTTCCTTAATGTATTCGTCAACCTTATTACCGTCATATCCTTTAGAAACAAATTTTTTCCTTATGTCTTCTGATTGATTTTTAAAGACGGTGATATCAGTGCAGTTTCTTCTTATCTTTTGATTTTACCTTTTGCTACATTTCTTAACCAGTTAGGATGGTGGTTACTTGAAACTGAAATATAGGAGTTACTGTCCGTTGGTTTGAAGTATGATTTCGTTTTTAAAACATTATTCTCTATATAAAAAGTAAGATCTAAAAAATTAACTTCCGTTCTACTAATATTAAACACCAAGGATATATTAAAATCATTCTTATTTAGAGATTCACAAAAAGAATTAAGAGTTTCTTCATCACCTTCCCAAATAAAAATGTCATCGATAAAACGATACCATAATTTAATATTAGCTAAAAAGGGGTTGCTTCCTGTCCATATGTGATGGTTTTCCCAGTAGCTCATGAAAAGAAAAAAGTAATAATGAGAAAAAAAAGGAAATACACAAGGGATAAGAAAGAAAGAGAAATAGAACAAGAAGAAAGAGATAAAAGAAGAAGTGTCACATTAGAGGAGGTTAGAGAAGAAACCCCATGCAACTGTGATATTACTTCTATACGAAGATCAAGGGAAACGAGAAATGGAAAAAAGGAACTATGAAGTAAAAAGGAGAAATACGAGAAGACCCCCACCTCATCCAGAGGAGGAACATGAAGCAAGAAGAAGAGCGATGAGAAGATTTTCACCTTATCCATTTATTAGAAATTACAAAAGAAGGTAATTTACATGTAGGAGGAATCAAAATTGGAAAAGACCGGAAGATAATCCGAGAAGGGAAAGACAAAAGTACGACAGGAGTTACTTTGTGAAGGATGAATGGCATATCAATCAAAGAAATTATGAACCACAAATTAGAGATAGCAGCAATCGGTTTAGAGCATTCAACGACGAAGCTTTTTTAGGACAGAACAGGAAGAGAAACAGAAGATACTAGTCTTCAGAAGAGAGCACAAGAAAAGGGGAAAAAGGGGTAAAGGACATCAAAATAAACTTAAACACTCAGAAGATAAGGATGCCAATGACCTTGAATTGGGGACAACAAAGATCTTCAATTTAAGTAATTATATACTAACAATGGACGAAACAAAGATACTAGAAAAAGGCCTCAAGTTCGCCCCGGATAATAAACTAAACAAATTTGAAACCTATCTGGACATTCAGAAATTTGTTAGAAAGGTTTCGTTTAAAAAATACTTTTTAAGTCAACCAGGAGAATCAACATCTGAGAGGAACCCCTTCAAATTAAAGTCAACCTTTAACCCCACTTTCTCCAGGGGATGCTTCGTAGAAAGCTTTAACAAAGCCGTAACTACGGATCTGGAAAAACTCCAACCCCATTGGAAGAAGGAACCTAATACTACAGGGAAAGAAAGAGAAGCAATTAAAGCACTACAAGACAACAAGGAAATTGTCATTAAACCTTCAGACAAGGGAGGGGGAGTCGTGATTTTGGATGTCAAAAAATACGAGGAGGAAATTACCAGACAAATAGAAGATAAATCCACTTTTCTCTATCGTCCTAGTGGATGCTGGGGTTCCTGAAAGGACCATGGGGAATAGCGGCTCCGCAGGAGACAGGGCACAAAAGTAAAGCTTTCCGATCAGGTGGTGTGCACTGGCTCCTCCCCCTATGACCCTCCTCCAAGCCAGTTAGATTTTTGTGCCCGGCCGAGAAGGGTGCAATCTAGGTGGCTCTCCTAAAGAGCTGCTTAGAAAAGTTTAGCTTAGGTTTTTTATTTTACAGTGAGTCCTGCTGGCAACAGGATCACTGCAACGAGGGACTTAGGGGAGAAGAAGTGAACTCACCTGCGTGCAGGATGGATTGGCTTCTTGGCTACTGGACATCAGCTCCAGAGGGACGATCACAGGTACAGCCTGGATGGTCACCGGAGCCTTGCCGCCGGCCCCCTTGCAGATGCTGAAGTAAGAAAAGGTCCAGAATCGGCGGCAGAAGACTCCTCAGTCTTCTAAAGGTAGCGCACAGCACTGCAGCTGTGCGCCATTTTCCTCTCAGCACACTTCACACGGCAGTCACTGAGGGTGCAGGGCGCTGGGAGGGGGGCGCCCTGGGAGGCAAATGAATACCTATTTTGGCTTAAAATACCTCACATATAGCCTCTGGAGGCTATATGGAGATATTTAACCCCTGCCAGAATCCGTTAAGAGCGGGAGACGAGGCCGCCGAAAAAGGGGCGGGGCCTATCTCCTCAGCACACAGCGCCATTTTCCCTCACAGAAAGGCTGGAGGAAAGGCTCCCAGGCTCTCCCCTGCACTGCACTACAGAAACAGGGTTAAAACAGAGAGGGGGGGCACTAATTTGGCGATATGCTTATATATTAAGATGCTATAAGGGAAAACACTTATATGAGGTTGTCCCTATATAATTATAGCGTTTTTGGTGTGTGCTGGCAAACTCTCCCTCTGTCTCTCCAAAGGGCTAGTGGGTCCTGTCCTCTATCAGAGCATCCCCTGTGTGTGTGCTGTGTGTCGGTACGTGTGTGTCGACATGTAGGAGGACGATGTTGGTGAGGAGGCGGAGCAATTGCCTGTAATGGTGATGTCACTCTCTAGGGAGTCGACACCGGAATGGATGGCTTATTTAGGAAATTACGTGATAATGTCAACACGCTGCAAGGTCGGTTGACGACATGAGACGGCCGACAAACAATTAGTACCGGTCCAGACGTCTCAAAAACACCGTCAGGGGTTTTAAAACGCCCGTTTACTTTAGTCGGTCGACACAGACACAGACAGGGACACTGAATCCAGTGTCGACGGTGAATAAACAAACGTATTCCTTATTAGGGCCACACGTTAAAGGCAATGAAGGAGGTGTTACATATTTCTGATACTACAAGTACCACAAAAGAGGGTATTATGTGGGATGTGAAAAAACTACCATAGTTTTTCCTGAATCAGATAAATTAAATAAAGTGTGTGATGATGCGTGGGTTCCCCCCGATAGAAAATTATGGGCGTTATACCCTTTCCCGCCAGAAGTTAGGGCGCGTTGGGAAACACCCCTTAAGGTGGATAAGGCGCTCACACGCTTATCAAAACAAGTGGCGGTACCGTCTATAGATAGGGCCGTCCTCAAGGACCAGTTGACAGGAGGCTGGAAAATATCATAAAATAGTATATACACACATACTGGTGTTATACTGCGACCAGCGATCACCTCAGCCTGGATGTGCAGAGCTGGGGTGGCTTGGTCGGATTCCCTGACTAAAAATATTGATACCCTTGACAGGGACAGTATTTTATTGACTATAGAGCATTTAAAGGATGCATTTCTATATATGCGAGATGCACAGAGGGATATTTGCACTCTGGCATCAGGAGTAAATGCGATGTCCATAACTGCCAGAAGATGTTATGGACACGACAGTGGTCAGGTGATGCAGATTCCAAACGGCACAAAGGTGTATTGCCGTATAAAGGAAGAGGAGTTATTTGGGGTCGGTCCATCGGACCTGGTGGCCACGGCAACTGCTGGAAAATCCACCGTTCTTTACCCTAAGTCACATCTCTGCAGAAAAAGACACCGTCTTTTCAGCCTCAGTCCTCTCGTCCCTATAAGATCATATCTGCCCAGGGATAGAGGAAAGGGAAGAAGACTGCAGCAGGCAGCCCATTCCCAGGAACAGAAGCGTTCCACCGCTTCTGACAAGTTCTCAGCATGGCGCTGAGACCGTACAGGACCCCTGGATCCTACAAGTAGTATCCCAGGGGTACAGATTGGAATGTCGAGACGTTTCCCCTTCGCAGGCTCCTGAAGTCTGCTTTACCAAGGTCTCCCTCCGACAAGGAGGCAGTATGGGAAAAATTCACAAGCTGTATTCCCAGCAGGTGATAATTAAATTACCCCTCCTACTACAAGAAAAGGGGTATTATTCCACACTATATTGTGGTACTGAAGCCAGAAGGCTAGGTGAGACTTATTCTAAAAAAATTTTTTTGAACACTTACAAAGGTTCAAATCAAGATGGAGTCACTCAGAACAGCGATAACGAACCAGGAAGAAGGGGACTATATAGTGTCCCGGGACATCAGGGATGCTTACCTCTATGTCCCAAATTTGCCCTTCTCACTAAGGGTACCTCAGGTTCGTGGTGCAGAACTGTCACTATCAGTTTCAGACGCTGCCGTTTGGATTGTCCACGGCACCCCGGGTCTTTACCAAGGTAATGGCCGAAATGATGATTCTTCTTCGAAGAAAAGGCGTCTTAATTATCCCTTACTTGGACGATCTCCTGATAAGGGCATAGTCCAGGGAACAGTTGGAGGTCGGAGTAGCACTATCTCGGATACTGCTACAACAGCACGGGTGGATTCTAAATATTCCAAAATCGCAGCTGATCCCGACGACACGTCTGCTGTGCCTAGGGATGATTCTGGACACAGTCCAGAAAAAGGTGTTTCTCCCGGAAGAGAAAGCCAGGGAGTTATCCGAGTTAGTCAGGAACCTCCTAATAACAGTGCATCATTGCACAAGGGTCCTGGTAAAAATGGTGGCTTCCTACGAAGCAATTCCATTCGGCAGATTTCACGCAAGAACTTTTCAGTGGGATCTGCTGGACAAATGGTCCGGATCGCATCTTCAGATGCATCAGCGGATAACCCTATATCCAAGGACAAGGGTGTCTCTCCTGTGGTGGTTATAGAGTGCTCATCTTCTAGAGGGCCGCAGATTCGGCATTCAGGATTGGATGCTGGTGACCACGGAGCCCAGCCCGAGAGGCTGGGGAGCAGTCACACAAGGAAAAGATTTCCAGGGAGTGTGATCAAGTCTGGAGACTTTTCTCCACATAAATATACTGGAGCTAAGGGTAAATTTATAATGCTCTAAGCTTAGCAAGACCTCTGCTTCAAGGTCAGCCGGTATTGATCCAGTGGGAAAAACATCACGGCAGTCGCCCACGTAAACAGACAGGGCGACACAAGAAGCAGGAGGGCAATGGCAAAAACTGCAAGGACTTTTCGCTGGGCGGAAAATCATGTGATAGCACTGTCAGCAGTGTTTCATCCCGGGAATGGAAACTGGGAAGCAGACTTCCTCAGCAGGCACGACCTCCACCCGGGAGAGTGGAAACTTCATCGGGAAGTTTTTCCACATGATTGTAAACCGTTGGGAAATACCAAAGGTGGACATGATGGCGTCCCGTCTGAACAAAAAACGGGACAGGTATTGCGCCAGGTCAAGAGACCCTCAGGCAATAGCTGTGGACGTTCTGGTAACACCGTGGGTGTACCAGTCGGTGTATGTGTTCCCTCCTCTGCTTCTCATACCTAAGGTGCTGAGAATTATAAGACGTAGAGGAGTAAGAACTATACTCATGGCTCCGGATTGGCCAAGAAGGACTTGGTACCCGGAACTTCAAGAGATGCTTACAGAGGTCTTATGGCCTCTGCCGCTAAGAAGGGACTTGCTTCAGCAAGTACCATGTCTGTTCCAAGACTTACCGCAGCTGCGTTTGTCGGCATGGCGGTGGAAAGCCGGATCCTAAGGGAAAAAGGCATTCCGGAAGAGGTCATTCCTACCCTGGTCAAAGCCAGAAAGGAGGTGACCGCACAACATTATCACCACATGTGGCGAAAATATGTTGCGTGGTGTGAGGCCAGGAAGGCCCCACGAAGAAATTTCAACTCGGTCGTTTCCTGCATTTCCTGCAAACAGGAGTGTCTATGGGCCTCAAATTGGGGTCCATTAAGGTTCAAATTTCGGCCCTGTCGATTTTCTTCCAGAAAGAATTGGCTTCAGTTCCTGAAGTCCAGAAGTTTGTCAAGGGAGTATTGCATATACAACCCCCTTTTGTGCCTCCAGTGGCACTGTGGGATCTCAACGTAGTTCTGGGATTCCTCAAATCACATTGGTTTAAAACCAGTCAAATCTGTGGATTTGAAGCATCTCACATGAAAAGTGACCATGCTCTTGGCCCTGGCCTGGACCAGGCGAGTGTCAAATTGGTGTTTTTTTCTCAAAAAAGCCCATATCTGTTTGTCCATTCGGACAGGGCAGAGCTGCGGACTCGTCCCCAGTTCTCTCCCTAAGGTGGTGTCAGTGTTTCACCTGAACCAGCTTATTGTGGTGCCTTGCACCTACTAGGGACTTGGAGGACTCCAAGTTGCTAGATGTTGTCAGGGCCCTGAAAATATGTTCCAGGACGGCTGGAGTCAGGAAAACTGACTTGCTGTTATCCTGTATGCACCCAACAAACTGGGTGCTCTTGCTTCTAAGCAGACTATTGCTAGTTGGATGTGTAATACAATTCAGCTTGCACATTCTGTGGCAGGCCTGCCACAGCCAAAATATGTAAATGCCCATTCCACAAGGAAGGTGGGCTCATCTTGGGCGGCTGCCCGAGGGGTCTCGGTTTTACAACTTTGCCGAGCAGCTACTTGGTCAGGGGCAAACACGTTTGCTAAATTCTACAAATTTGATACCCTGGCTAAGGAGGACCTGGAGTTCTCTCATTCGGTGCTGCAGAGTCATCCGCACTCTCCCGCCCGTTTGGGAGCTTTGGTATAATCCCCATGGTCCTTTCAGGAACCCCAGCATCCACTAGGACGATAGAGAAAATAAGAATTTACTTACCGATAATTCTATTTCTCGGAGTCCGTAGTGGATGCTGGGCGCCCATCCCAAGTGCGGATTATCTGCAATACTTGTACATAGTTACAAAAATCGGGTTATTATTGTTGTGAGCCATCTTTTCAGAGGCTCCGCTGTTATCATACTGTTAACTGGGTTTAGATCACAAGTTGTACGGTGTGATTGGTGTGGCTGGTATGAGTCTTACCCGGGATTCAAAATTCCTCCCTTATTGTGTACGCTCGTCCGGGCACAGTACCTAACTGGCTTGGAGGAGGGTCATAGGGGGAGGAGCCAGTGCACACCACCTGATCGGAAAGCTTTACTTTTGTGCCCTGTCTCCTGCGGAGCCGCTATTCCCCATGGTCCTTTCAGGAACCCCAGCATCCACTACGGACTCCGAGAAATAGAATTATCGGTAAGTAAATTCTAATTATATGGTCTTGAGAGGGAACCCGAATGATAGAATAGAACGAGAACTAAAAACCCTACTCCATAAATATAAAAATGAAGGCATCATCCAAGAGAAAGAGGAACAGTACATTAACATCAAGAACCCTACTCTACCTGTTTTTTACGTACTGCCAAAAATCCATAAGAGTTTATCAAACCCCCCAGGAAGACCCATAGTAGCAGAAACGAACTCCGTTACATCAAATCTTTCCCATTTTATTGATCATCATCTCCAGCCCGAAGTTTCGAAAGTAAAATCATACATTAAAGATACTATGGACATTCTACCGAAAGTGGAAAGTTTTAAATGGGAACGTAACTTTATCATGGCCACTGCAGACGTCCGTAGATAAGGTTGACGAATATATTAAGGAAATACAAGAAGCGAACTGACAAGATTTTTTAAAACCAAAAAGAAAACCTCAGGAAGACATATGCACTTTACCTTTTATAACATCGTACAATGGTCAATATAAGGAAATGGAGCAAATTGTCAAAAATCATTGGCATCTTTTAACTAGAGACCCGATTTTAGAGAAAATTATACCACAGGACCCAAAATTTGTTTACAGAAAAGCACCTAACTTGAAACAGAAGCTAGTAAAAAGCGCGATTCCCCTGAAAAAATCTGGCAGAATAAAAACAAGAGGGTTTCATAGATGTGGCCTGTGCTTAATGTGTAGAAGTCACACCAAGCAGCCCAGCAAGACGGAGGAATTTAAGTCTAATACTACAGGGTATATATATAACATCTCTGACTTTATTACATGCAACACTAAAAACTGCATTTATATAATTGAATGCAGCTGCAAATTACAATATATTGGTCGGACTTCCAGACCCCTCAAGGAACGCTGGGCAGAACATAAAAAAGGGATTTGAGAATCACTCAGTTTCAAGTCACTTTAAGGAAATCCATAACAAAAATTGTAATGCTCTGGAGAAAGTGATGGGTATTAAAATGGTTCACAGCCACTGGCGCAATGGAAATATAGAAGAGAATCTAGCACAGACAGAAATGAGGTAGATTTAAATATGGGGCCCCTAGCCCCCAAAGGACTGAATCTGGATTTCGAACTGAAATGGTTTTTATGATAATTTATTGATATTTATTTCTTACTGATCATCTTTTATGGAAATATGTTTCTTTAATGTATTTTTTCATTTATCCCCAACTTTATAATGGGGTGTATATTATCTAGAAGCATGGGGTATCAAGATTTATCATGGTCATACCTTCCTATATTAATTAAGCCGTAATTTTATTTTATCTATATGTGTATACCATATTTTTTACTTTAAATTTTATTCTATTTTACGACCATATTGCTGGAATGGGACATCAGTTTTAGTTAGTCGTTTTGCACTAAGTCCCGATTGTAAGCCAGTGGAACGCATATTAACAAATGCGTTCCACAATTGGTGCCGTCCGTGACCGGAAATCCTAGGAGCGGGTATTGCACCACCGTGACAAATAGTATAGAGTCCAGGCGGAAACGGAAATAGCGTGCGTTCCAGCATATGGAACGCATGCACCGCTGGAGGATTGACAGCGTCTGGTGCGTATCGGAACTAGCGGCGGGCGGAATCGGAAGTCAGGTGTGCGTTCCACGAGTTGGAATGCACGCCTAATTATGGAGCTTTTCAATGTTTTAAAGCCTATTAAAAGATGTATCTCATGTTTTTACCACCAAAGGGGCCATAAAATACATATATTAGACCCTCCACAATAAGCATTATAAGGTAACCTATGGAGGGAGCTATTTTCTTGTACTGGGCAGTCTTAACCAATCACACCGCAGCACTGGGTTTAAATATTTCCAGTTCTCCATTCCACCATACACCTTGAGAGAGGCTCCCTGTGAGCAGAAACGCGTTGGTGTTGTGGGACAGACTGCGGCAGAACAAGTAAGAGTGGAGGCATCCAGGACCACCATAGCTAGCGGAGGAACAGTGCTAAGTTCCCGGGAGGTACCTGTTCACCATCTCACAAACGCTATAGGGTAACCATCACTGGGGACCCCACGTATTCTGGTACGCATATTTGCCCCATCAGAAGTTGGTGGAATTGTTTATTATACTATTTTATGTTGTTTGCATTTACAATAAAACTGTACTTCACTATATATTCCCTCATTTTTGTTTCTTTTGAGGGAATGAGGAGGAACTCTGTTCTGATCTTTAAGGAAGGATTTGAATATTTGACTGTTTCCTACGAAGTTAATACTCAAGTACTAATCCCGTACTACCCCGGGGGGGTGCGCACATCTGCATCTTGTGAATTGTCTAACGTTTTTTTTGGAAGTGGGGGTGACCACTTCAGCGGACGTTGCAGCACTGCTGGTTTGGAGCGCTGGTTTGAATAACTTTTCTTCACTACAGAAAAAGGGTTGCCCTGCTTCAAAGCAGTCTATTGCTCGTTGATAAGGCCTACTATCCAACAGACCTATGTGTCAGCAGCCTTACCTCTTCCACAGTCTCTGAAGGCCCACTCTACAAGATCGTGGAGTCTCTGCTTTGTAACTATGCCGAGCTGCAACCTGGTTGGGTAAGAACGCCTTTGTGAAGTTCTACAGGTTTGATACCCTGGTCAATGAGTATACCCAGTTTGGGCAGACGGTGCTACAAAAGTCTCTACATTCCCACCCATTCTGGAAGCTTAGGGACGTCCCCATCATATTAAGTCTCCCCAATATCCCTTATGGATGCTTTCTCGTAGTCCATAAGGGATATTGGGCGCCCACCTCAGTGCGTTGACTTTTCTGCAGATTGTCTTTGCTATGGTTACCTTTTCAGCTGTTGCTGTTTTGTTACCAGCTGTTGCTGGTTGTTTTATGTTAGTGGTGTGTTGGTGTATAAATCTCACCACTCGTTATGTTCCTTCTCTCAAGTATGTTTTTTCTCCTTCGGGCATTGTTTTACCTATCACTGCCTGTGGGAGGGGGCATAGAGGTGAGGAGCCAGCACACCCAGTTGAAGAAATTTAAAGTGCAGCGGCTCCTTTGGACACCGTCTATACCCCCTAAGTCTCCCCTATGGACTACGAGAAAAGGATTTACCGGTAGGTAATTAAAATACTTTTTTTTTTTTTTTCTTCTTGGTTTAGGACTTCTAAAGTTGTACTGAAGACCAGAGGTTACAGAATAGAGGAGCTATAGTTGTGTACTAAGTGCCAGTTCCCTCAAGCAACCCATAGGGAGCAGATTTCCCCAGATGGATTCAGATAAATTATTTTATCGGGAAGTACAAAAATCCTACATTCAAGGAATAAGTAATAGGTTAAGATTTTACAACAGTACTGCAGCAATGACACACTTCCAGTAGACTACTGAAGACTAGATGGAGGTCTTATGGAGTGATGAATCAACATGTGAAATCTTTGGTACATGCAGTGTTTTGATTTCCATTGTAGAAAGAATTACACAAGTGTTTGGCGTTTATATCTGCAAAAGATGGATATTAGGGTGGCCAATCCCGGGCCATTTTTTTCAATCCCGGTTATCGGGAGCATTGGCTTTTTTCTTGTGTGTCAGCCCGTCCGCCCCTCACTGCACACATAACTCACCATACTATGGTGGCGGATGGGTGGGCCACTTCCTTCAGGCTTGGCGGGGGGTGACGGGCGGCTTTCCTTCAGGCTCGGCAGTGGTTGACGGGCGGCTGGCTGCACAGCGTGACCTTTGACTTCACGCTGCGCAGGGGGAGCCAGGCAGTGTCTGAGCCTCCTGAGGAGGCTCAACGCTGCCTTGCATTCAAAACAGAAAGGGCCGCCTGCTCCCGCAATCCCCGGATTGGAGCTTCCAATCCCGGGATTGAATCCCGGCTGATTTTTAGCCTAAATCCTGGGATCCTGACGATCTCGGAATTGGACACCCTAATGGCTTCTGTGTAGAGTCAAAAATGTAAATTAAAGTTTGTTAGTGAATCTGATTATTATTTTTTTCTGGAATTGTTTGATCTTTGCTATTATTTCAGAGTACATTGAGACAAGAGCCTATTGCAGGACATCAAGAAAATGGTTTAAAAGGATAGATAATAATTAAAGGAGACTTTAATCTACTTGATGTAGAGTGAGAGATATCTGTTGCAAGTTTCACTAAAAATAGAGACGGGGCAGGCATTGCGGACAAAGGAGACGGACGTGCCACAGCTGAGCTCCAGAGCCCATCGCCCTGAAACATCCTGGGAGTGGGAGCTACGGTGGACTGCGGCACTCTGCCCACATCTCCAACAGGCCAGTGCAGTCCTGGGGACCGGGGAGGTAGGCGCACGGAGTCAGGGAACACAGGACTCTATTCCCGCGGGTTGCGGCCTACCTTCATGTGTGAAGTCGCATCCTCGCGTATGGAGCTCTGCTCCGGGAAATCCTGCACTTTACGACAGCGGTCGTGTGATCAGTTGTTGAGGCCTTATAGGACCCGGTGCGGACTCTGCAGGGCGGCAGTGACTGGGAGGCAGAGAGGCTCTCGGCTGAGAGCCTTGAAAACGCTGTGATTATTGCTGGCGCAATGGCGCATTCCACAGAAACCACACGGACTGTGTAGCTAGGGGTAAGCTCCCCCTCCTCTCCCCATTACTGGCTGCATTTCTACTCCCTGTTGACCACTCTGCCCGAGGTTGCCAGGAGGCCTCCCCACCTTTCCTACCTTTTTCCTTGTTCACATCAAGGAAGTGTGGAGACAGGGAGCAGTGGACAGGGATTATTAAGGCGCCATTATAGGCACAGATAGCTGCTGGCTGGCCATGCTGTCTAGCACCTGGTGCTTTGGAATACAATACACTACCATTGTCTGACCTCAGCATTCTTCATTTGTCTTAACGCGCCCTGTGTATACTACTGCAGTGACTATGGATAAATATGTGGCAAGACCTCCAAGAGACCTTAAGGGAGGTCAGGCAGGCAAGGATACCCCGTCTACCACTTCACCTACCCCTCCTGGTAATTGGCGGCGAGATATTGATGGGGACCAAACCTCTGAAGCTACTCCTTCGGCCATCACTGGCTCATTATCCTCACATGAGCTCACCACACTCCTGGCCTCACTTTTAGACCAGAAGTTAGCACATCTGAAGGATTCCATAGATTCTGTTCGCACCCAATTCACGGAACACGATCAGCGCCTCTGAAGCGGGGCAACGTATTTTGCATCTGGAGGATGAGCTTACAATGGCCAGGGCCACCTTGTCTGTCCAGGAGAAAATGGTGTTATCCATGGCGGGCAAGTTAAAAGATTTCGAAAACAAATCGTAGAAATAATATCCGCATAATCGGCCTCCTGGAATCAGTTAAACACGCAGATCTGATGTCGCTGGTCTCGGAGTGGTTTCCGCAAGAATTGTGGTGTGTCCCAGCTGGTTCCTTGTTGGTGGCGAGAGTACATTGTGTGGGCCCCGACAGACAAATCTCTAGCAATTGCCCCGCCTGGTGATCTTGAGGATTCTGTATTATGCCAATAAAGTGCGTCTGTTGGAAGCTTATCGTAAGTGTGCGGATCTTCGACATCACGGTGCAAAGCTATTACTGTTCCAACATTTTTCTTATATTGTGGCAATGAAGCAACGAGAATTTGCCCCAACATGTAAGAAATTATTCGACCTGGGATGCTGCTTTTCCCTATTCTATCCTGCAAAGCTTCGTGTTTTTCATAATGGCAAACCCCATTTTCTTGAATCTCCGCAAGTGGCTAAAGATTTTGTGTACTCGCTCTCATCGAGATCCTCAGTACATAGATCGGATGAGGACTGACGCCAAGTAGTAATTGTTTGCATTGTTATCTCTTCAATTTTTCTCTATTCAGGTCTTCTACGTTTCTACTCGTTCTCATTAACATGTGTTAACGTATGGTTGATAGAGAGAGATCATCAAAGATTAGATTGGTCGTATCCTTTTTTGTTTATTCAGCTTCAGGATTTGCTACATACGTGGCTGAAAAATGTTTTGTTATGTCATTATTACCGATATCTTGCTGATATTGTTTTGCTTTTTTATGTTTTCAATGTATTCCCCCTGACCCGTCTCCTCTGACCCTGCTATCAATGTTTCCGATATTGGCAGTCCTCTGGATTGCCCTCTTCGGTTCAGAAAAGTGTTAATATGTTTAAGATATTAATTATTTGGTTTATTGTTTTAAATTTTTGATGTTTCTGTACAGGTTTGGCACGATACTCATATCTATGTCCCTGCCCGCTCGCTGGGACGGACCGGACGCAACTAGATGCTGTCTTGATAATTTTGTGTCCTAGAGTGAGTATAGGATAGTATTGCAAATTTGGTTGATAGCTCCACGAGGGTTCAGTCCTCCTATCATAAACTTTGTCTCATGGAATGTAGAGGGGTTTAATTCCCCTATTAAGAGATGCAAAATATTAACATACTTGAAACAACTTAAGCCAGACATTGCGTTTTTACAGGAGACTTATTGGGATGTGAAAGACACAAACGTGCTTAGGGGATCTTGGATTGGAGAATTTAAGACAGCTTAATTTACTGCCAAGCGTAGAGGGGTTTTGATTTTGTTTAGAAAACACTTACCATACACAATTAGGGATACATGGTCTGATCCGAATGGTCATTTTCTTTTTATAAAAATTTCTCTTTTAGGCTCCCTATACACATTAGTGGCAATATACGCCCCCACAGGCTCGACCGGACTGTTTTTTTTACAAATTTATATTCGAAATTACAAGCTTGGGCGGGAGGGGAAATTTTGCTTGGTGGCGATTTTAATTGTGTTAATTCTAGGGGTTTGGATCGATCCTCTGGTCTGAGTGTGGACGGGGATGACTCCTCTTTGACTTTGTGTATAGTCATTGAAACTGTGCGACCCGTGGACCTGCCAACACCTGATTTCAAACGAGCATACATTTTATGCTCACCCCCACCATAAATCTTCCCAGATAGATTTTTTTTGTTACTTTCGAATACATCGTATAGTAGAGTGGTCGAAACAGGTAAAGAATACAAAAAGTTGATAAAATTGACTTGCGCCCAAAACTGCAACTCGGGCCACCAATCCCAAGAACACCACTCCTTGACACAGTAAACACAACCAGAAAATGGAGCGGCGCCCAAGCGCTGTTTTTATGTATGCACAAATTTATTTCTGTCGGGCTTCATATGTATATATCCTCAAAAGAAAGAAGACAATTGAGCAGCATACAGATTTCTTATTCTATTTAATCAATTTGTTCATGTAGATAGTCCTCAACTGACCTGCGTATAAAGCCCTATGTTCACATAAAGGTTTCTTTCAAGTCTTTAGCATCCATAAAAAACCAACTATATTTTCTATTTAACTTATTGGTATATGGTTCACCTTTGGTTAATACTCTAGGTGCATCGAAAGGTATCTTTTAGTCTTCCTTCGTCATGGGCGGGATATATCGGTCTTGACCCCCTCACAGTGTCACGGAGAACACCGGAAAAATTAGTATACCTCTTGTGGTAATAGGTATGAACTAATTTATTTACATAAAAATATTCCACATGGATTAATTCATAAAAATACAGTCTAGGTCATAAACCCTTCAGATCGGCAGAACCAACTCCACCTTACACCCCTCAGATGGAAAAAGGGGGGGGGTACTATATAGGAAAAGATTCTTTCGCATACGTCCTAGAGGATGCTGGGGACGACATCAAGACCATGGGGTATAGACGGGATCCGCAGGAGACATGGGCACTCTAAAGACTTTTCATTGGGTGTGAACTGGCTCCTCCCTCTATGCCCCTCCTCCAGACCTCAGTTTTAGAAATGTGCCCAGGCAGACTGGATGCATTCTGAGGAGCTCTACTGAGTTTCTCTGAAAAGACTTATGTTAGGTTTTTTATTTTCAGGGAGGTCTGCTGGCATCAGACTCCCTGCTTCGTGGGACTGAGGGGGCAGAAGCAGAACCAACTTCCTCCGTGTCATGGCTCTGCTTCTGGCTGACAGTACACCATTAGCTCCTGAAGGGAACTGAACGCTAGCCGTGTCTAGATGCTCACTCCCACCGCGCGCTGTCACCCCCCTCACAGAGTTTGAAGTCAGAAGACAGGTGAGTCTAAGAAGAATGATCTTCTAACAAGTAAGTGACTGCTTAGGTGCTGCGCGGCTGGCGGGAGCGTAGCGCGCCATTGCTGCACACACAGGCACTACAGGGTGCGGGGGGTGCGCCCTGAACAGCAAGAAAAATACCTCAAACTGGCTAAAAGGGGGCATAAGTTGCCGCTGGCACAACCCTACCCCCGCCAGTATAAGTATTACAGTGTTTGTATGGGTGTAAGGACGTGCCATTGCGGGGGCGGAGCTTCTTCCTCAGGCAGCCAGCACACTACTCAGCGCCATTTTCTCTCCTCAGGCTGCAGAGAACACGCTGGTCCTCTCCACCACTTCTGACAAGTACAGGGTGCTATTAAGGGTGGGCACAAAGCGATTGTGTTGCATTTGATAGTGTATATTACTATTTAAAAAGCGCTGTTGGGCTGTGGACATACTGTGTTCACAGGAAATACTGGCGCTGGGATTGTGAACTGGCTGCTCCTATCCTGTGTCCCTCTGACAGATTTTACTGTGGGTCTGTACCCAAAATAAGTCCCAGTGTGTCTGTTGGTGTGCTGTACATGTGTGAGGCATGTCTGAGGCAGGGAGTTCCTCCCCGGAGGAAGCCATTTTAGGGACACAGTTGTAATGTGGTGGCGCTACCGGCACACCAAGAGCCTGCATGGGTGAAAGAGATACGTGACAGTATGCATCTGATTAACCGTAGATTATATAGATCTGAGGCTGCATGCTGGAGAAAATCTGTGGAATATGTGATTTTTCAGGATGCTGTTATTCCTTATTGCATGCGGCTCCTCTGGGTCACATAATAGACCATTTGCAAATGTTGTAAACACTGATACCGACACGGATTCTGACTCTTGTGCCGATGATAGTGAATCCAGGGAGATAGATCATAAATTGGTAAAAAATATACAATATATGATTGTGGCTGTAAGGGACGTGTTGGAGGTTACAGAAACCACTCCTGTACCTCAGGAGAAGGCGTATTTATGTAAGGAAAAGAAGTCCAAAGTCACGTTCCCTCCTTCACACAAACTAAATGCTCTGTTTGAAGGGATGTGGGTGAATCCTGATAAAATATTTCGTATTCCCAAAAGGATTCTCACAGCTTACCCTTTCCCAGCTGAGGACAGGAAAAAGTGGGACTCACCCCCTGTGTTAGACAGTGCACTTTCCAGGTTGACAAAGAAGGTAATTCTCCCTGTTCCTGGCACGGTTTCTCTTGAAGAGCCAGCAGACCGCAAAATGGAAACGACATTGAAATCCATTTATGTTACCAATGGTACACTGATCAGGCCCACTATTGCCTGCGCATGGGTGAGTCGCGCTACTGAAAAATGGTCAGAAAGCGTGTCATCAGAAATTGACACGATTGATAAAGATGAGATACTCCTTAAGTTAGGTAATATCAAGGACGCTGCCGCCTACATGCTGGAAGCAATGAAGGATATTGGACTCTTAAGTTCACAGGCTGCTACCATGGCAGTATCGGCTAGGCAGGCGTTGTGGATTCGCCAGTGAAACACGGATGCAGATTCCAAAAGGATCATGGAGGCTCTCCCATATAAAGGTGAGGCCTTATTTGGCGATGGCTTGGATGCGTTAGTCTCGGCGGCTACCGCAGGTAAGTCGACATTTTTGCCCTCTGCGCCTGCACCGGCAAAAAAGACCTATCACCCGCAAATACAGTCCTTTCGGCCCAATATATACAAAAAGACGAGAGGTTCCCCCTTCTTTGCAGGTAGAGGAAGGGGAAAGAAGCCCACAGCGGCTCCAGGTTCCCAAGAGCAGAAGTCTACCCCTACTTCTGCCAAATCCCCAGCTTGACGCTGGAGCTCCCTTGCGGGAGGCCGCTCGGGTGGGTGCACGTCTCAAACTCTTCAGCCAGGATTGGATTCTGTCAGGCCTGGATCCCTGGGTGTTGCAAATAGTATCCCAGGGATACAAAGTGGAGTTTCAAGACGTTCCTCCATGCCGATTTTTCAAATCGACCTTGCCAGTTTCTCCGTCAGAAAGAGAAGCAGTAACAGCGGCAATCCAAAAATTATGTCAAGACCAGGTCATAGTCCTGGTACCATTGTCACAACAAGGGAGGGGTTTTAATTCAAGCCTCTTTGTGGTTCCGAAGCCGGACGGCTCGGTCAGACCGATCCTAAATCTAAATGATCTGAATTGTTACCTAAAAAGGTTTAAGTTCAAGATGAAATCACTTCAGGCAGTGATTGCCAGTCTGGAGGAGGAAGACTACTTGGTGTCGGTGGACATAAAGTATGTTTATCTGCATGTTCCCATTTATCCTTCTTACCAGGCTTATCTGAGTTTCGCAGTTCAGGATTGCCATTACCAATTCCAGACGTTACCTTTCGGTCTCTCCACCGCGCTGAGGGTATTCACCAAGGTGATGGCGGAGATGATGGTTCTCCTTTGTCAGAAAGGAGTCAATATAATTCCTTATCTGGATGACCACCCGGTGAGATCCAGGGAGCAGTTGTTACAAAACATATCACTCTCTGTCAATACTCCAACAACACGGGTGGAAAATAAATTACCCAAAGTCACAGTTGGAACCGACGACAAGGTTGTCTTTCCTCGGGATGATTCTGGACACAGACGTTCAGAGAGTATTTCTTCCGCTGGAAAAGGCTCTGGAAATCCAGAAAATGGTAAAACAGATATTGAAACCATCAAGTGTGTCGATCCATCAGTGCATTCGGTTGTTGGGGAAGATGGTGGCGGCCTACGAGGCCATACAGTTTGGCAGGTTCCATGCCAGAGTATTCCAGTGGGACCTGTTGGACAAGTGGTCGGTGTCACACCTACACATGCACAGAAAGATAATCCTGTCGTCAAAAAACAAGATTTCGCTCCTGTGGTGGTTACACAGCTCTCACCTACTAGATGGACGCAGGTTCGGGATTCAGGACTGGGTCCTGGTAACCATGGATGCAAGTCTCCGAGGCTGGGGAGCAGTTTCTCAGGGAAAAAACTTCCAGGGACGTTGGTCACAACAGGAAGCCTGCCTTCACATAAACGTTCCGGAGCTAAGAGCCATTTACTATGGCCTTCAACAAGCGGTACATCTTCTTCAAGACCGTCCCGTGCAGATGCAGGCGGACAATGTAACAGCAGTCGCATACATAAACAAGCAGGGCGGAACGAAAAGCAGCGGCAATGGCAGAGGCGACAAAAATCCTCCGCTGTGCAGAAAAACATCTACAAGCTCTGTCTGCAATATTCATTCCGGGAGTAGACAACTGGGAAGCAGACTTCCTCAGCAGATACGATCTCCATCAAGGAGAGTGGGGCCTCCACCAAGAAGTCTTCGCAGAGGTGACAAGTCTTTGGGGAGTTCTTCAAATAGACATGATGGCGTCTCGTCTCAACAAGAAGCTTCAGAGATACTGTTCCAGGTTGAGAAACCCTCAAGCAGTAGCAGTGGATGCACTGGTGACCCAGTGGGTGTTTCCATCAGTGTATGTCTTCCCTCCACTTCCGCTGATCCCAAAAGTACTCAGGATCATAAGAAAAACAAGGGTTCGAGCAATCTTCATTGCCCCAGACTGGCTAAGGAGGGCTTGGCACCCAGATCTTCAGCAGTCACTCATAGGAGATCCTCGGCCTCTTCCTCCTTGAGAGGACCTGCTGCAGCAGGGACCGTGCGTGCACCAAGACTAACCGCGGCTACGTTTGACGGCATGGCTGTTGAGCGCCGTATCCTAGCCAGGAAGGGTATTCCCGAGGAGGTCATCCCCACCCTTATTCAGGCCAGAAAGGGAGTAACGTTGAAACATTACCACCGTATTTGGAGAAAATATGTATCTTGGTGTGAATCCAAGAAAGCTCCTACGGAAGAGATTCACTTAGGACGTTTTCTCCATTTCTTGTAGGATGGTGTGGAGGCGGGCCTCCGATTGGCATCAATCAAGGTCCAGATTTCGGCCTTGTCAGTGTTCTTCCAGAAACAATTGGCCTCTCTTACAGAGGTTCAGACCTTTGTGAAAGGGGTTCTGCACATCCAGCCTCCATTCGTGCCTCCAGTGGCACCATGGGACCTTAACGTGGTATTGCAGTTCCTTCAATTGGATTGGATTGAGTCTCTACAAGCGATAGAGTTGAAGTTTCTCACTTGGAAAGTGGTGATGCTTTTGGCTTTGGCATCCGCAAGGCGGGTGTCTGAATTGGGGGCCTTGTCTCACAAGAGCCTTTACCTGATCTTCCATGAAGATAGGGCAGAGTTGAGTACTCGTCAACATTTTCTTCCGAAGGTGGTTCCATCTTTCCACATAAACCAACCTATTGTAGTGCCAGTAGTTACTGACACATTCACTGATTCAAAATCTCTAGATGTGGTTAGAACTTTGAAAATCTATGTCGCTAGAACGGCTCGTATATGGAAAACAGGCTCTGTTTGTCCTGTATGCTCACAACAAGATTGGCTGTCCTGCTTCCAAGCAGACTATTGCACGCTGGATTAGAAATAAGATTCAGCAAGCTCATACTATGGCTGGATTGCCGTTACCGACGTCGGTAAAGGCCCACTCCACTAGGAATGTGGGCTCATCCTGGGCGGCTGCCCGGGGGGTCTCGGCATTACAACTTTGCCGAGCAGCTACTTGGTCAGGGTCAAACACATTTGCTAAGTTCTACAAGTTTGACACCTTGGCCGATGAGGACCTCAAGTTTGGTCAATCGGTGCTGCAGGGACATTGCACTCTCCCGCCCGTGCTGGAGCTTTGGTATAGACCCCATGGTCTTGATGTCATCCCCAGCATCCTCTAGGACGTATGAGAAAATAGGATTTTGATACCTACCGGTAAATCCTTTTCTCCTAGTCCGTAGAGGATGCTGGGCGTCCGTCCCAGTGAGTATTTTACCTGCAGTTTGGTTATTACAGTTACACAAGTTGTGTTATTTTAGTTCAGCATGTTGCTGCAATTGGTTCATGCCTGTTGGCGTGTGTTATGTTGAATGCCATGTGTGCGGCATGGTTGAGGGTGTGAGTTGGTAGATATTTCACCACTAATTAAGTAATTCCTTTCCTCGAAATGTCAGTCTCCCTGGGCACAGTTCCTACAACTGAGGTCTGGATGAGGGGCATAGAGGGAGGATCCAGTTCACACCCAATGAAAAGTTTTTAGAGTGCCCATGTATCCTGCGGATCCCATCTATACCCCATGGTCTTGATGTCGTCCCCAGCAACCTCTACGGACTAGGAGAAAAGGATTTACCGGTAGGTATCAAAATCCTATTATAACCAACAAATGGCATAAAAATCATTACTAAAGTACTCTTGATGGGTGAGGATGCCTGACCTGTGGGTAAATGCCGAATCTCACCAATGCGTTTCGGAACTAATGTTACTTCCTCAGGGTGTTGGGTGCAAATGGACCCACCGGTCATTTTATCCCCCCATCCTGGTCACATGACCCAGGTTAGCAAATCAAATTTTACTCTATAAAAGTAGCCATATACTTCATATAATCACACATAAAAACTAAAATACAGTAATGCTGACATTGTTCAATATAAAAACCAGCCAGTATAAATACATCAATATTGAAAAAACCTTCTAAAAATACATAATTCTGTAAATTGGTTATAGCGATTCTATGTATTGGTATATCGGATGGCATAGCTGCCTAAATCATGCATACACTAAATATCACAATCCCTATTATCCAAATCCACGTTTGTCATTAGGATGGAGTCCCATAGTTCCACACTCTCATTCAGATGATTGGTTGTGAGATGTGTCGTCCAATATTATTATTGGTTACCATAGTAACCACACATCCTCTCTCACAATACTTCATTTGTATGAATGCATTGCCTATGCTCCGATCAAACGGGAACGAGTCCTTGTATTCTCCGGTATACCCAAACGTGACCCGGAATTCCATCAACATCGTCATGGTAACAGAAGTATCCTCATCATTCTACGGCTCCGCATCCAATCAACCCAGTGCGTAAAGGAAGTGGTAATCATATACGTCCGGTTGTTAGAATGCAACCCGGTAGTGCGTACTTATTACTATGGAATGCATGAACTCCTGCATACACGACCTTCCCTTGGAGATTATCTTCACATATATCCAGTATTTGGAGCACAAAGGTGGAGCGCACATATTCTTTTAATGAGATCCATCAGTAATATTATAACCGTTGTCATGGCAGAAAGAATAAAAAATATCCGTGCCTTAAATGATACAGTTCCCTATATGTATATCATTTAAATATATGGCAGAACACCATTAGAGTGTAATGTATCAATTATAACTGAGTTAAAATATGTTATATTTATATAGCACTAGCAAAAGATCCAGACATATCCCCCCACCCATTTGAATGAGAAGGCGTGTAGAAAGCCAATGCCAGGTATTACACACAAATAAACAATAACATTTAAATGAATAGTGATAATACTGTTACAAATAGATCCTTAACATAAGAAAACATTCTATATAGACTTACATGGGAACAGCTCCAAATACTCAATCCTATAATCTTGGCCCATACTAAAAAAACTTATCATTATAAAAACCATTTGGTCTCAAATTCCACGTTCAGCCCCCTAAGGTTAAGTGTTTGCAATTCATAGATTTTCCTAATCTCTGCTCGGGCCAATTTAGCCTCCCCATTATTCCTATGCCAATCAGGTTTCACATTCATAATCCCACAAAAGCTGACCAGATGTTCCATTTTACACTTGTTTCAATTTGAAATGTGCTGATACATTATGGCTTTCTAGGCCTTTCTTAATATTTCGTACATGTTCTGCCATACGTATTTTCAATGGACGTGGGTTTGTCCCACATATTGGGAACTGCACGAACATTCCAAAAGATAAACGCAGTTCGCAGTACTACACGTAATAAATTCCCTAATTTGGTAGGAGATATTAGTTTGTGTGGACCTAGATTCAGTGATCCTACTCTCAACACTTTTACATGCTCTGCACATATTGCATGTTCTGCAATGATAAAAACCCTTGGATTTTATCCTTGTGGTCATTTTAGATGGTGCTAAAGCACTCCTTACAACATTGTCCTTGATATTATTGGCCCTACGATATTTAAAAGGAGTTTTTGATTTATAATTTGTAAGTAACGATCTCTTTCCAAAATACACCAATGTAACTATGGTAAATACCCTGCGCTTGTTTAAAAATGACAAGCTGCTCCTTAAAGAATTAATAGTAATATAACAAAAAGGAGCGCTAAAATAAAATATATTGTTGCAAACACCTGTGAAAAAAATAAATTACAGTAAGTAATGTTTACAGCACTTTTGTGCTGATGTGAATGTCCTGTGTACGGGTTCCTTTTTACAGAGTGCCGGTGCTGTGGTCCGCGCTACGGCAGTGATCGGGGAAACTGACTAACTGTCCCTTACGCTGCCTACCTTGAATTCTCTTCAGGCTTTTGATCTTCCTGCAGCTCACACGCCTCCGTCTAGTTCCCGTTGCTTGTAGAAACTTTCTAGTACACTCACCCGTCTGGCGCGGGTTGAGTGACGTCGGACTTCAGCAAGGACATTCACATCAGCACAAAAGTGCTGTAAACATTACTTACTGTAATTTCTTTTTTTCACAGGTGTTTGCAACAATATATTTTATTTTAGCACTCCCTTTTTTATGTTATATCAAAATACACCAATGTTTTCTAAATATACTCTTAATCTGCCTATATTGGCTATTGAATTCCATTATAAATGAGACATTGATCCACATCTCTGGTTTAACTTCTTTCTTTAAAGTGTCCTCATGACTTATACTAGCACCATACTCCATGGCCTTTTCCACCATACTTCCCTCTTAGCCTTTTTCCATAAATTGATTCTGTAGTACATGGGCATGATGGTAGTATGATTCCATATCTGTACAATTACGTCTTATTCTTTGAAATTGACTGGTGGGTATACTCCGCAACCAGTTACTATGATGGTTACTCGTAAATTCTATGAAAGAGTTACAATCCATTGCTTTTAAATATGCAAGTCCAAGAAATTTACTTCTTCACTAATATCAAATGTTAATTTTATAGTTAACGGATTATTGTTCAGGTGCATACAGAAGATGTCTAAAGAGGCTCTGTCCCCTCTCCATATAAATAAAATGTCATATATACAATGGGGCAAAAAAGTATTTGGACAGCCACCGAGTGTGCAAGTTGACCCACTTAAAAAGATGAGAGATCTATAATTTCCATCATAGGTACACTTCAACTGCGAGAGACCAAATCTGAAAAAAAAAACTAGGAAATCAGGTTGTATGATTTTTAAACAATTTGTATATTCTTGCGGAAAATAAATATTTGGACAATCAAAAAGTTTAACTCAATATTTTGTAATATAACCTCGGTTGGCAATTACAGTTTCCTGTACAGTAGTTCTTGACCAGGTTTGCACACACTGTAGCAGGTATTTTGGCCCACTCTTCCATGCAGATCTTCTCTAGATCTGTCATGTTTTGGGGGCTGTCGCCGGGCAACACAGACTTTCAATTCCCTACACAGATTTTCTAGTGGGTTGCGGTCTAGAGACTGGTTAGGCCACTCCAGGACCTTGAAATGCTTCTTATGGAGCCACTCCTTAGTTGCCGGGGTGGTGTGTTTGGGGTCATTGTCATGCTGGAAGACCCAGCCACGTTCCATCTTCAATGCTCTTACTGAGGGAAGGAGGTTTTTGCCCAAAATCTCACGATACATGGCCCCATTCATCATCTCCTTAATACGGATCAGTCGTCCTGTCCCCTTTGCAGAAAAGCAGCCCCAAAGCATGATATTTCCACCCCCATGCTTCACAGTGGGTACGGTGTTCTTGGGATGCCATTCATCATTCTTCTCCCTCCAAACACGGCGAGTGGTGTTTATACCAAAAAGTTTGATTTTGCTCTCATCTGACCACATTACATTCTCCCAATCCTCCTCTGGATCATTCAGATGGTCACTGGCAAACTTAAGACGGGCCTGGACATGTGCTGGCTTAAGCAGGGGAACCTTTCGGGCGCTGCAGGATTTCAATCCATGACGACGTAGTGTGTTACTAATGGTAACCTTTGTGACTGTGGTCCCAGCTCTCTTGAGGTCATTAACCAGGTCCCCTTGTGTAGTTCTGGGGTGATCCCTCACCGTTCTCAAGATCATTGATACCCCATGAGGTGAGATCTTGCATGGAGCCCCAGGTCGAGGGAGATTGTCAGTGATTTTGTATTTCTTCCATTTTTTTATAATTGCGCCAACAGTTGATCTCTTCTCACCAAGCTGCTTGCCCATTGTCGAGTAGCTCATACCAGCCTTGTGCAGCTCTACAATTTTGTCCCTGGTGTCCTTAGACCGCTCTCTGGTCTTGGCCATGGTGGAGAGGTAGCAGTTTGACTGTTTGAGGGTGTGGACAGGTGTATTTTATACAGATAACCAGTTCAAACAGGTGCCATTAATACAGGTAACGAGCGGAGGATAGAAGAGCTTCTTAAAGAAGAAGTAACAGGTCTGTGAGAGCCAGAAATCTTGCTGCTTGGTAGGTGTCCAAATATTTATTTTCCACAAGAATATACAAGTAAATTATTTAAGAATCATACAATGCGAATTCCTGTTTATTTTTTTCAGTTTCTGTCTCTCACAGTTGAAGTGTACCTATGATGGAAATTACAGACCTCTCTCATCTTTTTAAGTGGGTCAACTTGCACAATCGGTGGCTGTCCAAATACTTTTTTGCCCCACTGTATAGCTGTTTCAGGACACCATACTGGCACCGTGCTCAAGGCCACTCCACGCATTATACTCCTCCCAGTGCACCATGAACAAGTTGGCAAAACTCAGTGCCAGTCTGGTGCCCATTGCAGTACCTGTTAACTGCAGATAAAATGAATCATCATACCCAAAAAAATTATTTCTCAGGATTAACGAAATCCCATCAAGAACAAAGTCTCTCCTGTCATTACTCATCTCCTGTGATTCCAGAAAGTATCTGGTAGCCGCCAATCCTTGATCATGATTTATAATCTTGTACAGGAAGGTTACATCGGCAGTTACTAGTAAAAAAAAAAACAGGCTTCCAGTCCACCATCATGAGTTTATTAATAACACTGATGAAGCTAAAAAATAAATCTACTTTTATTTATTTTTTTAAAGTTTTATTTGTCGATTTACAGAAATATACATAAACGGTGTGCTTCATAGGCATAGAAAAACATTATAGTACTAAGATGTACACAACAAAGAACTAAAAATAATCAAGTGAGTAAATCCATTTTTTTTTTTTTTTTTTTGAAGTGAGACAACAGAGACAGTGCAGGAGAAGAAAGAGTCCTCTAGGTCTATGGTGTGGCCAGCCAGCCCAGGGGAGTGAGAGAACAGGGTGAAAAGAGACAGGAAAAGAAAGAAACAAGATTGTGGGCAAAAGGCGAAGTAGATAAAGAGGAGGCGGGGTCCGAGTGGCGGGATTCGGGCAGCCAACATAAAAATAAGGGTGCGTAGCTTAATCAGCTACCGAATGGGGAAGGGGCATTTTGAGAAGTGAGCCAGGGTGCCCAGATTTTATCGAACGCCCTGGCAGATTGTTTAATAACACTGGTTATATAGTCCATCTTATAAACGTACCAAATATAAGTGACAACGGAGTGTAGGGATGGTGGGGAGGGCAACCTCCAGGCCTTCGCAATTTGACATGTTGTGGCAATAGCCACATGACGTAGTAACTTGTTCTGATACGTGGTTAAAGTCGGAAGGTCTAGAGGCAGTAGAAATTATTTAGGGTCCAGGGGGATTGGGGTGGAAAATAGGGATGAGAGAAGTCGGATAACCTCTTTCCATAAAGGTACTAGCTTCGGGCAGGTCCACCAAATATGCATGTATGTCCCCTCAGAAGCACAACCCCTCCAACAGCCATCTGTAACATCAGGGAACATCGCCTTCAAACGGGAAGGTACATAATACCAACGATATACCAGTTTATACACATTTTCCTTTATCCTAACACCGATAGAGCTAGAGAACGCATTGCTCCATATTTCATCCCATTCCTCCTCAGCCAAAGTGACACCCAAATCCCTCTCCCAGGCCAATTCTCTGTAATCTCTGGTAGTAGCAGAGCAAAGTATAGAGATCTGATATAAGACCTTTCGTAGAAGAGCGTCGCAGACATATATTTTCAAGAGTGGTGAGAGGCCTAGAAGAGAGAGTGGTATGAACCCTGTAGTGAAAGTGTCTAAGTTGGAGGTAGCGGAAAAATTCCCTGTGAGGGAGAGAGTATTGTGTCTGAATCTGAGTAAACAAAGGAAAGGGTGTACTAGAGGTAATGTTGTTAAGAAAAGCAATGTTTCCGTGTTTCCAAAGTGAGAAAGCAGATTTAACCATTCCCAGAGGGAAGGCAGGGTTGTGGAACAGAGGTATGAGGGGGGATGGGTTAGGGGCCAAGTGATGTTTCCTCACAACAAGATCCGAAATATATAAAGAACGGGCCACCACTGTGTGAGATGAGGTGGCACGAGGGCGGGCAGTTCTCGGAAGCCACAAGAGGGAAGAGAGTGTGGAGAGTCCCAGCTCACCGGCTTTGATAGCTATCCACACCTTGTTCGCCCCCGGGCCATACCACTGGACACAGGATGCCATCTGGGCTGCGTGGTAATAGTATTTAAAATTGGGTATGCCTAAACCTCCGCCCCATGAAGGCCGTTGTAACAGCGAAAGTTTAATTCTAGGATGTTTTTTTTTTTTTAAACATTTCTTTATTGAGTCATCATGAGTTAACAGGTAACTGATCGAGAATAAATGGCAGTTGTCTTGAACAGATTCTAAGCCGTACAGCATAGCATATGTTAACAAAAATAAACGGTAACAACGATTAATTATGTTGTGTTAGCAATGTCTATTCATTTCACAGATATCTGCGTCAAACCAACAAAGATAATAGATTAGCCTCGAGGGGGAGCCACCGACAGACCTCCAGCATCAGTGCAGTGAAACAGGTGGATCCTGTGCTGCCAATCTCGTTAAATACCATGTGGTGTTTTTTAAGCTATGATGTATTTGTTGCCGTGTGCTAAGAGGGAGAGCAGAGATATATGATTCCCACAATGTAAAAAAACGATCCACCTGTTTACCCTTATCCACTATCGCCTCAACCCAATCCATTCGGAACAGATGATATAGTTTAGATAAAAATAAAGGTATCTGCGGAGGTGCAGTGTCTATCCATCCCTGAAGAATGGTCTTTTTCCCTGCTGCGCTAAGAGCTATAAGTAATTTCTTGCATTCTAACGGCATTCTAAGATTCGGATCAAAAATGCCTAAAATTGCCCATTCTGGTGTAAAAGGAACATAGGTTATTAATTTGGCTTCAGCATATCGCTTAACGAGATGCCAAAAGTATTGTATGATTGGGCAAGCCCATAAACAGTGATAAGTATCAGCTTCAGATTGATGGCATTTCGGGCAAGAATGAGATTCCGAGGTTCCCATATGGAAACGTCGTAGAGAGGATAAATACGTATTGTGGTATATATTTAAAAATAACTACATGCTAGCGGGTAAAACTTTACGAGAGAACAGTAGGGCTTTTTCCATTAAGGGTATCGTCAACCTAGGGAAATGATTTAACCACTTAGACATGCCTCCCGTAACATTTGCATGGTCCAGGATCTTTCTCAGGAAAGTATAGTGGGAGGAAATAGCTTTACGTTGTGGGACTGGGTAAGATAAAAGACTGTCTAGAGAGTTATTCCAATCCGCAGTTGTGAAGTGCCTGAGAACATGGTTTACGTAAAATCGCAGCTGTGCAAATGCTAAAGGGTATGGGTTGACCATGACAAACGTCGAGGATACCTCAGAAAAGGTCAGCATCCTCTGACCCTCCCTGGAGACCAAAGAACGAAAAGAATGCAACCCAGCCGACCCCCAAACATTAAAGGGGTGAGCAGCCATGCCGTCCAGAAATTCAGGGTTTTGGAGTAAGGGTAGATGCAGGGAGTGATAATGATTCAAATTAGCATGATGGCGCAGAATGTGCCATAGTTTTCTGGTGGTCCACAGGAGTGGGTTAGATTTAACATAATCCGGAACCTCCTGATCATGTTGGTGAAGGAAACATGTCAGATCAATGCCCTGTAAGAAATTCTGTTCCAATGATGTGTTTGTGTAGACTGAACTTTTTTGTATCCAATCCCTCAGGTGTCGTAGGAGGGCAGCGTGATTGCACACTTCAATATCAGGGAAATTGATCCCTCCATTTGATTTAGGCTGGTCCAACTTCCGCATCGCTATCCTAGCTCTGCCACTCCTCCAAACAAATCCCCTGATAAGCTTGTTGATTGATTGAATATCTGATTTAGTAAGCAGGACCGGAAGTGTTTGCAATGGATAGAGTAGACGGGGGATGGCTACCATTTTAAGTAAGTTGGCCTTGCCCAAATAGGATAACGGGAGACGGTCCCACCCCTTTATGTCGGTAGATAAGGTGGATATAGCTTTACTAACATTTAGTCTGTATAAGGCATCTATGTTTTTTGGTATCAGTATTCCCAGGTATGGAATGTACGCCTCGGCCCAATATAGGGGATATTGAGTAGTCCACCGGGTGCCAGTGGTAGTGCCGCATAGTAATAATGCCCTGGATTTGTCAGCGTTTATGCTAAAACCTGAAATTGAACCGAACATTTGTATTTTGTAGAGTATTTGTTGTAGGACCCATTCGGGATTATTAATGTAAAGGAGTATATCATCGGCAAAAGCAGATAATTTTATTTCCTGTGCACCAATTCTGATTCCCTGAAACGCTGTCCAATCTTGGAGTATACGCAGTAAGGGATCAAGTGCCAGATTAAACAAGAGAGGGGATAAGGGACAGCGCTGGCGAGTGCCTCCTCCTAGAAAAAAGCGTGGTCCTCTAACTCCATTTTTGAGGAGAGAGGCAGAAGGTTTATTGTATATATACCGGATATAGTTAAGGAAATTTGTTTCAAAGCCCCTGTTTTCTAAAACTGTATATAAATGCGGCCATAACATGTCAAATGCTTTGTTAGCATCAAGACTTAAAAGCATTTTCGAGTCGGCGTGGGAATGTTGGGATGATACTATAGCTGCCAAAGCTGTGCGGATAGCATTTGTTATGATTCCAGTACTCCTGACCGGAGGAGATCTCATGGCAATGGTCAGAGTACTGGAAGGGAATGCTGGTTATGGGAGCGGGAATAGAAAATAGCCCCTGGCGCCCTAACTCCGTTGTCTCGCCCGTGCTGTCAGAAATCCCCTGCGAGACTATGGTTGCTTGAGCCCATGGCAGCCGCGTTTGAAGGGCGGATTAAGTCTGCCCAACTCCGATGCCCCCTCAGGTCTTAATGGGAGACAAAGGGAAATCCGAGACAGGGTGATAACAAGGAGCCCTCTGACTAAACAACCAGGCCAGGGGCTACAAGCTAACTGACAAAACCTAAAGTATGTGCGGAAACCCGCCAGGGAAAAGGACAACCAAAATCCACTTGTCCAATACTCCTACCCGGCACCGCCGGATACCAGAGTGGACCTGTGGAAGCGGAACCCTCCGCAAAATGCACCAAAACATAAATAATAAATAATAAAGCGGACAAGCCGCAACACACGGCAAGGCCGTGACTCACGAACACCACTGGATGTTATAAGGTGATTAGTCAGGACTCCAGGAATTAGATGACAAACTTCCGAGTTCAGAGCTTCCAATACTGGAATGACCGGATACAGCAAGACTGGAACAGACTCTCAGCAAACAAAGACAGCATGCAGGAAGCTATTACCGGCGTCTGTGAGAAGCCCTGGGAGTGTATTTAACCAGGAGTCCTCCAATCAGCTGCCAAAAGGCTGATTAGAATAAATGCCGTGCAGCTGCCTTGCTACCCGGCCAGAGAGCAGGAGAAAACATTAACCCTTAAAGCCTAGCAACGGGGAACACGGTCCGCCAGTGGCGTCCCCGTTGCTAGGGTCCGTGCGGCTCAGCGCGCCCTGCGTCCAGCGTTGCCAGGGAGCCGGCGGCTGTTCGCGTACGGCGTCCCTGGTTGCTAGGCGCCGGGCCGCACCGACGAGCGGACCCCGGCGCCTAACAGTACCCCCCCCTTGAGGAGGGGTCAAGGAACCCCTAAAGCCAGGCTTCCAAGGAAACTCCCGAAAAAATGCCCTCTTGAGCCTTGGGGCATGAAGATCCTTATCCAGGACCTTTCCTCTGGACCATAACCTCTCCAGTGAACCAGAAAATAGAGCCGGCCCCTGGACAACTTGGAATCGAGAACCTTCTCCACCAGGAACTCCTGTTGCCCCTGTACATCCACTGGAGATCTTCCCTGAGAGATCTTCCGAGGAAATTTATTGGAAGAAATGTATGGCTTCAACAGGGAGCAATGAAACGTATTACCAATCCGAAGAGATTTTGGTAAACGTAACCGGAAAGCAACTGGGTTAACTTTTTTAATGATATGAAATGGTCCAATAAATTTGGGTCCCAACCTAGCTGAAGATTGTCGAAGTCTAATGTAACGAGTCGACAACCATACCCTATCTCCCACCTTAAAACTGCAAGGACGTCGGAGCCAGTCAGAAATTTTTTTCTCTCGAAAGGCCGCTTTTCTGAGAGCAAGGTGCACTTTTTTCCAAATGGCTCTGAGATGGGAGGTTAAGGTTAGCGAGGAAACTGAGGAATGTTGAAAAAAAGAATTAGCTCTGGGGTGAAAACCAAAAACTGAAAAGAATGGAGACACGTTGGTGGAGGAATGACAAGAATTATTGTAAGCAAACTCCGCCAATAGAAGAAACTCGGACCAATCATTCTGGAGTTTAGCTGAATACAAACGCAAATACTGTTTCAATGATTGGTTAACTCGCTCGGTTTGCCCGTTGGACTGTGGGTGGTAACCAGATGTTAATGATAATCTCATCTTTAATGAAGCACAGAAACACTTCCAGAATTGTGCAATGAATTGTGGACCCCGATCAGAAACAATATCAGTGGGCAACCCATGAAGTCTGAAAACATGGTGGAGAAACAACACTGCCAATCCTTGGGCAGATGGCAGTCGGGGAAGGGCAATGAAATGAGCCATCTTGCTAAAACGGTCTACTACCACCCAAATGACTCTGCATCCAGCTGAAAGGGGAAGGTCCACCACAAAATCCATGGAAATATGAGACCATGGCCTGAGAGGGACATTCAAGGGCATAAGTTGCCCGATAGGCAAGGAACGGGGAACCTTATGCTGTGCACAAACCTGACATGAAGAAACAAACTCCTTAACGTCTTTAGAAAGACCAGGCCACCATACTGAGCGGGAGACTAACTCCAATGTCTTAGAGATCCCCGGATGCCCGGAAACTTTGTTATCATGGAACTCAGTCAAAACAGTAGCTCTCAAGAACTCAGGGACATAAAGACGACCAGCAGGAGTATTTCCAGGAGCTTGGTGCTGAAGCTGTTTTAACTGGGTAAATAAATCTTGTGTGAGGCCTGCCGAAATGACTGAAGATGGAAGTATGGGAGTAACAGGACTGTTATCATGAACCGGAAGAAAACTGCGTGACAGAGCATCTGCCTTGGTATTCTTGGAACCTGGCCTGAAAGTTATAATAAATTTGAAACGAGTAAAGAACAAAGCCCAACGAGCCTGCCGGGCATTCAGCCGCTTAGCTGATTCGATGTATTGCAGATTCTTATGGTCAGTCAATACTGAAATGGTATGTGTTGCTCCCTCAAGCCAATGCCTCCACTCCTCGAAAGCCCATTTAATAGCCAGTAACTCCCGGTTACCAACATCGTAGTTGGATTCAGCGGATGAGAATTTCCTGGACATAAAGGCACAAGGATGTAGTTCGAGTGTCCGGATCCTTCTGAGATAGGATAGCCCCCACTCCAACCTCCGAGGCATCAACCTCAACAATGAAGGGCAATTCTGGGTTGGGATGTCTGAGGACTGGAGCTGAGACAAAAGCTTGTTTCAAGGCCCGAAAGGATAACTCGGCTTCATGTGACCAGTTGGTAGGATCCGCTCCCTTCTTAGTCAGTGCAACAATGGGAGCAACCAGGTCGGAAAAAGAATGAATAAATCTTCTATAATAATTCGCAAACCCTAAAAAGCGCTGAATTGCTTTTAAGTTGGTGGGTTGCGCCCAGCTAAGGATGGCTTGGAGCTTCTTAGGTTCCATGCAGAATCCCAGAGGGGAAATAATGTACCCTAAAAAGGATACCTCCGTGACATGAAACTCACACTTCTCCAGCTTGGCATATAGATGATTTTCACGTAATTTTTGAAGAACCTGACGCACCTGGGTAACATGTTGTTCAATTGATTCAGAATAGATCAGGATGTCGTCTAAGTAAACGACCACGAATCTTCCTAGAAAATCACGGAGCACATCGTTAATGAGATCCTGGAATACTGCCGGAGCGTTAGACAAGCCGAACGGCATCACCAGATACTCGTAGTGACCCGACTGAGTACTGAAAGCCGTCTTCCACTCATCTCCCGACTTGATTCGGATGAGGTTATACGCTCCCCTCAGGTCAATTTTAGAAAAAATCACAGCCGAACGCAGCTGATCAAAGAGGACAGAAATCAGCGGCAGAGGGTAAGTATTTTTAACTGAGATCTTATTCAGGGCTCTAAAGTCAATGCAAGGTCTGAGTGATCCGTCTTTTTTCTCCACAAAGAAGAAGCCTGCACTTAAAGGGGATTTAGATGGCCTGATAAATCCTTTCCCTAGGCTCTCCTTAACATACTCATTCATGGCCGCAGTTTCTGGCCCGGATAATGCATATAACCTTCCCTTTGGCAATGTGGCACCAGAAATTAGCTCAATAGCACAATCATAAGGCCGATGGGGAGGCAGAATGTCTGCATTGCCCTTGGAAAACACATCAACAAAGTCCTGGTATTCCACGGGAATGAGTTCGGGAATGGCAGCAGCTATTCTGACGGGAAACGTAATACATTCCTTATTACAGATGGTACCCCATTGTGAAATCTCCCCTGACTGCCAATCAATGGTGGGATTATGAAAGGCCAGCCAAGGGTGACCCAGAACCACTGGAACTGCTGGGCAATGGGTAAGGAAAAACTCGATCTTTTCGGAATGAAGAGCTCCTACCGTAAGTAGTACAGGGGGTGTACAGAGGGAAATAACCCCATTGGACAAGGGACTCCCATCTAAACCATGCATGGTGATACACCTACCCAAGGCTAACTGAGGAATACCTAAGGCCTTGGCCCACGTTAAGTCCATAAAGTTCCCTGCAGCTCCACTGTCAACAAAAGCCGACACCGAGGAACAGAGGCTGCCAAAGGAAACTTTAGCTGGGACTAAAAGGGAGTTCTTCGAGGAGATAAGCTGCAGACCAAAGTGAACCCCCTCACAATTCACTTGGTCGAGGCGTTTTCCTGACTTGATCGGACAATTACGGGCAAAATGTCCCTTACCCCCACAGTACAAACAAAGACCAGAGTTTTGCCTTCTGGCTCTTTCTTCTGGAGACAGCCGGGAGAGACCCATCTGCATGGGCTTCTCTACGTCCTCAGGAATGGAAAATACACATGGAGTAGACCTGACAGGTGCTCCTTTTTCAGCCCTCCGCTCTCTGAGACGACGATCAATCTTAATAGAAAGCTCCATGAGTTTATCGAGAGTCTCAGGAGCGGGATACTGAAGGAGACTGTCTTTTATAGACTCTGATAAGCCGAGGCGAAACTGACTGCGCAGGGCTGGGTCATTCCAGCCACAGTCGTTCGACCAACGGCGAAACTCTGTACAAAAAACTTCTGCAGGATTTCTACCCTGTCTGAGAGTGCGTAACTGACTCTCAGCGGATGCCTCTCTATCAGGGTCATCATACAAAAGCCCTAAAGACCCAAAAAAGGCGTCTACTGATGACAACGCCGGATCCTCTACTTTTAAACCGAATGCCCAGGTCTGAGGATCTCGCTGGAGCAAAGAAATAATAATTCCGACCCGCTGAGATTCAGTACCTGAGGAGATCGGTCTTAACCGAAAATAAAGTTTACAGGATTCTTTAAAATTAAAAAACTCCTTCCTATCACCAGAAAAACGGTCAGGTAAGTGCATTTTTGGTTCAGGGACTACCCTCGGGGAAGTTCGTAAAAGATCTTCCTGCGACTTCACCCGAAGGGAAAGATCCTGAAACATCTGAGTAAGTTCTTGAATCTGGCTGACTAGGAGCTGACCAGGATTTGGCCCTAAACCTGTGGGATTCATGAGGCCGATAACTCTTACAAAACTGAATAAGGAAAAAATTAAACCCAGTTTAATTTTAGGTTTTGGTATGGCCGGTAATAATGTTATGATTCCAGTACTCCTGACCGGAGGAGATCTCATGGCAATGGTCAGAGTACTGGAAGGGAATGCTGGTTATGGGAGCGGGAATAGAAAATAGCCCCTGGCGCCCTAACTCCGTTGTCTCGCCCGTGCTGTCAGAAATCCCCTGCGAGACTATGGTTGCTTGAGCCCATGGCAGCCGCGTTTGAAGGGCGGATTAAGTCTGCCCAACTCCGATGCCCCCTCAGGTCTTAATGGTAGACAAAGGGAAATCCGAGACAGGGTGATAACAAGGGGCCCTCTGACTAAACAACCAGGCCAGGGGCTACAAGCTAACTGACAAAACCTAAAGTATGTGTGGAAACCCGCCAGGGAAAAGGACAACCAAAATCCACTTGTCCAATACTCCTACCCGGCACCGCCGGATACCAGAGTGGACCTGTGGAAGCGGAACCCTCCGCAAAATGCACCAAAACATAAATAATAAATAATAAAGCGGACAAGCCGCAACACACGGCAAGGCCGTGACTCACGAACACCACTGGATGTTATAAGGTGATTAGTCAGGACTCCAGGAATTAGATGACAAACTTCCGAGTTCAGAGCTTCCAATACTGGAATGACCGGATACAGCAAGACTGGAACAGACTCTCAGCAAACAAAGACAGCATGCAGGAAGCTATTACCGGCGTCTGTGAGAAGCCCTGGGAGTGTATTTAACCAGGAGTCCTCCAATCAGCTGCCAAAAGGCTGATTAGAATAAATGCCGTGCAGCTGCCTTGCTACCCGGCCAGAGAGCAGGAGAAAACATTAACCCTTAAAGCCTAGCAACGGGGAACACGGTCCGCCGGTGGCGTCCCCGTTGCTAGGGTCCGTGCGGCTCAGCGCGCCCGGCGTCCAGCGTTGCCAGGGAGCCGGCGGCTGTTCGCGTACGGCGTCCCTGGTTGCTAGGCGCCGGGCCGCACCGACGAGCGGACCCCGGCGCCTAACAGCATTGACTGCATGTCGGCCCTGTACAAACCCCATTTGAGTAACAGTGAGAATATCTGGGAGAATCATTTGGAGCCTCGTCGCCATGATCTTTGCCAGGATCTTGTAATCGACGTTTAGGAGACTAATGGGCCTATACGAAGAGAGTAGCGTCGTGTCCCTGTCTGGCTTCGGTAGAAGGGTCATATATGCTTCATTAAAAAAGGGAGAAGGGCAGTTTTTTTCATGTATGACTTAATTCTAGGATGTTTATTGGCCCAAATAAAACGGGAAGTTTGGTGCTGCAAGGATTTAAAAGCGTAGGGGGGAATATAGATCGGGAGCGTCTGAAAAAGATAAGTAAGTCTGGGAAGAACATTCATCTTTACAGAGTTGGCACGTCCAATCCACGAAATGAAATAGGAGGACCAAGTTTGGAGATCAGAGCGAATTTGGTCCAAAAGACGTGGGAAATTCTCCTGAAAGAGTTGGTGGTGTCTGTGGGTTAGATAAATACCTAGGTATTTGAGTTTTCGGTTATGCCAGGAAAATAGAAATATTGATTCAAGTTGCAACCTAGACGCATGAGTAATGTAAAAATCGAGTACTTCTATTTTAGTAGCGTTAATCTTATAACCCGAGTATTGCGAATAGAGGTCAATCTCAGAGAGGAGAGAGTGACGATGCCGGGTTTGAAAGAGAAACCAGCACATCATCAGCATAAAGTGCAATTTTGTGTTCCATGTGGCCGATTCGAATCCCCGTAATATTCGGATTGAGACGAACCCTGGCCGCTAAAGGCTCCATGACAAGGGCAAAAATCAAGGGCGAGAGCGGGCATCCCTGTCTGGTACCATTAGGTATCTCAAAGCATGAGGAAGTGACCCCATTCACAGAGAGCCGCGCTGAGGAGTTGCGATACAGTGCTGAGACACCATCATAAAACTTACCAGAAAAGCCCATGCGTTGGAGGACCGAGAAGGCGAAAGGCCACGAAATGCGATCAAACGCCTTCTCCGCATCCAGGGCTAGCAACAGAGAAGATGACTTCTGTTGGTGAATAGAATGGATAATATCAATGGCCCTTCTGGTGTTATCGGAGGCCTGTTTACCTGGAATAAATCCAACCTGATCGGGATGTACTAGTGTAGAGAGAAGGGGGCCAATCTCAAGGGTGGGATTTTTGCATACATTTTCAAATCAACATTTAGCAATGAGATGGGCCTATAATTACCGCATTGAGTGGGGTCTCTGTCAGGCTTAGGGACACAACAATATCAGCTTGAGTAGTTGCCGGAGCAAAGGATGCGCTCCCCAAGATATTGTTGAAGAGGGCGGTAAGATGAGGGGCTAAAATTTTAGCAAAGTGTTTATAGTAGTGTGCCGTGAAACCGTCAGGGCCGGGAGCGGCTGAGGACCGCATGGATTTCACAGCTGTTGACGTCTCCTCTACTGAGAGATCCTGATTTAGTGTGCCTAATTGAGCTGCGGATATGCCCGGCAGAGGGGTTGAGGACAAGTAGGAACGTAACCTCTCCGGGTCGAGGGAAGGGGAATGCATCAGGGTCGTCAAGTTATAAAGAGAGCTATAGTAGTCCTTAAACTCATCAACCATTTGTTTAGGGTCGTAAGTAGGTCTACCCAGAGTTCGGGAATACAATTTGTCAATTGCGCCAGTCGCCTGTTTACGTCGCAACTTATTCGCCAGCAGGGAATCTAACTTGTCCGCCTTGTCATAAAATTTCTGATTTAATTTCCGCAGAATGAGAGCCGCACGACGGGACAAAAGCGCGTCCAGTTGACCTTGTAAGTTAGTGATTTGTGCAAGTAAGGCAGGGCAGGAAGTTAGTTTATGCTGGGTGGTTAGGGTAGCTATTTGGGATTCCAACAGGTGTATCTCCTGCGTCGCTTTCTTGCGCAGCGAGGAGGTCCGTGCCATATGGAGACCTCTCAAGGTGGCCTTATGAGCCTCCCAAATTATACTAGAAGAGACACATCAGGCGTGGTATTCTCAGTAAAATATTGTTCTATCGCCATTTGTATTTCCGTGGAGACTGACGAGGGATTCATCGAATCGCCATTTGTGAACAGTGTGTGCGGAATGATGCAGATCCATGAGAACGTAAACACCGGAATGAATGAAAGGGGTTATTCCTGCGTGGGTAATTCTAGAGGCAATGGAGGACGAGATATGTAACATATTAATCCGGGTGTAGTGCTGATGCGGGGCTGAGTAGTGGGTATAGTCTCTGGCTATAGAGTGGCAGAGACGTCACGAATCCCGCAGGTCGTGAAACTTAAGGGAGGCTGCAAGCGTGCGTGAAGCTCTAGAGGCAAGGGGGGGACCAATCCTATCTAAACTGGGGTCAAGAATGGTGTTAAAATCCCCACCCAACACAATGTGTCCCTGTGCAACCTTGCCAATGTGACGGAAAAGGGAATGGAAAAACTGAGGCTGATCCTGGTTAGGAGCGTATATAGAAATAAGTGTCAGGACTTCAGAACGGAGAGTACCAATAACCATCAAGTACGACCATCTGGATCCGCCACAGTTTTGCTATGTGTGAATGGAATGTGGCGATTAATTAAAATTGCAACCCCACGTTTCTTACAATCTGCTGAAGCAAAAAAAGTTTGTGTAAATTGCCTACCGCGGAGTTGTGTATGGGAGCCCGTAAGGTGGGTTTCCTGAAGAAAAACTATGTCAGCTTTCTCACGTCTACAGGCGCCAAATAGCACCGTCCATTTTTGGGGGGAGTTGAGGCCATTTACATTAACAGATAATATCTTTAGGGGCATGGTGGCCTAAGTAACAACATCTCGGAGAGCCATAAAGAAGGGGGCACAAAAACAAAGGCCACCCGGGACCCAACTACCCATAAAGGAATAAGGACAAGTAGAATGGATACCCAGAACCCACCACAAGGACGAGGGGAGAAAAGGGAAATGAGAGAAAAGAAGGCCACAGAAGGAGAGTAAAGAAGAGCAAGAAGAGAGGGAAAAAAGCCCATTAGGGCAAAAACCCTGTAGCAATGGGGCCCGTAACAGGACCGCCAAACTAAAAAAAAAAAACAGTCAATATAGAAATCAAAGCAGGGAGCATGGGGGTAGTGGCTCGAACCACCATATCAGGCTGTGCGGCCTGACCGAAAATAAAATGGCCGAGGCCAAAAGAGTATAATATACGAAGATAAAACCTGTGTCAGGAGGGGGAGGAAGGGGGAGGGAGCGAGGGAGGGAAGGGAAAAAAAGAGGTGGGGGGGAGGGGGAAAGAGCCGGGAAGGAAGGATAGGGAAGAGGGGGATCAAGGGGAGTAGTATAGCAATAACATGTGGTCCACATAATAGGATAGGCGTCATAGGACCAAACCGTAAAACGACCGGTTATCTTGTGGCCACGAATCTGAAAGCAAAATGTACAATAGAAGGCATAGCAAGTGGAACATTTAGAGAACCATAATAGTGAGTGCCTAAGACCAACCAGGGGTACCAGGAAGCAGGGACCAGGTCAACCCGCTCCGTGGAAGGCCCCCAGTACCAAAAACAAACAAACAACTATTGTCATTGGATATAGAACATTAAAGGCAAAATATCAATCAACATATAAAGAGAAACAAAGGAGGTCCAAAGAACCAGGGACGGTAAGTCCAGTCCAGGGGGAACCTCCAGCAAACTGGTACAATGGCCTAGCAAAACCAATAGTAGAGAAGAGGGCAGGCAATCAGGGGGAGCATCATCTTCACCCCTATGACGAGACACTCTTGTCCAGTCCGGCTGAGGCGGACGGGGTCGTTGTGATTTTGGTGAGGCAGGTGGGTCGACAGAGGAGGACAACGATTCTGGAAGGAGATCAAGCTTGCGAAGCAGTTCCTGTCCTTGTGCCAGGGTCTTAAATGTATGGTTGATGCCATTAAAAGAAAGCTGCAACTGAAAGGGGAATCCCCAGCGATAACGAATTTGGTGTTGGCGTAGAAGCCTAGTGTTCGGTTGGAGGTCCCGTCGTTTCTGGATGGTCGAGGGCGCCAAGTCCTGGTAAAACTGCAATTGCATGCCCCGGAAGGCTATATCAGAGGAAACCCGGACGGAAGCAATTATTTTTTCCTTCGAGCGGTAATAATGGAGACGGGCTATAACGTCCCAAGGGGGTTGTGACGTTGAAGGTTTGGCCCGCAGGGCCCTGTGTGCCCTATCAAAGAGGCAATCCTCATCAGATAACTCTGGGAATAAGTGCTGGAAAAGATCTTTCAAGAAGGAGGGCAATGTAGAGCTCTAGACTGATTCCGCCATATTATGCGCAAGTTATTGTGACGGGATCGATTCTCTTGGTCCTCTTGACGCTCCTTCAGGGTCTCAACCTCAGCATGGAGCCTCGAGAGTTCGTGGTCTAGACGCTGTTGCGAGCGACATAAGTCATCAGTCTTCGTCTCCAAGGCATCCGTACGATTTCCAAGCGGGGCAATCTCCATTTTGAAATCAAAGACAGCTTTGGACAGTTCTTGCTTAAAGGCTGTTTGCACACCTTCCAGGAGGCCGGACATCACTGCCTGTATCTGAGGGTCAATACCCAACTCCGAAGAGCGTGGTGACGAAGGGGACTCCGGGGAGTGCGCCATATTCTGGGGATACTTATCCTTGCTGCCAAAGAAGTTTGCGGAGGCCTGGGGAGCCTTCTTGTTACTTTGTGACATAATGGATGCCAGCTGGGGAGAGAGCTATCTTCTCCAATAAAGTCGCAATAGAGAGGGGGGAGTAGCGGTGGGGTAGAGAATAGGAATTTACACAGGTGGGTTATGAGGTGGTCAGGCCAACCATGGGGTGTTATTCATCCAGAGACCATCGCAGCCGCAAGGAACACCAGGGCCAGACTGTATAGGTAGGGAAGGCAATATCGTAGCTGTGGGTAACAGCGAGCATTGGAGGGGGTCAGTGTATCAAAAATGGATCAGCAGAATCCAAGCAGGGGCGTTATATCAGAGTACGCTGTGGAAAGACAAGGATATAGCTGTCGTGCCCCTAGTAGAGGGTAACGGCTATTCGTGGACCCTCAGCAATGCCTCCGGAAGCGGCTTGTCACTGGAGGCCGCGGTTTCACCGGCAAAGGAAGGCCCCGGTCCGCGGACTGGAGCCAGCGGGCGCCACTACTCCCCAAACAGCAGACAGGTCAGCAGAAGGGGTTCCGGTGGTTGGGTGAGGGAACTGGGAGGTCGGATGTGCAGGGAAAGGTGAGGTCAGAGCCACCTTCGCCTGAACTCAGTTTAAGCATGGACCTCACAAATAGGCAGTCACGAGGCTGTGCTTTTCAGCTCACTTGAGGGGTGCCAGCAGGAAGGTGGGGGCACCAGTTTCGAATTCAGCAGGTGCTGCAGCACTTCTGCTTCCTCACAGCTGCAGAACAGGGAAAGTGTGGCGCCAGTCGCAAGATGGCCACCGTCCACCAGCATCCAACGCCTCTCCCGCAATTCCCTCGGCCGCCTGCAGAGCAGGATAGTCCGCAGATTGAGGGTGCAGGAGATGGAAGCTGGGACCCGGGAGCGCAAAAGAGCCACGGTGCGGGCGGAGCAGGCCGCAGAGATTGAGCGGCGCCAACCGCAAGATGGCCGCCGCCCACCGGGGAGATGTGCACCGGCCTTGTCCTCCAGAGAGTGACACGCGGTGTAGCGTAGCAGCCGGGCCGCGGTCTCTCCTCACCACTCCAGATGTCCACAGCGGGAGATCGGCCAGGCAGGACGGCCCCCACACAGGGCAAGTCTTACAGCAGGGGACCCGTCAGCACGTCATTCGCGTAATGGAAGTCCCGGCTCCGGGCGGCCCGACTGGCACGCAAAGTTCAGGGAGTGTGGGAAATTGAGGTCTTGGCTTCACGCCAGGAGCAGGCCGCAACCCGCAAAGCCAGGCAAGCTGACTCTCGGCTCCGCAGCGAGCTCCCGGACACACAGAGGGAGCCCAGCAGGCAGCAGCTCCCCACACCAGGTGTGTAGAGGCAGGATGGGGGATTTAAAAGGTGTCTAAAGGGGTAATAAGGCAGGAGCTGTGAGCTTCCACGTCTGCTCTCCCTCGCAGCCAGGCCACGCCCACAAATGAATCTACTTTTTACCCTAGACATAAAAAGGGAAATTTTATTGACACATTGAGAAATTGGTTAAAAAAGATCTAGAAATTGTCACTCTAAAACTGAATAGAAAGACCAACCTCACAAGGGATGAACGTGAAGCTATGAAGTCCTTAAGGGACAATAAAGAGATTGTCATCAAGCCTGCAGACAAGGGCGGTAATGTAATCATGAATGCAGATGATTATAATAAAGAAGTATGTAGACAATTGTCAGATTGCCAAAACATATAAGAAACTGAGATGCAATCTGAGTAGGGGTATTGATAATAAATTGAAAACCTTTTTAGCCTTATATCTTGCTAAGGGAGTTATGACTGAGGCGGAAGGTACCTTCATTACTATTGAGGACCCCTCTATACCAGTGTTGTATGTCCTTCCTAAAATACACAGACAGGGAGAGAGCACCTGGTCACCCTATAGTAGCAGGAACTAATGCATGTTTGTCCAACTTATTTCTGTATATAGATCAAATACTTCAACCTATTGTAAAATCCACTAAATCATATCTAAAGGATACCATCAGTGTTATTAATTAACTCATGACTGTGGACTGGAAGCCTGGTTTCTTACTAGTAACCTCCCTGTACACAATTATAAATCATGATCAGGGATTGGCGGCTACCAGATAATTTTTGGAATCACAGGAGATGAGTAATGACAGGAGAGACTTTGTTCTTGATGGGATTTCGTTATTCCTGAGAAATTTTTGGGGTATTATGATTCTTTTTAGCTGCAGTTAACAGGTACTGCAATGGGCACCAGACTGGCACCGAGTTATGCCAACTTGTTCATGGCGCAATGGGAGAAGTATAATGTGTGGAGTGGACATGAGCACGGTGCCAGTCTGGTGTTCTGGAGCAGATATATAGACAATATTTTCTTTATACGGGGAGGGGATAGAGCCTCTTCACACATCTTCTGTATGCACTTGAACAATTATCAGTCAAATATATAATTAACATTTGATATTAGTGAAAAAGAAGTCAATTTCTTGGACTTGCATATTTATGTAGATGGTGCCACTATTAAGACTAGTGGTTATGTAGAAGCAACGGATAGTAACTCCTTCATAGAATTTACGAGTAACCATCATAGTAACTGGTTGCGGAGTATACCCACAAGTCAATTTCAAAGAATAAGACGTAATTGTACAGACATGGAATCATACTACCATCATGCCCATGTACTACGGAATCAATTGATGGAAAAAGACTATGAGGGAAGTATGGTGGAAAAAGCCATGGAGTATGGTGCTAGTATAAGTCGTGAGGACACTTTAAAGAAAGAAGTTAGAAAACCAGAGATGTGGAGCAATGTCTCATTTATAACAGAATTCAATAGCCAATATAGGCAGATTGAGAGTATATGTAGAAAACATTGGTGTATTTTGGAAAGAGACCCGTTACTTACAAATTATATATCAATAACTAATTATTTTACATATCGTAGGGCCAATAATATCAAGGACAATGTTGTAAGGAGTGCTTTAGCACCATCTAAAATGACCACAAGGATAAAATCCAAGGGTTTTTATCATTGCAGAAAATGCATTATGTGCAGAGCATGTAAAAGTGTTGAGAGTAGGATCACTGAATATAGGTCCACACAAACTAATATCTCCTATCAAATAAGGGATTTTATTACTTGAAGTACTGCGAACTGCATTTATCTTTTGGAATGTTCGTGCGGTTCCCAATATGTGGGACAAACCACACGTCCATTGAAAATACATATGGCAGAACATGTACAAAATATTAAGAAAGGCCTAGAAAGCCATAATGTATCAGCACATTTCAAATTGAAACATGAGTGTAAAATGGAACATCTGGTCAGTTTTTGTGGGATTATGAATGTGAAACCTGATTGGCGTAGGAATAATGGGGAGGCTAAATTGGCCCGAGCAGAGATTAGGAAAATCTATGAATTGTTAACACATCCCTATGGGGGCTCAACGTGGAATTTGAGACCAAATGGTTTCTATAATGATAAGATGTTCCCATGTGATTCTATATATAATGTTTTCTTGCGTTAAGGATCTATTTGTAACAGTATTATCCCTATTCATTTAAATGTTGTTTATTTGTGTGTGTAATACCTGGCATTCGTTTTCTACACACCCTCTCATTCAAAAGGGTGGGGGGATATGTCTGGATCTTTTGCTAGTGCTATATAGATCAATATAACATATTTTAACTCAGTTATAATTGATACGTTACACTCTAATGGTGTTCTGCCATATATTTCTCTGACGTCCTAAGTGGATGCTGGGGACTCCGTCAGGACCATGGGGATTAGCGGCTCCGCAGGAGACAGGGCACAAAACTAAAGATTTAGGATCAGGTGGTGTGTACTGGCTCCTCCCCCTATGACCCTCCTCCAAGCCTCAGTTAGGTTTTTGTGCCCGTCCGAGCAGGGTGCAATCTAGGTGGCTCTCTTAAGGAGCTGCTTAGAAAAAGTTTTTAGGTTTCTTATTTTCAGTGAGTCCTGCTGGCAACAGGCTCACTGCATCGAGGGACTTAGGGGAGAGAAGTTCAACTCACCTGCGTGCAGGATGGATTGGCTTCTTAGGCTACTAGACACCATTAGCTCCAGAGGGAGTCGGAACACAGGTCTCACCCTGGGGTTCGTCCCGGAGCCGCGCCGCCGACCCCCCTTGCAGATGCTGAAGATTGAAGGTCCAGAAACCGGCGGCAGAAGGCTTTTCAGTCTTCATGAAGGTAGCGCACAGCACTGCAGCTGTGCGCCATTGTTGTCACACACTTCACACCAACGGTCACGGAGGGTGCAGGGCATTGCTGGGGGCGCCCTGGGCAGCAATGTATAATACCTTATTCTGGCTAAAAATACATCACATATAGCCCCTGGAGGCTATATGGATGTATTTAACCCCTGCCAGGTCTCAGAAAAACGGGAGAAGAAGCCCGCCGAAAAGGGGGCGGGGCCTATTCTCCTCAGCACACAGCGCCATTTTCCCTCACAGAAAGGCTGGTGGGAAGGCTCCCAGGCTCTCCCCTGCACTGCACTACAGAAACAGGGTTAAAACAGAGAGGGGGGGCACTTATTTGGCGATATGTATATATATATTAAAATGCTATAAGGGAAAAACACTTATATAAAGGTTGTCCCTGTATAATATAGCGTTTTTGGTGTGTGCTGGCAAACTCTCCCTCTGTCTCCCCAAAGGGCTAGTGGGGTCCTGTCCTCTATCAGAGCATTCCCTGTGTGTGTGCTGTGTGTCGGTACTTGTGTGTCGACATGTATGAGGACGATGTTGGTGAGGAGGCGGAGCAATTGCCGGTAATGGTGATGTCACTCTCTAGGGAGTCGACACCGGAATGGATGGCTTATTTAAGGAATTACGTGATAATGTCAACACGCTGCAAGGTCGGTTGACGACATGAGACGGCCGGCAAACCAATTAGTACCTGTCCAGGCGTCTAAAACACCGTCAGGGGCGTTAAAACGTCCTTTTACCTCAGTCGGTCGACACAGACACAGACACGGACACTGACTCCAGTGTCGACGGTGAAGAAACAAACGTATTTTCCTTTAGGGCCACACGTTACTTGTTAAGGGCAATGAAGGAGATGTTACATATTTCTGATACTACAAGTACCACAAAAAAGGGTATTATGTGGAGTGTGAAAAAAACTACATGTGGTTTTTCCTGAATCAGATAAATTAAATGAAGTGTGTGATGATGCGTGGGTTTCCCCCGATAGAAAATTATTGGCGGTATACCCTTTCCCGCCAGAAGTTATGGCGCGTTGGGAAACACACCTTAGGGTGGATAAGGCGCTCACACGCTTATAAAAACAAGTGGCGTTACCGTCTCCAGATACGGACGCCCTCAAGGAGCCAACTGATAGGAGGTTGGAAAATATCCTAAAAAGTATATACACACATACTGGTGTTATACTGCGACCAGCGATCGCCTCAGCCTGGATGGGCAGCGCTGGGGTGGCTTGGTCGGATTCCCTGACTGGAAATATTGATACCCTTGACAGGGACAGTATTTTATTGACTATAGAGCATTTAAAAGATGCATTTCTATATATGCGAAACTCTGGCATCAAGAGTAAGTGCGATGTCCATATCTGCCAGACGATGTTTATGGACACGACAGTGGTCAGGTGATGCAGATTCCAAACGGCACATGGAAGTATTGCCGTATAAAGGGGAGGAGTTATTTGGGGTCGGTCCATCGGACCTGGTGGCCACGGCAACAGCTAGAAAATCCACCTTTTTTACCCCAAGTCACATCTCAGCAGAAAAAGACATAGTCTTTTCAGCCTCAGTCCTTTCGTCCCCATAATATCTGCCCAGGGATAGAGGTAAGGGAAGAAGACTGCAGCAGGCAGCCCATTCCCAGGATCAGAAGCCTTCCACCGCTTCTGCCAAGTCCTCAGCATGACGCTGGGGCCGTACAAACTGGTGCGGTGGGGGGTCGTCTCAAGAGTTTTCAGCACGCAGTGGGCTCACTCGCAAGTGGACCCCTGGATCCTACAAGTAGTATCCCAGGGGTACAGATTGGAAATTCGAGACGTCTCCCCCTCGCAGGTTCCTGAAGTTTGCTTTACCAACGTCTACCTCCGACAGGGAGGCAGTATTGGAAACAATTCACAAGCTGTATTCCCAGCAGGTGATAATCAAAGTACCCCTCCTACAACAAGTAAAGGGGTATTATTCCACACTATATTGTGGTACTGAAGCCAGACGGCTCGGTGAGACCTATTCTAAATGGAGTCACTCAGAGCAGTGATAGCGAACCAGGAAGAAGGGGACTATATGGTGTCCCTGGACATCAAGGATGCTTACCTCCATGTCCAAATTTGCCCTTCTCACAAAGGGTACCTCAGGTTCGTGGTACAGAACTGTCACTATCAGTTTCAGACGCTGCCGTTTGGATTGTCCACGGCACCCCGGGTCTTTACCAAGGTAATGGCCGAAATGATGATTCTTCTTCAAAGAAAAGGCGTCTTAATTATCCCTTACTTGGACGATCTCCTGATAAGGGCAAGGTCCAGAGAACAGTTGGAGGTCTGAGTAGCACTATCTCAAGTAGTTCTACGACAGCACGGGTGGATTCTAAATATTCCAAAATCGCAGCTGTCTCCGACGACACGTCTGCTGTCCCTAGGGATGATTCTGGACACAGTCCAGAAAAAGGTGTTTCTCCCGGAGGAGAAAGCCAGGGAGTTATCCGAGCTAGTCAGGAACCTCCAAAAACCAGGAAAAGTGTCAGTGCATCATTGCACAAGGGTCCTGGGAAAAATGGTGGCTTCTTACGAAGCGATTCCATTCGGCAGATTTCACGCAAGAACTTTTTAGTGGGATCTGCTGGACAAATGGTCCGGATCGCATCTTCAGATGCATCAGCGGATAACCATGTCTCCAAGGACAAGGGTGTCTCTTCTGTGGTGGTGGCTGCAGAGTGCTCATCTACTAAAGTGCCACAGTTATGCATTCAGGACTGGGTCCTGGTGACCACGGATTCCAGCTTGAAAGGCTGGGGAGCAGTCACACAAGGAAAAAATTTCCAGGGAGTGTGATCAAGTCTGGGGACTTCTCTCCGCATAAATATACTGGAGCTAAGAGCAATTTACAATGCTCTAAGCTTAGCAAGACCTCTGCTTCAAGGTCAGCCGGTATTGATCCAGTGGGACAACATCACGGCAGTCGCCCACGTAAACAGACAGGGCGGCACAAGAAGCAGGAGGACAATGGCAGAAACTGCAAGGATTCTTCGCTGGGCGGAAAATCATGTGATAGCACTGTCAGCAGTTTTCATTCCGGGAGTGGACAACTGGGAAGCAGACTTCCTCAGCACGACCTCCACCCGGGAGAGTGGGGACTTCATCGAGAAGTTGTTTCCACATGATTGTGCACCGTTGGGAAAGACCAAAGGTGGACATGATGGCGTCCCGCCTGAACAAAAAACTGGACAGGTATTGCGCCAGGTCAAGAGACCCTCAGGAAATAGCTGTGGACGTTCTGGTAACACCATGGGTGTACCAGTCGGTGTATGTGTTCCCTCCTCTGCTTCTCATACCAAAGGTACTGAGAATTATAAGACGTAGAGGAGTAAGAACTATACTCGTGGCTCCGGATGGGCCAAGAAGGACTTGGTACCCGGAACTTCATGAGATGCTCACAGAGGACTCAGGGCCTCTGCCGATAAGAAGGGACTTGCTTCAGCAAGTACCATGTCTGTTCCAAGACTTACCGCGGGTGCGTTTGACGGCATGGCGGTTGAACGCCGGATCCTAAAAAAAAAAAGGCATTCCGGAAGAGGTCATTCCTACCCTGGTCAAAGCCAGGAAGGAGGTGACCGCACAACATTATCACCACATGTGGCGAAAATATGTTGCGTGGTGTAAGGCCAGGAAGGCCCCACGAAGAAATTTCAACTCGGTCGATTCCTGCATTTCCTGCAAACAGGAGTGTCTATGGGCCTCAAATTGGGGTCCATTAAGGTTCAAATTTCGGCCCTGTCGATTTTCTTCCAGAAAGAATTGGCTTCAGTTCCTGAAGTCCAGAAATTTGACAAGGGAGTACTGCATATACAACCCCCTTTTGTGCCTCCAGTGGCACTGTGGGATCTCAACGTAGTCCTGGGATTCCTCAAATCACGTTGGTTTAAACCGCTCAAATCTGTGGATTTGAAATATCTCACATGGAAAGTGACCATGATGTTGGCCCTGGCCTCGGCCAGGCGAGTGTCAGAATTGGCGGCTTTGTCTCACAAAAGCCCATATCTGATTGTCCATTCGGACAGGGCAGAGCTGCGGACTCGTCCCCAGTTTCTCCCTAAGGTGGTGTCAGCGTTTCATCTGAACCAGCTTATTGTGGTACCTGCGGCTACTAGAGACTTGGAGGACTCCAAGTTGCTAGATGTTGTCAGGGCCCTGAAAATATAGATTTCCAGGACGGCTGGAGTCAGGAAAACTGACTTGCTGTTATCCTGTATGCACCCAAAAAACTGGGTGCTCTTGCTTCTAAGCAGACGATTGCTAGTTGAATGTGTAGTACAATTCAGCTTGCACATTCTGTGGCAGGACTGCCACAGCCAAAATATATAAATGCCCATTCCACAAGGAAGGTGGGCTCATCTTGGGCGACTGCCCGAGGGGTCTCGGCTTTACAACTTTGCCGAGGTGCTACTTGGTCAGGGGCACACCCTGGCTGAGGAGGACCTGGAGTTCTCTCACTCGGTGCTGCAGAGTCATCCGCACTCTCCCGCCCGTTTGGGAGCTTTGGTATAATCCCCATGGTCCTGACGGAGTCCCCAGCATCCACTTAGGACGTCAGAGAAAATAAGATTTTACTTACCGATAAATCTATTTCTCGTAGTCCGTAGTGGATGCTGGGCGCCCATCCCAAGTGCGGATTGTCTGCAATACTTGTACATAGTTATTGTTACAAAAAAATCGGGTTGTTATTGTTGTGAGCCGTCTGTTCAGAGGCTCCTACGTTTGTCATACTGTTAACTGGGTTTAGATCACAAGTTATACGGTGTGATTGGTGTGGCTGGTATGAGTCTTACCCGGGATTCAATATCCTTCCTTATTGTGTACGCTCGTCCGGGCACAGTATCCTAACTGAGGCTTGGAGAAGGGTCATAGGGGGAGGAGCCAGTACACACCACCTGATCCTAAAGCTTTAGTTTTGTGCCCTGTCTCCTGCGGAGCCGCTAATCCCCATGGTCCTGACGGAGTCCCCAGCATCCACTACGGACTACGAGAAATAGATTTATCGGTAAGTAAAATCTTATTTTAAATGATATAAATATGGGGAATTGTATCATTTAAGGCACTGATATTTTTTATTCTTTCTCCACATGACAATGGTTATAATATTATTGATGGATCTCATTAAAAAAATATGTGCGTTCCACCTCTGCGCTCCAAATACTGGATATATGTGAAGATTATCTCCAAGGGAAGGTCGTGTATGCAGGAGTTAATGCATTCCATAGTAATATGTACGCACTTCCGGGTTGCGTTACAACAACCGGAAGTACATGATTACCACTTCCTGTCCGCACGGGGTTGATTGGATCCGGAGCCGTTGTTTGATGAGAGGAGACTTCTGTTACCATGACGATGTTGATGGACTTCCGGGTCACGTTTGGGTATACCGGAGAATACAAGGACTACTTCCTGTTTGATCGGAGCATAGGCAATGCATTCATACAAATGAAGTATGGTGAGAGAGCACGTGCGGTTACTATGGTAACCAATAATAACATCGGACAATACATCTCACAACCAATCATCTGAATGAGAGTGTGGAACTATGGGACTCCAGCCTAATGGCAAATGTGGATTTGGATCATAGTGATTGTGATATTTAGTGTATGCATGGTTTAGGCAGCTATGCCTTCCGATATTCCAATACATAGAATCGTTGTTACCAATTTCCGGAATTATGTATTTTTAGAAGGTTCTTTTCAACATTTATGTATTTGTAATGGCTGGTTTTTATATTGAACAATGTCAGAGTAAAATTTGATTTGCTAACCTGGGTCATGTGACCAGGCTGGGGGGATAAAATGACCGGTTGGGACATTTCCACCCCACACCCTGAGGAAGGAACAGCCGTTCCGAAACGCATTGATGAGATTCGGCATTTACCCATAGGTCAGGCATCATCACCCATCAAGAGTACTTTGGTAATGATTTCTATGCCATTTGTTGGTTATAGAATCTTTTCCCATATAGTACCTTTTTTTCCATCTGAGGGGTGTGAGGTGGAGTTGGTTCTGCCAATCTGAAGGGTTAATGACCTAGACTGTATTTTTATAAATTAATCCATGTGGAATATTTTTTATATATTTTTATGTAAATAAATTGGTTTATACCCATTACCACAAGAGGGATACTAATTTTTCCGGAATTCTCCGTGACATTGTGAGGGGGACCAGACTGATGTATCCCGTCCATGACGAAGGAGAACTAAAATATACATTTTGATGCACATAGGGTATTAACCAACGGTGAGCCATATACAAATAAGAAACCTTTGTGTGAACATAGGGCTACATACGCAGGTCAGTTGAGGACTATCTACATGAACAAATTGATGAAATAGATTAAGAAATCTGTATGCTGCTCAATTGTCTTCTTTCTTTTGAGGATATATACATTTGAAGCCCGACAGAAAGAAATTTGTGTATACATAAAAACAGCGCTTGGGAGCCACTCCATTTTCTGGTTGTGAAACAGGTAAAGATTTTATTGCACTTTCTGACCATTCTCCAGTTTGGGTTGCCCTTTCTATCAAAGACCCACTTACTACTTCTTATAACTTACTACTTCTTATAACTGGAGGTTTCTTGCTTAGCTAGCCAAGTCCACTGATTTACGTAATCACTTGGTAACAGCATTTTGTAATTATGAACAAGATAATGCAGGTCATCTGGATGATATTCACCTGTTTTGGGCTGTGGCGAAGCCAGTGATTAGAGGCCAAATTATGGAATATGTGGCTAGGAAACGTAGACAGCTTTCAAAAGTGATTGAGGAACATGATAAATCGTTGATGGTGGCATACGATGCTATGCAGCGGTCGGACTCTATTGACTCTCGGCAAAATTACTTAGATGCTATGCACTCATATGATGCTCTGTGTACCGAACGGGCCCAATTTCCGCATGATATTCAGCATAGCAAATATTATCGTGGATGCAATAAATCAGGGAGATTGCTTGCTAACTTGGCTCGCTCCCACACCGCCCCTTCCCGTTTATTACAAATTAACCATCTGGCTGGACACCCGGTCACGGACTTGTCAGGTATCTGTAATCAATTTCGGAATTATCAGTCATTATATGACTCTCCGCCTGATTGTCCATCTGAGGGTACACAATTTCTCTCTAGAGCGGACCTTCCTGATCTTACTGAGGTGGAGAGGTATTTTCTAACTGTGCCGGTAACAGACGCAGAACTGTCCTTTTTGATTAAATCCTTAGCCAAAGGTAAGTCCCTAGGCCCAGATGGTTTTGGAGCAGAATATTATCAACTCCTTCAGGACCATTTGCTGCCGCACCTACTTACATTATTTAATTCTCTACTTACTGGAGAACAACCCCCTCCAAATTTCACAGAGGCTAGGATAATAGTTTTCCCGAAACCGGGAAAAGACCCCCACCCAGGTCCAATCTTATAGGCCTATTTCCTTGTTAAATCAGGACCTGAAACTATTTACCCAATTATTGGCGCAGCGAATGCAGAGCTTTCTCTCTCGGATATTGCATCCAGCCCAAAATGGTTTTGTAAAGGGCATAACTTCGGTGCACATCATATGTATGTTAGTAGCAGCTATGCATCGTTATTGCCAATTAGGTACAAAAGAAGCCATAATTGTCAGTTGTGACACCGATAAGGCTTTTGACAGAGTCTCCTGGTCACATTTTACGAATACTACAAGCTCAACAATTTGGCCCGGATTTTATAGGAATATTTACAATGTTGTATTCACACTCGGTAGCACATTTGACAATTGATTGAACTCTGTGCCTTTTACATTGTCCAGGGGAACCCGTCAAGGCTGCCCGCTCTCGCCGCTATTATTTAACTTGGCACTATGTATCTTAATTCAAGTTTTTTAAAGACACGGAGTGGCAGGGTATTAAGCTAGGTGACATGGGGGTAAAAGTATCAGCTTTTGCAGACGACTTATTCTTATATTTTAGTAATCCACAACAGGCGCTTCCTAGTCTGCAAGGCATTTTGGCAGATTTCCAAATGGTGTCAGGCTTTCTTATCCATTTTAATAAAACGCAAGCCTTAGCATTACATACTGCAGCTAAATCGGGGTGGGGATCCTCTTTTCCTTTTCGTTGGGCCCAAGACCATTTAATATATTTGGGTCTGAAGTTTCCTAGCGATTTCACCAATATATATGCCATCAATTAAATTGAGTAAAAAGGATATTGCATCCATTAATAGGGCATTCTCTAAATTCATATGGGCGGGTAAACTTCCTTGGATATCACTACTGAAATTACAGCAGCCATTGTTGCTGGGGGGCATTAATCTCCCCAATATACAAGACTATGCTATAGCATCTAAGTTAAGGTATGCATTGGACTGGGTGGGAAATGCCAATAATTTTGTTAATTTAGATATTGAGCAGGGATTTCTTACAGATTGCTCTCTGATTTCAGTTGTACATACTTCGACACCTTCTGTGCCCATAGTGGTAAAGGACAACCCACTGTTGTGCAACCCTTGTATGGCGTGGCGTATCTCTCGTAGGCGATTGGGCTTATCCTACACTTGCACAGTTTTTTACCGTTGTTGTATAATCGAGATTTTCAAAAGGGTAACTCAAACGCGATATTCTGGGCTTGGCATCTCCATGGACTTTGCTTGGCTTATTATTTTATGGATGATGGTCTCTCCTCTGTGCACACCCTGACCAGTCTCAAAGAGCTATTCCTGAATATTCAGATCCCCTTATTCGCTTATTTTTCAGGCCCGTAGTTTTGTAACAAAATTGCTGACTGATCTGATGCTATCAAACTGCCCTACTGTGTTGGATATTCGGATAAAAAACCATTTGGGTACCTGCTTTCCTACCTCATTACTGTATGAACAGGTTAGGAAGAAACTTGACCTTACTGCCATGATTATGGTCATGGCTAAGTGGAGGTACTCTTCCTCTAATCTCCCCTTGCAAACTATTGTTAAGACTTCAGTTGCACTGAACAAACAACTGATCTCTTCTTTGTTTGCTGAAATGCAATATAAGATCCTTCATAGGGCATACTACACTCCAAAGCTTAGATTTATCATAGGTGTAGCAAATAACTCAAATTGTTTTAAATGCCACCGCCCTGACGCCAATATTCTCCACTGTTTATGGTCTTGCATGGTGGTTCACTCTTTTTGGATCAATGTCCAATCTTATGTGAACAATACTCTACTTATTCCTTTTAATGTGACAATTACGTGGACAATGTGGAATTATTGTACCCCATCCATGAATTCTCAATACAATAAAAGCACTAGATTACTGTTCGCCAAAATAGCAGTAGTGGCAAAAAAAAAACCATTTTGTCCCAATGGATTCAAACTACTCCCGTTCCACTGTCACTTAGGTTACCTAGATTAGCCCATGTTTACAGGATGGAGTGGATAGACTGCTCTTTAGATTTGGGGGTTTATTTAGTAAAGTCCCGATTTTTGCCGATTTAGTTTTTTTTTCTAAGTGGTAACACGGGAATTTACTGAGCACAAATCTCATCAGTGTTGGGGCTATTCGTAATGGTTGTCATGGCAGAGATCAGAAATACGAATGAATAGACCATCGGTCAAACGCGGCTGTTTGTTCATACAACACAGGAATTTACTATTCATTCGTATTTGGGTGTTTGTCTCTGAATGGTCAATTGCGGGTGTATTTTTTTTGCGATTCGTTAAAAAAAGCCTCAATAAAATAGACCTGCTTTTTCCTGGCATGATTGGATAATCATGCACGGATCAGTGAGATCCGTGCATGGTTATCTGTGGGAATGGGTCTGTATAGGTTAAAATTGTAAAAAAAAATATTGCGTGGTCCCCTCTCCTAAGCATAACCAGCCTCGGGCTCTTTGAGCCGGTCCTGGTTGTAAAAATACATTGAAAAAATTGTAAGGTTCCCCCATATTTAAACAACCAGCACCAGGCTCTGCGTCCGGTCCTGGTTCAAAAAATACGGGGGCCAAAACACGTAGGGGTCCCCCGTATTTTTTTCAACCAGCACCGGGCTCCACTAGCCAGAGAGATAATGCCACTGCCTGGGGACACTTTTATATAGGTCTCTGCGGCCGTGGCATTACCCCCCCAACTAGTCACCCCTGGCCGGGTACCCTGGAGAAGTGGGGACCCCTTAAATCAAGGGGTCCCCCCCTCCAGCCACCCAAGGACCAGGGGTGAAACCTGAGGCTGCCCCCTCCATCCGTGGGCGGTGGATGGGAGGCTGATAACCATAGTGTAAAATGAAAGAATATTGTTTTTTTTTGTAGAAGAACTACAAGTCCCAGCAAGCCTCCCCCACAAGCTGGTACTTGGAGAACCACAAGTACCAGCATGCGGAAAAATAACGGGCCCGCTGGTACCTGTAGTTCTACTACAAAAAAATACCCCCAAAAAATTCAAGACAAACACCGTGATAGTACAACTTTAATTTACATACATGCACACTTACACACACACCGACTGACGGGACCCCCCATGACCCCTGTCAGTGAAGGTCCCGCCAGCCAATTAAACCGCAAAGTTAATTGGGGTCGCTCTTGTGGGTGACCCCAATTAAATTTGGGGTTAACCGCAAGACCGCAAAGTTCCCATCATTGTTTACAATGGAGCACCGCTACGCTACATTGTAACCAGTGCGCTACTCTGATTGACAGTGCAGGAGCGCACAGCCAATCAGGAGAGTGCCATGACGTGGCGCTCCCTGATTGGCTGGCGGGACCTTCACTGACAGGAGTCACGGGGGGTCCCGCCAGTCTGGGAAAGGCCCTTTCAGTTCGGGTTCTTTGTTTTCATTTTTTTCTACAAGTCCCTGGATTACAAACTTAAAGAAGAGGACCGATCTACATAGGATTGTTTGTAAGTATATTTTTTATTTACAGGTACCCCGTGGTTTCTACTGGAGAAGAGGCCCGAGGGGCTCCGTGTCAACATAGGTAAGTATGTGTAAGTGTGCATGTATGTAAATTAAAGTTGTACTATCACGGTGTGTGTCTTGTGTTTTTTTGGGGGTATTTTTTGTAGTAGAACTACAGGTACCAGCAGGCCCATTATTTTTCTGCATGCTGGTACTTGTGGTTCTCCAAGTACCAGCTTGCGGGGGAGGCTTGCTTGGACTTGTAGTTCTTCTACAAAAAAAACAGTATTCTTTCATTTTGCCCACGGATGGGGGGGACAGCCTCGGGCTTCACCCCTGGTCCTTGGGTGGCTGCAGGGGGGACCCCTTGATTTAAGAGGTCCCCACTCCTCCAGGGTACCCCGGCCAGGTGTGACTAGTTGGGTGGGTGATGCCACGGCCGCAGGGACCTATATAAAAGTGTCCCCCGGCTGTGGCATTTTTCTGGCTAGTGGAGCCCGGTGCTGGTTTAATAAATACGGGGGACCCCTACGTGTTTTGGCACCCGTATTTTTTTAACCAGGACCGGACGCAGAGCCCGGTGCTGGTTGTTTAAATATGGGGGAACCTTAAACCATTTTTTTCTCTGTATTTTTATAACCAGGACCGGCTCAAAGAGTCCGAGGCTGGTTATGCTTAGGAGGGGGGACCCCACGCAATTTTTTTTTTAACCCTTTCATCACTTCTCATAATGCAGACAATGAAGCCCTGCACGGATTTCACAGATCCAGACGGGATTCATTGTGTTATGTCAGACAGTGTTTTACTAATGACTCCCGTAAAACACTGCACGACAATACGAATCACATCAACATCAGAAAATACGAAACTAGAAAACTCGTCAGCTTAGTAAATTACCGTATATGGATTCAAAAAGTTGCAGTAAATTATGTCCGATAAAATTTGAGCTCAAACTCCCTTAAAAACGGCACAAACACGAATATTAGTAAATAAGCCCCTTAGAATCTAGGGCCCAAAATGTTTTTGACATATGGCTGCCTTATGTGCTTACCTTATCTACTGGAGAAAAAGTGTTTCTCCGTGGTGTAGTACATCTCACCTCATGGTACAACCTGACTACGTTAGAGGGAGGCTCCCCACAATTTTAGGTTAATACTCAATTTAAGTGATATGAGAATCCTATAGGAAGTCAATCTTTCCTCTCCTTGTCATTAATGTATTATGTTTGTCTGTTACATTCCGATATTATATCACTACATCTCCTTCCATTGCAATTGTATTAATGTGGAGCTTTAACTCTATTTTGTCGTAGTCTGCCGACCTATATGTATGATTGCACTGTTACTATTGTTTGTATTTACCAATAAACAAAATGTAAAAAAAAAAAATAGAGACTATTTGACGTAGAAGTGGGTTAAAACCTGGGATCCAATGATCATCAAGCAGTATGGTTCAGACTAAAGACAGAGACTGACTCATCCCATACAAAAACAAAGGTATTAGCTTTCAAGAAGGTTTATTTTGTAGGGATGGGAAAATGTAAGCGATTCTGTGGTAGAGTGCAGAAACTTGGAAAGAGTGCAGGAGACGTGGGAATAATGAAAATGTGCAATACTAAAGGCAATAGACCATTGTATCAAAAGAGTTAGGAAAAAACACAAGGAAAAGGAATCCAGTGTGGTTTCCGAAAGAAGTAGCAAGTATTGTGAAAGCAAAAAAGATGGCCTTTATGAAATATAAGCAGACGCAAAATAATAGACAAATATCTAGCTAGACAGAAATAGACTAAGAAGGTACTGCAATCAGATGTGCAAAGGCTTAAGCTGAGGAGAAAATGGCCCAGTCACTGGGTGGGTAAAGGGGGCAAAACCTTTTTTTTAGGTATATAAGTGAAAGGAGAAAAACAAAAGCAAGAATAATAAAACTAAAGCCACAGCCTGGGAATCTTTTTTTGAGGGAGACAATGTAATAGCAGATTATCTTAATTATTTTTGCTCAGTATTCATTACTGAAAGATGACAAGGGGTTACAGTTAAGTGGCAGGTATATTCAGAAAAATGAGGTAGAAACAAGCACATTTACAGAGAAGATCCTAACAGAACTCTCAAAACTGAAAGTGGATAAATCAATGGGACCAGCTGGGATACCATCCAAGGATACTAATAGAGCTTAAAGATGTGCTGATAACAACATTAACAGAATTATTCAACCAGTCACTAGCTACAGAAAAAATTCCAAAGGACTGGAAAAGCGCAAACGTCCCACTGCACAAAAGTGGAAGCTAAGAAGAGGCAAGCAACTACCAACCACTGAGCCTTACATCAGTGTAGAGAAATTAATTGAAACACTCTTAAAAGAAAGTGTTGTAGATCATCTCAAATCCAGCAGTTTACAGGATACCAAACAGAATGGATTTACTTAGGGGCGGTCATGTCATATAAATCTTAATTACTTTTTTGACTGGGTGACTAAAGTAGAAGATAAAAGGGTGCAATAGATATAGCTTATCTAGCCTTTAGTAAAGCTTTGGACACGGGCCCTCATTCCGAGTTGATCGCTCGCTAGCTGCTTTTAGCAGCAGTGCAAACGCTAAGCCGCCGCCCTCTGGGAGTGTATCTTAGCAGAAGTGCAAACGAAAGGTTAGCAGAACAGTGCTGACATTTTTTCAAGCAGTTTCCAAGTAGCTCCAGACCTACTCCTACTTTGTGATCACTTCAGTCTGTTTAGTTCCTGTTTTGACTTCACAAACACGCCCTGCGTCCGGCCAGCCACTCCCCCGTTTCCCCAGGCATGCCTGCGTTTTTATCTGGCATGCCTGCATTTTTTAGCACACTCCAGGAAAACGGTCAGTTACCTACCAGAAACGCCCCATTCCTGTCAATCACTCACCGATCAGCAGATCGACTGAAAAGAGTCGCTCGGCCTTGTGTGAAACTGCATAGTTTTTTGTGAAAGTACATCGCGCGTGCGCACTGCGGCCCATATGCATACGCAGAAATGCCGATTTTTAGCCTGATCGTTGCGCTGCGAACAACGGCAGCAAGCGATCAACTCGGAAGTACCCCCACTGTCCCACATTGCAGACTGTTAAACAACAAAGCAACTGATGATTTTTAATATCTTTATTGGTGACATTACAACTGATAATGAAGGGAAAGTATGCCATTTTGTAGAAGACACAGGTATGCAGCAGGGTAGACACACCAGGCGAGGTAAAACAAATGATTGATGATCTACAGATGGAGCCGCACTCATCTAGTGCAGCTCCATCGCAGGCGTGCACTCCCGGTGGGACTAGGCGATCCGGTGCTTAGCCCCGCTATGGAAGTGCACAGAGATGCTCCCATTAACCCCTTCAGTGGCATTCCCAGAAATTTTCCGGGCCCAGCTGCACAGACTGTGAACCCCGGAAATTTTCCAGGCATACCACTGCTCCCCCTCCCTCTTCCTTGTACTCCATTCTGCCGGTGGGCCTTTGCAGCATGACGCAATCGCGTCATTCTGCAAACGCCCACCTGTAGAGCGGAGTGAAGGGAGGATGGGGGGAGAGGATATCAGTGCTGGCGGGCTAGTGCCCGCCAGCCCATGCTGCCAGGGGGATGCCCATCTGTGGGTTATCCATCGATGGTCACCATCGATGGATAACCTTGATGGTGTAAAACCATCATTAATGGATCCATTGATGGTCATCTTTTATTTACAGTACACATGCTGGTGGGCCAGGGGGCGTGGCTTAGTGAGTGTCAGGGGGCAGAGCTAATCTCAGTGCCCTGACACTTTTAGAAAAAAAAAAAAAAAAAAACAATAACACTGAACCATCGATGGCGGGAAACCATCATGTTCTCCCCCATCAATGGTAAAAGTATTCGGCATCGGTCATAGACCATCAATGATTTTGAATCATTGATGTTCGGTGGCCATCCCTAGCTACCCTTAGGCATTCCCTAGACAATGAGCATGGATCCCAGAGCATAAAACCCCTGGCAAAAAGCATAACACCCCTAGCAATGCGCATGAAACCCCTGGCAACGCGCACGTTAAAAAAATTAAAAAAAACCTGCACTGGGAGGTATGGCAAAATTCCCAAAACCCACCACTGAAAGGGTTAAAGTGAATGGGGCGCGTGCTCATCTTGGAAGCGCGCGCCCCAGACGCGCCGATGGGCGCACCCAGGCACAGACGGAGCCACATTAGCGTGGCTGCAACCATAGCTAGACTAGAGGAATGGTCAAGAGCATGGCAATTACATTTTAATTACAAAAAAAATGCTAAATCATGCACTTGGGTCTCAAAAATCCAAAGGCTAAATTTAGTATTAATGGCACTATACTGGAAACTACAGAGGAGGAAAGGTATTTAGGAGTTACTCTTTCAGGTGACTTAAAGGCAGGTAAGCAAAGTAACAGCAATGAGGAAGGCAAGTCAGATGCTTGGTTGCATAGGGAGAGGAATCAGAAGAAGTAATAGTACCACTGTATAAGTCCGTGATACTGCCTCATCTAAAATTCTGTGTTCAATTCTGAAGGCTGTATCTTCAGAAGGATATAAATATATTATAGACTGTACAAAGAAGGGCAACTAAAATGGTGCATGGCCTACATCATAAAACTTTCCTGGAAAGACTAATAGAGCTTATTATGTATAGTTTGGAGCAGAGAAGGGAAAGGGGTGACATGATGGAAACTTTCGAATATACTGTACTATGGGTTTTAACAAGATGGTACTTTATCACCATGCAATTTATCACCTTTCAAGGCTTAGTATATCTGGTCCATTATGTCTTAAACATGGGTGATTCATTTTGTGGAGAAATGGATATTACAATTTTCCATGGGCTTGCAGTTAAATAGGCAAAGAACATTGTGGTTTAATTTCGCAAAGCTCTCTCAGGTCATCTTAGAGTACATTGCCTTGGCTGCTAGTGATGTGGGGGGATCTCTCCTTTAAATTGGTGAAAGCCCCTTAGTGTTTATTGTCTGACAATCACTAGATAATAGCAGCCTATAATGCAGTTTGTGTTAGGAAGTCCAGAGATGTGGGTGTGGTTCATCAAATCGACAGTATCTAGGTCGACAATGTTTAGGTCGACCACTATAGGTCGACATGGATGGAAGGTCGACAGGGTTTCTAGGTCGACATGTGCTAGGTCGACAGGTCTAAAGGTCGACATGAGGTTTACATTTTTTTTTGTGTCGTTTTCTTCGTAGAGTGACCGGGAATCCCAATTAGTGCAGCGCGTCCCCTCACATGGCTCGCTTCGCTCGCCATGCTTCGGGCATGGTGCCTTCGCTTCACTCGGCACAGATTACCGTTCCAATCGTAGTCCACGTGGATCGTTAAGTATGACAAAATTCAAAAAAATATATTTTTTAAAAAAAACTCATGTCGACCTTTAGACCTGTCGACCTAGCACATGTCGACCTAGAAACCCTGTTGACCTTCCATCCGTGTCGACATAGTGACTGTCGACCTATAGTGGTCGACCTAAACATTGTCGACCTCGACAGTGTCGACCTTCAGACCGGATCCCCAGAGATGTTGGGGGTTCTAAAGCCCATTTCTACCCAAACAATATCCATCTGCCCTGCAGAAATACTAGTAGAGCTAGCAGGTGAGTGAGTCAGGGGCAGATTTATTAAGCCTGGTGAAGTGATAAAGTGGGACGTGATAAGACACCAGCCAGTAATCTCCTAACTTTAATTTTCAAACCCAGCCTGTAACTTGACAGTTAGGACCTGATTGGATGGTGTGTTATCACCTTCCACTTTATCACTTCACCAGGCTTAGTAAATCTGCCCCTGAGGATGTAATCTCCCTCCATCCTGGTATATAACATTGTGCCCCCTTAAAAGTTGTCTGACAATCAGTAGATCATAGCACCCTATACTGCAGTATGTGTTGAGAAAGCCAGAATATATAGGGGGTTCTGAAACCCAGGTCTCCCCAAACCTGACATCAAAAACAGGGAGGCTCTCATTCATCAGGTAAACAAAACAAAAAAAATCACATTCAATATTTTTTTTATCTATTTCTAGCCGATCTAAAAGCACAGTAGGCGAGTGGTAGTCTTTCAGTGTTTCTCAAGTGACATGAGCAGTACTTGAAGCTGTCATGCTGTATTGTGATTGTCTGAGCTGTACCCGACTGGACATCAGATTAAGTGACACATTTAGTCAGACTTTATCGAAAGGACTGGGCAGTCTGTCCCAAAAAATCTCAAGGTACAGTATATTCTCCCAGATCGGCTACTTGCAAAATACAAATAATCTTATACAATAATTTGTTTTAAATGTCTATGTTTTAGTTATGTGCTAAGTGTACAAATGCTATCATTGCACTTAAAACTGTATGTTTCTGAATAAATGATGACAATGAACATCTGATGGGGAATGGTGCATGCCTTCCATTTATTAGTACTGAACTATTTAGTTTGTCACTCTCGCATACAAAAAAACGGAGCATTCAGTTATCAAATATCACACCTTTTATTGCTTCATGGCAAACGACACAATGAAGTCATTGAGGATTCACATTAATAAAAACAAATTGTGAGTAAAGTGGGGAAACTTTCTTCACAATAGGTGACGGCTCTATCTTGCACACTTTAAAAGTTCTACCCATGTTTAGTTATATTGATAGGCACACACTGATCTAATCAAAGACTTACAGCTAGTCACATAACCATTGCATTCTAGTATCACAAGACCGTAATCTGCACTGTAACCCACAGCTATGTAACAAATGATAAACAATTCTATTTATATTCTATAAGAAAATGGACATGTATATTTAAGAGCTATGAGGTAAAGATTTGCTGAGATCCTGAGTCGGTCCTTGACTGAAAGTAACTGAGAGACGTAAGCAGAAGGATATTTGTGTAGCTTATGTTGATTTTAGGCATACATAGTAAGCTGCAGCCACTGAAATACAAATAAGAAAAAGTGCAGTTAAGAATTTATTATTAACATTATTCATTTACTTATACTAATACTAAAACAATCAAATAAATTGTTAAACTTTTTAACAAGACATTGGGCCTAATTCAGACCTGACCGTAGCAGCAAATTTGTTAGCAGATGGGCAAAACCATGTGCACTGCGGAGGGGAGGGAGGGGGGGGGGTGGAGATATAACATGCAGAGAGAGTTAGATTTGGGTAGGTTAATTTGTTTCTGTGAAGAGGGGAAATGTTGGCTGCCTTATTTTGACACTGCAAGTTAGATTTCAGTTTGAACACAGCCCACCCAAATCTAACTCTTTGCTCATGTTTAAATCTGCCCCCACCCCTGCAGTTCTCATGGTTTTGCCCATCTGCTAACAAATTTGTTGCTACGATCAGGTCTGAATTAGGCCCATTGCTCCAACAGCAACACTGGAGTTAAAAGTGCCCAACTAAAACAAAAACATTTACAATTGAAAAGTAAATCTGGGTACACACTAGGCATTATGTATCGCCCGTTTGAATGGTTTATATATTGCAAGACCGTCGGCGGGTGTGTATCCCCAATATGTCTGTGATAGACATTGTTCACAGACATGTCGTGTTGGCTGTGCCACACAGCCGATGGCCGATATATCGCTGCATCTGGCTGTGTCTAAAGACGGTCTGCTGACCACCCACACACTTGCTGCGGGTGGCTGACTGCTAGGCTGGGTGTCTTAACCAACACGTTGATTGGCCAATAAGTGTGTATACTTACCAGGATCGGCCACTCTGCGTAACAGTGGGTCTTCCAACATGTTGGTCAGGTGTGTACCCAGCCTTACACTTTCTTGTTTATCCTATGGGGTACACTGGAATATACAACCAACAACCATAACATTGAAACCACCTGCCTAATATTGTGTGGGTCTCCTTTGTGCCAGCCACCAAAACAGCTCTGAACCATTGAGGCATGGTCTACACCATAGGTTCTCAAACTCGGTCCTCAGGACCCCACACAGTGCATGTTTTGCATGTCTCCTCACAGAATCACAAGTTAAATAATTAGCTACACCTTTGAACCTTTTACAATGTGTCAGTGAATAATTAATACACCTGTGCACCTGCTGGGTTACCTGCAAAACATGCACTGTGTGGGGTCCTGAGGACCGAATTTGAGTACCTGTGGTCTACACAAAACCTCTGAATGTGTCCTTCGATCTGGCATTAAGATATTAGCAGCAGCTCATTTAAGTCCTGTAAGTTGCGAAGTGGGGCCTCCATGGCTCGACTTGTTTTTCTAACACATCCCACAGATGCTTGATCATATAGAGATCTGGAGAATTTAGAGGCCAAGTCAGTACCTTCCTTTTTGGTGGGTGTGGATCACAAGGTCGACGTGGTCAAAAGGTTTATACGGAAAAAGTTGAGAGGACTTTTTAATGTTTTTTTGTGTCGTTTTCACAGCACAGGAACCCTCAATTAGTGTACAACGTCCCCTTGCATAGCTCGCACAGGTGCCAATTGTGGTCCACATGGATGGTAAAGTATGAAAAATATGAATAAAATTGTAAAAAAAAAAAAAATCATGTTGACCTTTTGACCATGTCGATCATTAGTGGTCACTTATTGACTGTCAACCTTTCATCCGGATATCCTTTTTGGTTTAGTTCCTTAAACCATTCCTGAACAATTTTTGCAGTGTGGCAGGGCGTATTATACTGCTGAAAGAGGCCATTGAATAACATTGCTATGTAGGGATTTACGTGGTCTGATTAGGTGGTGGTACATGTCAAAGTAACATCCACTTGAATACCAGTACCCAAAGTTCCCTAGCAGAAGATTGACCAGAGCATCACACTGCCTCTGTCAGCTTGCCCTCTTCCCATAGTCCATCCTGGCGCCACTATGCACACGCACTTGGCTGTCCACATGATGTAAGAGAAAAGGTAATTCATCAGACCAGACCACCTTTCATCTCTCTCCACGTGCATCCATGAGCTCTGGGCTCCCATGACCCTGTTTCTGGTTCACCGATTGTCGTTCCTTGGACCACTTTTGGTAGGCACTAACTACTGCAAACTGGCAACACTCCACAATACCTGCTGTTTTGGAGATGCTCTGACCCCGTCGGCAAGCCATCACAAGTTGGCCATTGTCAAAGTCACTCAGATCCTTACGCTTGCCCATTTTTTAAGCTTCCTACACATCAATTTCAAGAACTGAGTGTACACTTTGCTGTCCAATACATATCGCACCCCTTGAGAGGTGCCATTGTAATGCGATAATCAAAACTATTCACTTCACCTGCCAAGTGAAGCAAAGTTTACAGTTATGGATTATAGGTGTAGTGCTTCAACTGGAATTTTGCTGCTTCAAATTTAGCACAAAGTTTTAATTCCTTCTCTATACCCACACAGTCAGTTGGAAGGCTGTGTCTACTGGAGTTGGTCTTCAATTTTCTGAGCTGCAGCTTTTTTGGTTTATTTTTTTTTTTAAATAGATTCTTTTATTTTACGTAATAGTACATTTCAATACAACCCCGATTCCTCTGTGGGTCCCTGTTGCTGGAACTGTAGGCAGGGACCAGCAACATTCGGCAGTAGGAGCCAGCACTGGAGGTGTGGATACTAGGTAAGTGGTGCTTGGGAATGGGCAGGGGGAAGCTCTTAGTCATGTCGGCCTCATACAAGCTGGCAGGTAGGCGAGGGTGCAGCTATTAATTATGGTATCCAGTCCTCGTGCTGAGAATTACAGGGAGGTGTTCTTTCTATCTAGCACCTTCTCTTTGGTGATATTCTCTCACATGCAGCCAGGCAACTTCCTTCTCCACTTATCCCCTGTCTCCAAAGGTGTATTGGTTGCTCCTGTAGTGGCTGAACAGGGACATCTTCAATTGGTTTCGCCCTTTCACCATTTGCAACTGGAGCACTGTGACAACATACACCAGTCTTTGAATTTGTGAGGCTGTCACCCTTCTGTGCTTTTTTCAGGGTTTTCATTTTTAAAAGGAGTCAAAGCTAATAGAGGTGTTGGATCCGATAGCAGTGAGGATAACTGATCTAGTCAGAGAAAGTAATAAATGTTCCAGGTACTATGGCATGGTGGTGTTCATGGCAACGTCGTAAAACTGGAAAACAGATTGACTCTGCAATCAGCATGCATTCACTTCACCAAAAATTTTTGATTGTGGAAAGATGTAGTCAGTCAAATGCTAACATTATGGCATGTCAGTTCAACAGCAAGGAGGAGCACTTCTAGTCAAAGACAAGCAATCCAAAGGCATTTTTAGTAGAGGCCATGTCAGTCCATCTGATCTTCTCATTTACATGTTCCTCCAGTACCAATGCCTTAACTGATCCTATAGAAAGTAAGTGTGGCCACCTGTAGGGTCAGCTTGCTAATGTCCCCAGTTTTCTAGTGTACTCCATATGGATGAAAGTGAAAATGGGATTTGTATACTGTTGATTAAAATTATATGCAGCATGTCTATATTCTTTGTGTAATTGCGGCTGTATATACATCTGAAAACCACGTTACAGTGTTTTCCAGGAAAACCCCATAGCATAGCATTTTGTATGCAAGTACAGTCGCAGTCACACAGACAATGTAGGCATGCTGCATATTTTAATCAGCATAAGCTGCTCGTGTGTCCTTACTTTGCGGCTTAGATGCATTTTCACTGAAAAAAAAAACGCAAAAGAAAGACGCTCATGCTACCGAGTTACACAGCGCTCATGGAGCAAAGATAAAAGAGGACACATCTGTAGGTTTCTCCAATGGTGACAATGAATGGTCACCCTTTTACCCAATGGTTCTCATGGTTAAAGTACTGAGTTGTTTGTGTATTGTGGGAGAACCTCATGTTTTTTTTGCTCTTATATGGCTGCTCTTGTGGCTTGTCTAGAAAATAATTGAGGTAGCTGTGGGGATATAGAGGGGGAAGATGTTTAGCTGAGCTATAATATCTGGCCCCCACTGGACTCTTGGAAAAGGATTTAATTTAAGTATAAAAATTTCTCTGTCAGGGTCCACAGGATCTACCTTGGAATATATAGTAGCGACAGTGGAACGGGCACCAAACAGTTAAGCTTTTCAGACTCCCAGGATGCAATGGGTCAGTCCCCTATATCCCAGCCTCCCGTCCCAGGCAATTCAGTTTTTGGTTTGGTGTGGCAGGAGCCATACCACTTTTAACGGTTGGGCTGCAAATTTTTTCGCAGCCATAAGCTTTGTTATTTTATAGTACACTGCTCAAAAAAATAAAGGGAACACTAAAATAACACATCCTAGATCTGAATGAATGAAATATTCTTATTAAATACTTTGTTCTTTACATAGTTGAATGTGCTGACAACAAAATCACACAAAAAATATCAATGGAAATCAAATTTATTAACTCACGGAGGTCTGGATTTGGAGTCACACTCAAAATTAAAGTGGAAAAACACACTACAGGCTGATCCAACTTTGATGTAATGTCCTTAAAACAAGTCAAAATGAGGCTCAGTAGTGTGTGTGGCCTCCAAGTGCCTGTATGACCTCCCTACAATGCCTGGGCATGCTCCTGATGAGGTGGCGGATGGTCTCCTGAGGGATCTCCTCCCAGACCTGGACTAAAGCATCCGCCAACTCCTGGACAGTCTGTTGGTGGATGGAGCGAGACATGATGTCCCAGAAGTGCTCAACTGGATTCAGGTCTGTGGAACGGGCGGGCCAGTCCATAGCATCAATGCCTTCGTCTTGCAGGAACTGGTGACACACTCCAACCACATGAGGTCTAGCATTGTCTTGCATTAGGAGGAACCCAGGACCAACCGCACCAGCATATGGTCTCACAAGGGGTCTGAGGATCTCATCTCGGTACCTAATGGCAGTCAGGCTACCTCTGGCGAGCACATGGATGGCTGTGCGTCCCCCCAAAGAAATGCCACCCCACACTATTACTGACCCACTGCCAAACCAGTCATGCTGGAGGATGTTGCAGGCAGCAGAACTTTCTCCTTGGCGTCTCCAGACTCTGTCACGTCTGTCACATGTGCTCAGTGAGAACCTGCTTTCATCTGTGAAGAGCACAGGGCGCTAGTGGCGAATTTGCCAATCTTGGTGTTCTCTGGCAAATGACAAACGTCCTGCACGGTGTTGGGCTGTAAGCACAACCCCCACCTGTGGACGTCGGGCCCTCATACCACCCTCATGGAGTCTGTTTATGATCGTTTGAGTAGACACATGCACATTTGTGGCTTGCTGGAGGTAATTTTGCAGGGTTCTGGCAGTGCTCCTCCTGTTCCTCCTTGCACAAAGGCGGAGGTAGCGGTCCTGCTGCTGGGTTGTTGCCCTCCTACGGCCTCATCCACATCTCCTGATGTACTGGCCTGTCTCCTGGTAGTGCCTCCATGCTCTGGACACTACGCTGACAGACACAGCAAACCTTCTTGCCATAGCTCGCATTGATGTGCCATCCTGGATGAGCTGCACTACCTGAGCCACTTGTGTTGGTTGTAGACTCCGTCTCATGCTACCACTAGCCTACCACTAGCTACCACATCAGCCAGTAAGCATAGGAGCTGAGAAGTGGTCTGTGGTCACCACCTGCAGAACAACTCCTTTATTGGGGGTGTCTTGCTAATTGCCTATAATTTCAACCTGTTGTCTATTCCATTTGCACAACAGCATGTGAAATTGATTGTCAATCAGTGTTGCTTCTTAAGTGGACAGTTTGATTTCACATAAGTGTGATTGACTTGGAGTTACATTGTGTTGTTTAAGTGTTCCCTTTATTTTTTTGAGCAGTGTATTTTTTCTTTTTATGAGTGATCTTTCTATGCATCTTAAATGTATAAGGTAAAGATGCTCCAACAACTCTCCGTCTGGTCGCGACAACTGTTACCTCTGAGTACACTGCTGTTTCGGCAGGCGTTAGACTGGATATACTAGCAAGTCCATACTGACGATCCCTAGTTTTTGCATGCACATATAAATTATCTCACGTGAATGGCTTGACTGTCTTTTACATATCTTCTGCTTCCAGTAAATGTTTTTAATGTTACTTTTAAGAGAATATGGACATTTAAGGCACTCAGTCGAGCTGAGTAAGTTGCAACTGGAAGGAATTCGAGCTTAGGGGGTTGTGTATGTTTTTATTATTTAGTAGTCTTCAAATAAATACACCTGTGCACCTGCTGGATTACCTGAAAAACGTTGACTGTTTGGGGTCCTGACGACCGAGTTTGAGAACTTGTGCTTTATATTATTATGTATTAGTGTGCAGAGTAATTGAAGACTACCATTAAATAATAAAAACATACACAATCAGCACTCAAAACTCCAATTTTACTTTTAAGCTTTGCATTGCGGTAATCTGCAATAAAGTAAATTAAATGCTGAATATTTACCTCCAACACATTAAGCTTGATAAGACCATCCCCATCTTTATCAAAAGCATGGAACGCTCCTATGGAACAGAAGATAAATATTTTGTTATAAAATACTATTGTCTCATCATGGGAACGATATGTTCTGGCATATTTATTATTTGGTTATCAGCCACTGTCTTGGAACTGTAGACTGAAATTTATGCTGCTTACTTGGACATATGAATGTTTCATTTAACATTGGGCCTCATTCAGATCCCGTCAGATCTGAGACACATCGCACAAAGTACAGACTTTCATATATAATAAAATTCACCTTATAAATTATAGTTTTCTAGTCTTTTGTGGTGCTTAGGCTGTTGCATAAATATAGTGTTGTCTAAGAATTTTGTGTTTATACAGGTTTATATACAATCAAATTGTATAGATTTAAAATAATATGCCCCTCTTCGGAGATTTAAAGTATTGGGAATTATTTTTTTACTTGTTTCATGGTCTGCACTACTGTAAGATTAATGTGTGTGGAGATATACAGTAGGTGTGTGGGCAACTGATCGAGTTTTTCACTATGGGGTCTATTCATGAAGCAGTTAAAGTGTGGAGAAGTGAGCCAGTGGAGAAGTGAGCCTATGGCAACCAGTCGGCATTGAAGTAACATTTATAATTTGCACACAATTGTACGGAGCAGCTGATTTGTTGCCATGGGCAACTTCTCCACAGGCTCACTTCTCCACTATTTTCACGACTTCATGAATAGACCCTTATGTCTGTTTGGCAGTTAGGCACCTCATGTCTGCAGAACATGTAGCACAATGAACAGGAAAGGCCAATGATGAAGTCTGAACGTGTACTGTGTGTAAGGAACTCTAAAGCAAAAGAGAAAAAAAAACTTCTGACAGAATACCCCAAGAATGCCCTGAGTCACTTGGACTACAGGCCCATACACACTGGGCGATTTTGAGCTGAAAGCAGGTCACTTTTGGTGTGTTGAGCTGCTTTCAGCTCAAAGCCGCCCAGTGTGTATGCCCAAAAGATGAGCGGTGAGCGCTGATGCGCGCTCCCGCTTCATCGCCAGCGGCCGCCATTCATCTACTGGTATTACCAGTAGATGAACGGCGGGGTGAGCGCCTTTCCATAGCGTCCTGCTATGGAAAGCCGCCACCCCTGCTGACATCGCTGGGTAGGGGGGGAAAACGCCCAGTGTGTATGTACCTTAAAGAACATCAATCCTGACAACAATACTACAAATCACTGTGCAAAGATTGTGGAGAAAGAGTATGAGAAACATAAAATCAAGCAAATTCACAGAACCTCAATTTGTGGTAGAAAATTGGTTACAATTCTGAAATGACGTGCTTCAATTTCCAGGGTGACCAATTAAATTGTGTTTACAAGTATTGTATTTCATGAATAAATGTTATTTGATTTGTACAAATATTCCATGTTATTCTATTGATACAGTATATTTTCTTCTGACTTGATAGTTTTCTGTGTTTTTTTACCCATATTAATACAGCACATATTAATTATAAACAATCAGCAGAATCTTTACAAATTCACAAATACAATGTGGTATCACATGCCTAGGGATGACTTTCAGAAAGCAATAAAAGTTGCATTCATACAAAAAAACATGCTCTTGGAAAGTGGTGCAAGACTTTTTGCTATCACTCTACAGATTTACATGACTAGGTGCCTGTGTTTTGAGTAATATTAATATCTGGGGGGAAAAAGAGCAACTTACTAAACATTCCTTCCAGACGCACAAAGCAGGAGATAAAACTGTTGAAGTCAATGATCATGTGCTTGTTAGCATAACGCATTGTAATGATGTCATACAGCTGGTTATTCAGGTGGAAACCTGGGAAAGGAGATACGAGAATGACAATTAGTCAAACTATTAATTTCATTTCTGACCCTTCCATCCTTTCCTGGAATATTTTGTCGGCATTCATTATATAGACTCCATAATGTTGGCGGGTACAAAATGTCGAGAAGGTCAGAATGTCGACACCAAATTTTAAGTCTGACCCCATAACCCTAAAATGTCTATGTTGACATTTTAACTGTATCGACATTATGGTATTGACCTTTTGACTGTTTAGAATGCCACACTTTTTCCTGCTAGTCAGTGTATGTACAGTAAGTACACTTTTGTTTTCTTTATATTAACTCATTAAACACCACCCAAAACAGAAGTGCTATTTAAGGGCCCGATTCTAATGTGTAAGGGATTGCACAGCGGCAGGGAAGCGGCTGTGCAAATGCAGGAGGCGTTATTAGGAGATAGACACCTCCTGCATCGATCTGCGAGATCCGAGTGCCAGTGGCGGAACTTGTGAGTGGTGACCCAGGTGCAAAAATATAATTTGGGCCCCCCTCCTCCACCCCACCCCAAGTTCACAATATGCCACACAGCAATGGGTGACAGTGTAAGGCAGAGGGTGACCACAGAAGGCAAGGGGAAGCAGAGGGTGACAGCGGAAGGCAGTGTAAGGCAGAGGGTGATGGAGAGGCGATGAGTGACAGGGGTACAAGCACAATGTCCTGTACGGTGCAGAGAACAGGGGGCATGTACCTGGGGGGCAGGAACACAGTGATATCTGCTCTGCCTGTGACATGGGTGCCCGCCCTCTGTGCTTTCTTCAGTTTGACACTCAGACAGGCATACTCTGACAGTGCCAGTTTGTGTGCTGCCATTAATTCACAGACAGCAGTGAATCAGAATAAATGTGCAGCTGTTTCTTAATTAGAGGCTGTAATCAGCGCTGATAGGTGGCAGGACTCTTCTGTCAGTCCGGCACACACAAGGTCAGCCCTGACTACCTAAGGTAAGGGGTAGGTCCCTCGGGCAGTGGGGCCCACCCTAGTCTCTACACTGGGCCATTCATCCGACATTGCTCAAAATGGTCTGCGGAGTGGTTTGGGCAGGGGATAACTTATTGCTGGTCTGGGCAGCAGTGGGCCCCTTAGTCCTCAGTGGCCCTGGTGCAATGTACCTGCTGTGTCAATGGTAGTTCTGCATCTGCCAAGTGCTGTGTCTGAGTACACAGCCTATGATCAAAACTTCGACCATCGGTTACGACTCGCAGTGTTAGCAGACCACAGTCAGTCTGTGTATGCTGAAGCTTACTCAGACTGGCCATAATTTACAGACAGCCGGGTCCAGGAAGTCTGCATCCAATAATGCAGAACGTGGGCCTGACATGCCCCTGTTTTGAAGAATGGATGCAAGTGCCACAGCATGTCAGTCATGCTGTGGCTAGGAGGAGGATGTGAGCGACATGTGCAGAACGGGTCTTGCACCTGCCAAACCTACAAACATCAGATTTGTACATAAACCGCTGGGTTTGCATACAAATCTAAATCAGGCCCTAACTCACTTCTATTGTTAAAGACCCATAACTTACGTCCACGTACCATATGTCAATATGTGATGTGCCTGCCACCAATGATGTAGATAGCCAGCCACTAGAGACTAAAAAGCAATTACTCCATTACACTGTTACTCATTGTGAATCTAGAAGACACCTTCATTAAATTCATTATCTGCTGAACTATTGCAGAAGTTTATAAATGAAACAGTGTAAGACTTGTTGTACTGAAAGCATGCATAGATGTGGTAGCCTCACCAGAAAACCATGGATGATAATCAGGATTATTATTAATATCTGAAAATACCCTTCTCCCCTCGCAGTTACCTAACATTCCAAGTCTCTCTAACCCTCATTGCCAGACTTGTGGGCCATATCTGCCATTGATTTGATTTGTTACCTGCTTCATTGACTGCATTACGCATCTCATAACTGTTGATGGTTCCTGACTGGTCTGCATCATATCGCAAAAATATTTTCTAGAATTAAAAATAGTACATTATTTATTATGCATAGAAAATTATTGAAAGCTATCCAATAATTCTGGGTACAGCATTGCAAATATTTACATTGTTATAGAATAAAGTATTTTCTCCAAATCAGACCATGTCCCCATCGTAAACTGTTCTGTGTTGTATCGCTCATCATTTAGTGAAGTGGGGCACTTCTCATACAAAAAGCTTGTTTGGAATTGTTTTTAGAATTCACAGAGGGGTAAATAGGGTTGGTGGCACTAAGGGCAAATAAATAGTGCCCTTTGTTCTCTAAAATTAAAATATTGGTACTGACATAAGAAAATGCTTTGCACACACATTAGAGACACTGAAGAGCAAGATACACATAAATATGACATAATCTGAGTACTGTATATCAATAGGCACCTTTGTATAAAAGTGATCATTTACTTCTAAATACATTTTGCAGCTGACAGTGTTTGCGTCATGTGCAGGTCTGCCACCAGGACCGGTGGGCTCAGTACAAATTGTACAGGCAGAGTTTCCACCTTGAAAACTCGATATTTAATATATGGGCCCTATAGTGTACATAAATATGCATAGTGTACATACTTACACACAGTGTACAAACATACACATTTTGTACATATAGTGTACATTTGTACATACACTATATATATATATATATATATATATATAGATCTCACATATATATCTATATCTATGTACAATACATACATATTCACACAAACAATGTACACATATACTTACTGTACATGCATAGTGTATAAACACACATAAATAGTGCACACATTGGTTTATCTATAATGGGTGCAGAATGTGGAGTGCACATAGTCCAGGGGGGTGCACCCGCAGACTCTACCTCTTCAGAGACATATGTCGGTTGGTGCTGTAGAGTAGCAGAAAATCACTGCATAATGGCACACTGGGCATTTTCCCATTGATTTATGCATACAAAATAGATAAGTCACTGGGAACTTGGCATGGGCGACGTGTTCTCGGAGACCTGCGCATACACAGTAGACTGGAACAAGAGTCTACTGTGCGGCTATTGAAGAAGGAGATGGTGATCACGTGCTAGGCCATGCTCCTTATCATAGGCGTGCGCAGCACATTTTATTAGGGGGTGCACTTGTTGGAGAGGTGTGTCTAGCACCGCCTTTTGGGCGTGTCTAGCACCATCTATTGACGGTCAACGTAATATAAAATATCCACCCTTGTACCAATCCTAATAAAGCAGATACATTGTCAGATGTTGTGGTGTGCACCAAACAAACACCCCTGATGGCACTCACTGCAATTACACTGCTCCTCCTCAGCCTAGTCTGGCTCCCCCCTGCAAGCTGCAGTCACTCACTGACACTGACAGTCGCAGACTAGTACTGCTGCTGCCGGAAAAACGAGTGACGTGTCAATGCTGCTGCATACCGCCTGCCAGTATTGAATTTGTCTTCCTTAGAGGAACGCTGGCTGTATGCTGCTCCTCATCGGTGGCTGTAGTTGGCATAGCATAGAAGGAGCAAGATGGGCGTGTGACGGGTGGGCGTGCGAGCAGCATGGTGTCATCACGTCACATCACACTGTTTTTGTACATTGAGGTGGAGCCGGGAGTTTGAAAGCCGGTGGCAGTGGCACCCTTGATTAACCCAGGCGGCCAGTCAGTAATGCAGTCCTGAGAGGGTGCAGCGCAGAGGGGACAGTAATAAGCCTGCTCGACGATCACTGCATCAGGCATGTGAGATCGGATTGTCGGACATTAGGGGGTGCCTGTGCGCACCAGGCACCCCCCCTGCGCACACCTATGCTCCTTATTCATCCAATTCTGGCGCCCAGGGAACCTGCCCCAACCTCGTTATACCAGTGTTGTCAACAAACTGCTGCTTGCCCACCCTTGGTATGCCCCTATTGCCTATAATGTGACTTAACGTATAAGTTGGCTCAGTAAACTACTGTCCTGCTCTTCCTGAGCATTGAAGTATTGCATTGGGGCCTTGTTAAATGTCTGTATTTTAGTATCTTGGATGTTGCTCAACGCTACATAATAATAATAATATTAAAAGTGTCCACACTTATGAGCTGGCACAGTCAGCAGATAACCATTTCCCTTGATGCTGGTGATGGGGCAGCTCCAAGTAGGCTTCCTTTTTTGTGGCATCAGACAAGTTAGTGACATTAAAAAATGCCTAGCGCCTACCAAAGAGTGAAGGATAGCTCAGTGTACCGCTAGTCTAATTTGATGCTGGCAGGGCTGGTGGTTTTCTGGTTCTAATCCCTGCATTGCCTGCTTTTAGTGTATTACATGTTGCATTAGGCTAATTGATGATACTGGGAAAACACCCCTAGTTTGCTGAAGCCCATGTAGCTTAGTGGGCTTCTCTGAGAGTTATGATGGGTTCCAAGGTTCAAGTTTCCACTTTGCACCTTTCTGGATGATGAAAGTCTCCTGCCCTACATAACATTTTTCAGGATGCAGGCTCTTCACAGTAAATCCATGTAGCGTGGAGCTTTAGAGGATTGGAGACGCTGGAATATAAAGAAAGACTTGCAAGGCTAGGCATGTATACACTGGAAAAGAGGAGACTAAGAGGGGACATGATCAACATTTATAAATATATAAGGGGACAATCCAAAAAGCTTGCGGGGATCTGTTTTTAGTAAGATCGACACAGATAACACGTGGACACCTGCTTAGATTAGAGGAAAGGAGGTTCCGCACATAAAGGCGAAAAGGATTTTTCACAGTAAGGACAATAGGAATTTGGAATTCCCTGCCTGAGAGGGTAGTAATGGTGGACTCGGTCAACACCTTTAAGAATGGGCTAGATACATTCCTAATGGATAATGATATACAGGGCTGTGGTGCATAGATCACACGCTATAGTTATAAAAAGAATAATAAACACAACAGCCGACTTTAGCAAAAGTTAAAATTAGTCCTGGAACTAATATAGCGCAGGAGACTCAAATAGGTTGAACTCGATGGACAAATTGTCTTTTTTCAACCTCAGAAACTATATTACTATGTTACTATTGGGTTGATCATGGGCAAAATCCCTGGTCAGTTTTCTCTTAGTGTCTCTTTCTCTTAGTGTCTTGAATGATGATGAAAGTCTCCTGCCTACATAACATTAATCAGGATGCAGGCTCTACACAGTAAATCTATGTAGCTCAGAGCTTCATTGGGTTGATCATGGGCAAAATCCCCAGTAAGTTTTCTTTCAGTGCCTTGTATGGTGCATCTGGATGATTAATGACAATAAAAATAGCTAGCTCTGATTAAGTGCAGTATAGGTTAGTGCACCAATGCCCTGAATTATTATTATTATTATTATTATTATTATCATTATAACAGTAAAAGGTTGAAGAAGGAGAACATGGGCCCATTAAAAGATGAATTGGGAGCTTTGATAAACGATGATAAAATAAAAGCGGAAATACTGAACAATTTTATTTCCTCAGTTTTCACCAGGGAGGATCAGTCAGAGAAAGTAGTGCATAAAGATAGTGAAGGTAATGACTCTTGGCTGGATACTTGTTTAAGTGAGGAAGTTGTCCTGGAGAGACTAAGCGAAATAAAGATTAATAAATCACCAGGCCCAGATGGTTTTCATCCAAGGGTTATTATGGAGCTTAAGTCACAGCTAGCAAAACCCCTATACTTGATTTTCCACAGTTCAATCAGATCAGGCAAGGTACCTAAGGATTGGCACATAGCGGAGGTAATGCTTTTATTTAAAAAGGGAACTAAAGTTAGCTTAACCTCTAAAGTGGGCAAAATATTGGAAGGTATCTTGAGGGATAGCATAGAGGATTATTTGCAGGTTAATAAGATTATTAGCAAAAGTCAGGATGGGTTTGTGAGGAACAGATCATGTCAAACTAACTGAAATTAGCTTCTACGAGGAAGTGAGCGAGAATCTTGATCAGGGAAAAGCAGTGGATGTGGTGTATTTAGATTTTGCAAAAGCCTTTGATACAGTGCCTCACAGCAGACTGATCATCAACTAAAGGGAATTTTGCCTAGGATATACTATTTGTACATGGATAGGTAATTGGCTGGATAACAGAGTACAACGAGCAGTGGTCAACGGGATGTTCTCCAGCTGGGCACCAGTAGTCAGCGGAATACCACAAGGGTCCGTACTTGGCCTGCTACTGTTCAATATATTTATCAATGATCTAGGAATAGGCCTGGAAAGCACAGTGTCAATCTTTGCGGATGATGCTAAGCTGTGTAAGGTAATTAATTCAGATAGCGATTTAGAGTCTCTACAAAATGACTTAGTTAAACTTGAAGCCTGGGCGTCTAAATGGGGAATGAGGTTCAATATAGAAAAATGTTAAATTATGCATTTTGGGACAAAAAACACACAAGCATCGTACACTCTAAATGGGGAAATTATAGGGGTAACTGTGGTGGAAAAAGATTTGGGGGTGCTCATAGATAGTAGGCCTAATAACAGTACACAATGTCAAAATGCTACAAAAAAGGCAAGTAAAGTGCTTGCATGCATAAAATGGGGCATTAAGACAAGGGACAAGGATGTAATCCTGCCACTGTACAAATCATTGGTACATCCGCACCTGGAATATTGTGTTCAATTTTGGGCACCATATTATAAAAAAGATATAGGAGAACTAGAAAGGATTCAAAGGCGGGTTACTAAATTGATTAAAGGGCTAGAGACACTGGAGTACAAGGAAAGGCTTGCAACGTGAAATATGTATACACTAGAAAAGCGGTGACTAAGAGGTTATTAATATCTTCAAATATGTAAAGGGTCAGCACAAGGAGCTAGCAGCGGATTTGTTTATTAAAAGAACTCTGTATAGGACACGTGGGCACTAGCTGAGACTAGAGGAGAGAAAATTCCGTACACAACGTAGGAAGGGGATCTCCACAATAAGTACAATAAAAACTTGGAACTCCCTGCCGGAGATGATAGTAATGGCAGACTCTGTAAATGCATTTAAAAACCGATTAGACAAATTTCTAACAGGAAAGGGTATCCAGGGTTATAGCATTTACCATAGTGACATTAATCTTGGCAATATTCATTGTTGTCAATTGGTACTACGCCATTACATCAGCAGGTACATTATAATATGAACAGCTGATCACAAAATACAGGTTGAACCCGATGGGCATTTTGCTTCTTTTCAACCTCACTAACTATGTAACTATGTAATTAATGTTAATGGGGCTCATGGTTTGAATCCCTGTGTAGGTTTCCATTTAGTTCTGTGCAATTTACTGTAGGCAGCATAGCCTAGTGTAACAAACAAATTAGCAGCGCTAAACAATCAATAATTTAAATGTAAATTAAACCGAACAATTCAATTGGTTGGAACATATGAAGTCAAGGCAGACATGTGACTGCAAGGTTTATAGTAACCCGAATGTGATTTGTATATATGAAAATTATTATGAATTTCTTTTTCTCTTTATATATAATAATGTGTAATTAACTGTTCATTATTAAAGAGTTTAAATTTTAATGCCTCAAGAGCATAATATACCTATGTTTTGTGAAGTGGAACGATTAGTTGGAGATGAATGGACTGAACAGGTGTAGACCAATTAGCAGCCATTTTAGGGTATAAATACAGTAACCTTTAGACTGACCAGATCACCTTTGAAAGAGCTACAGGTTCTGCAGCGAAACGCGTCAGGTTTTATTCCAGATCACCTTGTCTATTGGAAGCTGCATGGGCTACATCCGGACCTTTAGTGGACTTTGACAATAATTTACAGATGACTGGGCAAACAGCTTATGCCCACTGGTGACATCACTTTTCCACTCAGCATTGAGGATTTCGCAATCTGGTGAGGACTTAGGATCCCAGAGATTCTACCCATATAAAGGGACGCTATCCAGAGGACTCCTTCCCTCCAGCGGTAATCATTGTGGTAATTATCACCATCAGGACTGTGCCACCAGTTCTATTGTTTATTCTCATCTCATTCATCTGAAGTCCACACTAATTAAGGAACAGACACTCACCTCAGTAGCCCCTTGGTGATTCTGGTTATTGATTTTAAATCTATTTTAATTCATTGTATTAGTACATGTTGTGTATTTTTATTTTATTTATACCGTTACATTTTTTGGTACCTTTCCATTTTCAGTCCATTCATCTCCATATGTTCCAACCAATTGAATTGTTCTGTTTAATTTACATTTCAATTATTGATTGTTTAGCGCTGCTAATTTGTTTGTTATACGTTGTTTCTATGTATACAGGACTGACTAGACCTGTTTGTTTAGCAGCTGCTTAAAATTAGCACAGCAGCCCTTCTTGCGCCTGATTTAACCTTGGTTAAACCCCCCTTTTTAGCATAGCCTAGTGGACTAGTAGTTGCTTTCTGTACTGGAATGATGGTGGAGTCCCTGGTTTGAATCCTGGTCTGGCCAACCTGTGGCTCTCCAGCTGTTGTGAAACCATAAGTACCAGCTGATGGGTATGTTATTATTTGTAGTTTCACAATAGCTGGGGAGCCACAGGATGGCCAGGCCCACCTTAGCACCCTGGATGTTGCATGGCTGGATGATGTAAGTCCCTATGCTTACAGGATAATGAAAGTCTGACAGTGGAGAGGTGGACCTACATGTAGATAGGTGCTGCATGTGGAGGATGCTCCGCAGCAGCTCTGACAGTGCGAAAAAAAACAATTAGAACATGCAAGGAGCATCCCCAACCTAGGGATCTGAGCCAGGACATCATTGCTAGTACGATGGTCAGCTACAGGGTACACTGATCTAAGCAGCTTTTTAAGTACTTTAAAACCACACAAACCAGGACCTACACTGGTAAATTTAGATGGTACAAATTAAAGACTTGAACCAGACTCTCTAACTGTAAGGTGTCCATGCACTTGCATATGCTGACTGAGCTATCTCAGGGTTCAGTAGTGACAAGAAGATTCTTGTCAATCTCATCAATTACTCCAGTGCAATGGCCAATAAACTGCAAATAAGCAAACCCTGGGATTCGAACCACTGACTCTAACACTGCTGTCCAGTTACAAGACCATTATGCCATCTCATACATAGAAAATAATGGAGACTTTTCTGTTCATCAGCCAGCCAATTGCATCACCCAAAACGCTAAGAGAAAGTTTGCCTGTGTATTATAACTGCAGCTTCCACCATAACAGCTACTAACACACTCAGCTACTGTATATCATGCTTATGCCAATTGGTAGATTTTCCCAATGTCACTAGCCAGCCTGTTGCCATTTCAAAGAACCAGGGCATGCACAATCACTGCTGGGGGACTTCTGCCTGCTGGTTGGCTGCTCCAGCTCATGCTTTGTATATGTAAGATGGCATGCCACATCATCATCCACCTGCCTGCAGCAACATTCAAGGTATCAAAAAGGATGCTTGGCTGTGGATTCAAACTAGGGTCATCACCAATAATGAGAAGATGGATTGGATACTAATCCACTGACCCCTCATATCCTGAAAGCAAGAGGGAAAAATTATTTCAGAGTCAGCAACCAACCTTTGTAACATCAGAGACACTGAAAAGAATCAAAATGTGCATTAGACTGCATCTGAATGAGAAATTCACTTCAAAATCCCATGTTCTGAAAAAGAAAGTGGGATTCAAACCTTACATTATTTGTCGTCCACAAAGACTCTACGTGCTAGTCTACTGTGCCAGTGTAGCATGTGAATCAGATACAAGATCTACAACACTAAAATCTTGTACGGCTCAGAATCGGAATGAGGCATTGGAATTAGTTGGGAGACTTTTCAACAACATCATCAACAAGCCTTGAGCAACATCGTAGTACTTAAAAGAACACTGCGAAGGTATTCAAACCAGACACACAACCAACACTGGTATTACACGGGACTGGATATTAGCACAAGATACTACCTTATGTTTTAGCAAGAGATGATACCTTTCTCAATGACAAACTTGGTGCAACATTAACTAAACAGTAGTAACAGTATAATAAGGTACTAATTAGTAGGAGGTTTGGAGATATAAAACCAGGAATTACACTATAATAACAAAGAGAAAAGCTGCACACTAGTCCACTTAGCTACATCATGCACACACTAGACTGCCAGGCTTTTCTTATAATCCTTAACTAGCCACTCTGCTGAACCACTTTAAGCTTTATTCTCAACCAAAAAAACATCCAAGATACTCTTTTCATACTTAAAGCAGTACCTCCACCATTATTGGGAAGAAAATCTATAACTGTATCATATTCTAGCAGTGATTGGGTGAGTAGTAAAAGTAACCGTTCACGGCTGAGCTATTAACTTGCCACCCCCACTGTAGTTTTATTTTGCATTGAGAACGATCCGTCGCTTCCTATTTCAAGGGAGCGTTTTGTGATCCAACCTGAATTAGCCGCTGAATCTGGAAACTGCTACCTAAACCCCAAGAACTCACTTGCAGGTATGCGCACTCATAGGTACAGCAGATAAGTCACTTGCCATACTAGAATACTTTGAAACCTATGGCCTTTCACTTGAAATGTAATGCACAGTTTTTGCAAATGATGCAAAGGTGTAGAGTGCTGTAACCATGAAGCTTTAAAGGCTAAGGTTCATGCACAAAAACTTGAGGGGTAATCTAACAATGGGCATAATTCAGACCTGTTCGCTAGCAGGCAATTTTTGCACTGCTGCGAACAGATAGTCGCCGCCTACAGGGGAGTGTATTTTAGCTCTGCAGGTGTGCGAACGCATGTGTAGCAGAGCTGTACAAACAGATCTTGTGCAGTCTCTGCACAGCCCAGGACTTACTCAGCCGTTGCGATAACATCAGCCTGTCTGGGACCAGAATTGACGTCAGGAACCCTCCCTGCAAACGCATGGATACACCTGCGTTTTTCCAACCCCTGCCTGAAAACGGTAATTTGCCACCTACAACTGCCTTCTTCTTGTCAATCTCCTTGTGAACATCCGTGCAAATGGATCCTTCGCACAAACCCATCGCTGAGCGGTGATCCGCTGTGTACCCATGTTACATGCTTGCGCATTGCGGTGCATACACATGCACAGTTTAGACGTGATCGCCCGCTGTACGAAAACACAGCCTAGATATCAGGTCTGAATTACCCCCATTCTCAGTAGCAGGAACCTGGAAGAGAGACAGGACAAATAGAAAGCAAATGGATTACTCCTGGATGCTGCCTGGATCTCTGGATGAGCTTGGGAATCCCTCCTTAGGGTGGGTACACACTTGCCAATGGCACATCAGATATGACATTGTGCAAGATCCCCCCCCCGCAAACTATATCATTCATACACACTGAACAATACTGTTTGTTTCTCGTCAGTGACAACATGCACCCACATCCAGGTGCATGCCGTCTTGTGCAATATCTTTACATTTCAAAACTAATGATGTTGTACATCGTTAATGACCCGCGGGAGCACACTGGACGATATAAACAATATATCATTCAATCCACCAGATCAGATGATATACCGGGTACATATCGCCAAGTGTGTACCCAACCTTACCTTTGTTCTGGTGTCTCGTGTATTTTTACTCTGGCTTGCATCTAGCTTCTTCTCTCCCTCTGCCATCTATATGAATTCTCCTTGCTTGTATAAGACCCCATCCATGCTAGTCTTTTGTTACCCTATGGATTGGTACTCCCCTCCATTACTCTTGCATCTATTTCTCGTAGCCCTGTCTGACAAACTACCAACCTTCACCAAACTTACAGACTTGTCTTCTAGTGTAGGAGCTCTGACTGCTAGTGCGGTAGCTTTTTCTATGAGGCTGATGGCTCTGTTTGTAGGGTGTGGTGCTCTCATGCCTCAGTGTCTCTATGTGTAGTAAATCCCTGTGCCTCCAAACTATATAGTAGTGTCTGGTGGGTGAGTGGCATAGAGAGGATTCTGCCAGTTGCTCTGATTAAACACATTGCAGCAGAGGTACAGCATCCTTTGCCTGCTTTACACACAGACATTCACTGACATGCAGGTTTTTATAAATGGAGATGTTGCCCATTGCAACCAATCAGATTCTAGCTATTATCTTCTAGAAAGTGCTAGATAAATGATAAGTATAATCTGGTTGCTATGGGCAACATCTTCACTTCTAAAAACCAGCACTTCAGTAAATATACCCCTGAGAATGCGGTCACAGTAGCATATGATTGGTGGATGGCACTGGTCTACGCTAGCAACCCTTTTCCCAGTTGAGCCCTCTGGATCTTCCACTACTTGCTGTGTGTTTCTCTACCTTGTGCAGGCTCAGTAAACATTCAAACATTGGTATTTGATAGCAGGTGTCTCCACTGGCAATGGCTGCTGACGTGGCTGTGGAAGTAAATATATTCTCTTCTGCACTATCCCACATACAGTATATACTTATCTTCCAGTTTTCTAGCCCCTCAACCATACTTCACAACAATCCCAATTAAGATGGGATAGTCCAGCTTTTTGGGAATTTTTCCAACTTTCTCACCTACAGTCTACAGTGTCCTGCAGTGTGGAGGAAGTAAGGAGGCCCCCTCTCACCAACTGCTCTGCTTAGCAGAGCAAGCGGTGAATAGATGCCATGCACACGTGGGTCACATCTTAGCAATGAAGAGAGGGACTGGAGGCATGACCAGCAGCTCCCAGAGCACTGGCTATGCCTTCAGAGTAGAAAAAATATAGGGGGCATGGTACTGGCTGTGCCCTCAGAGTAGTAAAAATTTAGGGGACATGGTACACTTGGCAGTTGTTCAATCAATCAGAAAGTGGGAGAGGTAAAGAAGAGAAGAAAAACAAGAGTAGAAGTGGTATGGGGGGAGGGTGATGCTGTGTCATGATGTATAGTCAGAATTGAGCAGGTATTAGCTGGCGTGTAGGGGTGGTTTAGTCTTAAAGTCCATGGTAGCCAAATTTTAATAAAGTGCTTGGAAGTGTTTGCCAGAGGTACAAAGCTGTGGTAGCACATTCATTTTGATAGCAGTGTTATGGCTGAACCATGTTATTATAATTTTATGCCAGGTGGAGATGTCTGTTGATATTAAAAGTCTGGGAAAGTTAGCATCATAGAGTAATGTTTGGCTAAATATACTGGCTAATTATAGTGTGAGTAATGTAATATATCCCCAAGTATTTAAGTTTTGGCAGTTGCCATCTGAAAGTATAGTTAGCAGTTAGAAAGCTGAGAGTTGTAGTGGGAATATGCAGGTCCAGAATTTGATATGTCCTTATTAATCTTATAATTACATCTATGACTATACATCTGTAATGCGCTAAACAGGTTCGAAAGTGAGAGATGAGGTTTGGTGACGGTCAGAATAATGTCATAAATATAAAATTTTATTTTTTGATCTCAAGATACAACAGAGATAGCAGAGATGTCTGAGTTCAGGCAAAAGTGTGATGCCAATGGTTCCATCATTTGTCAGAGTGAACAAGAGTGGGGATAGCAGGCAGCTTTGATGATTACCATTCTCAATAGGAAAAGGATCTGAAGCAATTCCATTTTCTAGGACAGAAGTGGAGCAGTTATGGTATAGGTATGTGATTCCTTGAAAGAAGGCACCCTTGAATCCCATGCTCAATAGAGTCTGTTGTAGAAAAAGCCATGCAACGTAGTCAAACACTTTTATTGCATCAAGCGCCACCACCAGAGTTGGCATTGACTGTTTGTGAGCTAAATGAATGAAATCATTGAGCCTTCTGGTGTTGTCAGCTGCTTGTTGAGTTGGTATGAAACCAACCTGGTCAGGGTGGACCAGGGAACACATGACTGAGCCCAGTCTCATAACTTTATTTTATCAAAAGAGCTTGAGGTCCATGTTCAAAAATGAGATTGGTCTGTAACTTCCCAGATATAGGGATAGGGGAATATCTGCCAGGTTTAGTTATAACTGCAGTATATTGTTGGCTTTGGTGGTGGTGCTGTTGAGCTTGTCACAACATAACCGTTAATGCAGAAGAGGAGCATGTGAGTCAAGGGTACCAAAAGTTTTTTTGTAATAAAGGGAAGTAAAGCCATCTGGGACATCTTTGAAGTTGCTTCCTCAATCTCCTTAGAGGAGATATCTTTGTAAAGGAAGGGTGGTTGATCAGGAAAGTTAGCAGAACCAGATGTTATTTGGATGTCCTACGTTAGCCAAGCTGGATTTGCTTGCTCTGATAACAGATTATAAAAGGATTGATAGCAGTTTCTAAATAAGGTGACCATGTACTGTGGTTCATGAGTAAAAAGTCATTAGGTGAGCTAAGGAGAAAATTTCAGTTACAAGTAAGATTATCGCAAGCTTGTGAGCCAGAAGGTTATAGGCACAATCTTCTTTCTCATAATGGGGGTCATTCCGAGTTGATCGTAGCTGTGCCAAATGTAGCACAGCTACGATCATGTTTCCAGACATGCGTGGGGACGCCCAGCACAGGGCTAGTCTGCCCCACATGTCAGTGCCGCCCCCCCCCCCCCCGCGCACAAATACAAAAGCATCGCACAGAGGCAATGCCTTTGTATCTGTGGAGTAACTCCCGGCCAGCGCAGCTCCTGCGGCTGGCTGGGAGTTGGGTGTCGCTGCCGTTGGCCGCAGTGGCTGCGTGAGATGTGACACAGCGGCCACACCACACCTCCCCCAATGGTCTGGCCACGCCTGGGTTGGCCGGACTGCACCTACAAAACGGCGGCTTAACGCTGTCGTTCAGCCCCCTCCCGCCCAGCGACCGCATCTGTCTCAGAGGCGATTGCTGGGCACAGACAACTGCCATGCGCAGTTCTGACCCGATCGCTGCGCTGCGACAAACTGCAGCGAGCGATCGGGTCATAATGACCCCCAATATCTCTTCTGTATACAGGGAAGAGCCTTAACCACTTTTTTAGACAAGATTGGGACAGTTTGCCTTTATCCACTTGCCTGGCATGGTCGCATCAGATGCGACCATGCCTGCAAGTACTCTATCTGACCTGGTCACACAGGATGCGACCAGTCAGATAGAGAGTGTTAGCAGCGGCAGGGAAGAGAAACTTCCCTCCGCTGCTGCTGTCAGTGGGATCGGAAGGTCCCTCTGCCTCCCTGCACTCTCCCCCTGTAGCTGCCATGCTGCCGATCATTTCTGACCGGTCAGCACGGCAGGACCCCCCTCCAGCAGCTGCAGACAAAGGCAGTTGCTGGGGAGTGTAAATGAACCCTCCCAAGCTACCCCCTGACCCCCTACCTCCTTGCATACCTGGAGGCTGTCCCGGCTTTCAAAATGAAAGCCGCGATGGTCGCGATATTTCCGATGATCGCGATGTTCCCGATTGATGTTGTGATGTTTGAAAAATATATATATATTTTTTTAATAAAAAAAAAATATATATTTTTTTTAACTAAATTCATGTTCTTTACCTGGGTGGTCATTCCGAGTTGTTCTCTCGTTGCCGATTTTCGCTATGCTGCGATTTGTTGCTAAATGCGCATGGTACGCAGAGTGCATGCGCTAAGTTATTTAACACAAAACTTAGTAGATTTGCTGGTGTTCGTGCAACGCTTTTCAGTCGCACTGCTGATCGGTGAATGATTGACAGGAAAGGGGCGTTTCTGGGTGGTAACTGACCGTTTTCCGGGAGGTTGCTAAAAAATGCAGGCGTGTCAGGGAAAAACGCAGGAGTGTCTGGAGAAACGGGGGAGTGGCTAGCCGAACGCAGGGTGTGTTTGTGACGTCAAACCAGGAACTAAACAGACTGAGCAGATCGCAATCTAGGAGTAGGTCTGGAGCTACTCAGAAACTACAAGGAATTATTTAGTAGCAGTTCTTTTGTTCGCTATTCTGCTAAACTAAGATACACTCCCAGAGGGCGGCGGCTTAGCGTGTGCAATGCTGCTAAAAGCAGCTAGCGAGTGAACAACTCGGAATGAGGGCCCTAATTCACTCATAAAAAAATTACAATTTCTGAGAGGTTTTTGGCAAAATAAATCATCAGTTAAGTGGTTAAGGGATCCCCCAATACCATGGGATCTACTGCACGTCTCCCGTGGCACTAATATGTCTAATACTGGCATTTCACTTTACACAGCCTCACTTACAGCGGGACCTCTGCGCCTTATCCCAGCCAGCCTGACGGTGTCTCCTCCAATACAACACAGGAGTGAGCAGCGATGAGGACTCTATCCGAGGACGCTCTGATACACCAGCGTACCGTAAAGGTAAATTACATACCCGCTTACTGCTGCATAGACATCGGCTGTCACACACTACAGCTACTAGTGGACACGGTGCCGCAATTTACACTGCCACTCGGAGCAACGCTACCTTATTGATTATCAGACACACGGGGCATATTTACTAAGGTCCCGATTTTTTCCGAGTTTGGTTTCTTTTTCTAAGTGACGTCACGGGAATTTACTAAACACAAATCTCGTGGCATTTGGTAGTTGGGGTTGGTTGTTTGGGATATAAGTATGCCAGAGTTCGGGGTGGTGTACGGGGAGGGGAAGGATGGTTGGGAAGCTGCCAGTTGCGGCTCCTCTTGTTGTTTTTGGTTTTCTTTCTTTAGTTTGTTATTTTTCATATCTATGTTTTTTCTGAAACTAGGATGTTTGATATACTGGATGTTATGGCTTACAACGCAGGGCTTGTATGAGATATATGTTGCTGTGGCTAATAGTGCTGATTCTCAGATATATTCTGTGAGATGTCTATCCGTGTGGCACATGGCGTATACCTGGGGTCATGATTAATCTGAAATTTCTGGCATGGAATGTCCGAGGTTTGAATAACAAAATCAACCGCTCTTTAGTCCTAAATATGATTAAGAAATATGACCCGGATATTGCATGCCTCAGCGAGACCCACTTAGAGGGAAATCGGTTGTTATCTCTACGACGGGCCTGGGTGGGATAGGCTTACCATGCCTCTCATTCCTCCTTCTCCAGGGGTGTGTCTGTTCTGATTAAAAAATCGGTGCAATTTGAGTTAATATCGGTTAAAACTGACCCGTATGGAATATTTGTATTTCTGGAATGCAAACTGAGCTCCCAGCCCTATTACATTTTAGCAGTGTATGTCCCCCCTCCTTTTTCATATGCTGTATTGCAGCAAGCTGCATCTTTTATAGCTCCCTCTCCTACCACCCCAGTGATATGTCTGGGCGACTTTAATAATATACTAGATGTGTCCTTGGACCGATGGCATTCACCGATTGATGCGGTGGTGAGTGGTGGTTCTACCAAGTTTGCTGATTTCTTGACTAGTTTGCAGTGGGTAGATGTGTGGAGGCTTCGCCACCCTGCGATCCGTCAGTTCTCCTGTTTCTCCAGCACATATGGCTCCTTTTCTAGAATAGACCTGATACTGGTGTCCCCCGCCCTTGTCCCTGTGATCACTGACGTCCGCTATGAGGCCCGAGGGGTATCTGACCACTCCCCTTTGTTGATGACCCTTGCTGTGGAAGGTCAGAGGGGGCACTCTTATTGGAAGTTGCACCCTTCTTGGCTGCCTCAGCTGGGTGACTGCACTGACCTAGAAACTCAGTGGGAGGGTTACTTCAACGACAATACGGGGTCTGCCCCGGGAACGATGGTATGGGATTCATTCAAGGCGTTTTTGAGGGGTTCATATATTGGACGCATAGCAGCTCATAAAGTATCCTCTAGGGAGAGGGAAAAGGCCCTTGAGAGTGACGCCAGAGATTTGGAGTCCCAATATTTGCTGGATGGTACCCCCACGACGAAAGCACGCTGGCTGGTGGCTCAGTCGGCTTGGCTTGCCCACCTGTCCGATAAAAACTCACGGTCCCTCCTCTTTAGGGCTACTAATATCTATATGCAGGCTGATAGGATGGGTGGCCTCCTGGCCCGGCTGATACATCAAGATCGTCCTGGGACGGTGATCACTCAAATGTCCGACAGTGATGGCTCCTTAGTTGACACCACGCCGGACATTGCGCAGTTATTCCGATCCTATTACACCAAGGTTTATAGCTCACAATTGACATGCTCTACTCTAGATCTCTCCTTTTATCTGGCGGGCATTCCGCTGCCCGCACTCTCCTCTGAGGCCCGGGAGGTACTGGAGGCGCCTTTGACGCTCGCGGAGGTGACTGCGGCTATTGGTGTGTCCCCTAATGGCAAGGCTCCGGGGTGTGATGGAATTCCCTCAGAAGTATACAAAACTCATGTTGATTTTTTCGGGCCCAAGCTCCACACCTTATACTTAGATATATTTGCCAATAATGAACTTCCCCCTTTTATGTCGGAGGCAATTATAATAGTGATTCCAAAGCCCGGTAAGGACCCTAGGTCTCCAGACTCCTATAGGCCGATATCACTAATTCCCACCGATGCTAAGATCCTGGCAAAGATATTGGCAGTACGACTTAACACAGTGATCACCTCCCTCGTTCACCCGGACCAGACTGGCTTTATGCCAGGGAAGTCCACGTCTATTAACCTACGTAGACTGTATACCATTTTACAACTCCCACATGACTTCCCTTCTGACTCGGCTGTGGTCTCGCTGGACGCGGCCAAGGCCTTTGATAGTATTGAATGGGCCTATTTATGGGAGGTGATGGCTTGTATGGGCTTTGGGCCCAATTTTATCAGATGGACTAAACTACTGTATCAACATCCGAGTGCCAGGATCTTGGTGAACGGCTATGTATCCCCCTCCTTTCAATTGTCCCGTGGTACTAGGCAGGGCTGCCCCCTATCCCCCGCACTGTTTGCTTTGGCCGTCGAGCCCTTGGCCTGTTTGGTAAGATCGCACCCAGATATTGCGGGAATTTGTACGGGCTCACGTGAGGATAGGATAGCACTCTATGCCGACGACATATTGTTGTTTTTGCAAGACTACACCAGGTCAATGCCCATTCTGCTGCGTGTGATTGAGGGCTTTGGTGCTCACTCGGGTCTTCAGATCAACTGGTCTAAATCATACATTATGCCAGTCATAGGCCCCCCTCCTACTGTTCCTAAAATCTCCCTACCACTATGTTGGACAATACAATTTAAATACCTCGGAATCCAAATAACTAACGACCCTTCTGATTTTATCCCTCTGAACCTGGACCCGACCATGCAGCAGATCATGTGCAAATCCAAAACCTGGTGTAGGCTTCCACTGACGGTGTCTGGTAGGGTTAATCTCATTAAAATGATCATACTGCCCAAACTTTTATACATTATTCTCCAGTCCCCTGTTTATATCTATCCATTATTCTATAGGAAATTGAATAGTGTTCTGTCCTCACTGATTTGGGCTAACAAACGACCTAGGATACAGTTAAATACCCTCACCAGGCAGCGCTCTGATGGCGGCCTAGCTATGCCTAACTTTCAGATGTATTACTATGCTGCTCAGCTAACTCATATTAGTGTATGGGCGCAGGATTCTGGCAACGATTCTTTACATTGTGAGTTCATTCGCTGCTATTTCCCTCACCTCTCTCCTATGCAGGTGTTGCTGAGTGGGAGCATATATAGGTTTCTTCCCCCTATTATTTTTCAGGCCTTAAAGATATGGCGGGCCCTGAGAGACCTCCTAGGGTATGACGACCTGGACCCGGACACCCCCCTATGGTACTCTGACTGGCTTCCTGAATTGCATGCGCTTGAGGGACGAGAGGTATGGGCCCCTAGATCTGTGGTTTCTATTTCCCAACTATACCTAGATAGTGTATTCAAATCCTTTCAGCAACTGAAAGATGAGTTTGATTTACCCAACTCCTATTTTTTCAGATACCTTCAACTTCGACATGCCCTCCGGTCCCAGTTTGCTGAGTCCCCCCCACGAATCCTCCCATTTCCCATCAAGACCTTTGTGACTACATTGGGTCGAGCTAAGATGGTCTCCCTTGCATATGGATATCTTCTTGCCAAACTCCATGCGGACCCTTTGATGCATCTCCGTGGAAAATGGGAGGAGGTCTTAGGTCTAATAAATGAGGAGGACTGGGCCCTTGCTCTGGAATATCCTGCTACAGTTACCAAGTCCCTCAGGTATCAACAAATTCAATTTTTTATTCTACATAGAACATATATGACTCCAGCTAGAATGGCCACTTTTGGGACTGGCAGATCTGGCCTTTGCCCTAAGTGCGGGGTGGATATGGGAACATTTTGGCATCTAGTGTGGGACTGCCCGAGACTGCGGGTGTTCTGGTCGGGGGTTAGGTCTATTCTGGAGAGTACGGGAGTGACTGGCGGATTGCTTACCCCACAATTCTGTATTTTGGGGATGGGATGCTCTACTTCTGAGACTGGTCCGGTGGATCTATATGCTCGTAATGTATGTGCCTTGGCTAAAGTTTGCATTGCAAGGCTCTGGATGGCCCCTAGTGGCCCTTTAGTTTCTGACCTAAAGACCCTAGTTAATGATACAATATCCAAAGAAAGATATATATACGTGAAACAGAACGCATCAGCCAAGTTTGAAAGAGTCTGGTCTCCATGGCTGGAATCTCCCCACTCCCACCTGGCCCCTCAATCATAGTGGATGCTGAAGAGCTATTGTGCCAATGACTCACTGATTAAAGATGTAGGTTTAGATGGCTGGCTGCTGAGCTCTGCGGGCTCGCCTAATTACGTGCACGACTGATAAGGTCCTGGTTTAGATGAACATTCCCTACTATGTTTCTTTCAAGTTTCTTTCTTCTTTTCTTTTTCTTTTTTATGTACCCTCTCTTTTTTTGTTTGGGGGGTAAGCTTAAGGGCGAAAATCCAAAATTTCCATGGAGACTTATATATTAATTGCGGATGTAGCAGGGTCAAACGTGCCGATTAACTGCATGCTCTTTGCTCATTTCCTCATAGACACAGCCTGATACTCCACTGTTGTAATCATATCTCATAAATGAGGAGGTGATTTATCTGATATATGTGATGTGCCGTTGATATGCAATGTCTGTAACTTAATCTCCATATTATTGAATAAAAATTACTTTATTAAAAAAAAAACACAAATCTCGGCAGTGTTGGGGCAATTCATATTTTTTTCCTCAGCTGAGTTCACGAATATGAATGAATAGACCATCGGTCAAACACGCCTGTTATTTGATACAACTCTGTAATTTACTAAGAATTGGTATTCACAATCACTGACGACAATAGGCAAACACTGCCGGGAAAGCATAGAATTCGTAAAAAAAAGCCGTTTTAAAATAGCCCTGCTTTTTGGTGGCGTGTTCAGATAGGCATGCACGGATCAGTTAGATCCGTGCATGCTTATCTGTGGCAAGGAGTCTGAAAGAGTTAAAAATAAAAAATTGCATGGGGTCCAACCTACTAAGCATAACCAGCCTCGGGCACTTTGAGCCGGTCCTGGTTGTTTAAATACCGGGGGGAAAATGACTGGGGTGCCCCCGTATTTAGGCAACCAGCACCAGGCTCCACTAGCTAGAGAGATAATGCCACAGCCAGGGGACACTTTTATACTGGTCCCTGCGGCCGTGGCATTATCCCCCCCCCAAACTAGTCACCCCTGGCCGGGGTTCCTTGGAGTGGGGACCCCTTAAATCAAGGGGTCGCCCCCTCCAGGCACCCAACGACCAGGGGTGAAGCCCGAGGCGGTACTTGCCATCCCTGGGCGTTGGATGGGGGGCTGATAGCCTTTATTTGTGTAAAAAAATAATATTGTCTTTTGTTGTAGAACTATAAGTCCCGGCAAGCCTCCCCCGCTTGCTGGTACTTGGAGAACCACAAGCACCGGCATGCGTGGGAAATAACGGGCCCGCTGGTACCTGTAGTTCTACAACAAAAGAAATACCAAAATTAAAAACAATACACACACACACCGTGACAGTATAACTTTAATTAACATACATGCACACTTACACACTCACACATACTTACCTAGTGTCCCATGGAGCCCCTCGGTCCCCTTGTCAAGTAGAATCCAATTGGAAACCTGTAAAATTAATACTCCAAATACTCACCTATTTTCCAGTGATGATCGGTCCTCTTCGCTCCATGTAGAATCCACAGGGTTAAAAAAACAAAAAACTAAAAAGACGCACTAAAAGGAATCCATGTTTACACATGGATCTCCTTTCCCCGAATGCCGGGACCCCCCCATGACTGCTGTCACTGGAGATCCCACCAGCCAATCAGGGAGCGCCACGTCATGGCGCTTTCCTGATTGGCTGTGCGCTCCTGGCCTGTTAATCAGGCTGAGCGCAGCGGCTAGAATGGAGCTTAGCGCAGCTCCATTCTAGCCTATGATGGGAACTTTGCGGTTAACCGCAGACTGAAAAGTTCCCATCATAGGAAAGAAGTTCAGTGGTAATGGCATATATGTCCAGCGGTACTGCCATATATGTCCAGTGGTACTGCCGTATAAATCCAGTCCAGTGATACTGCCGTATATGTCCAGTGTGTCAGGAATCGACTTACCGCTGTTATGTCTGTCCGCCGGAGCGGACTCCGTCCGGGGTCATTGCATGTTGCTGTCACCTGTCACCCTGCTCGTGGATATCATCTCAGGCCTGGGAGCGCCCCTGGAGTCAACGGGCGTGTGGGCGCGCCGCGTCCCAGCCGGGCCGCGTCATGGGCGCCGCCATGACAGTTTTCCCCAGTGTAAGTGCGGCAGCCAATCCGGAGCTTGGCCGCACCTCCTCGTCTCACTCCAGCCAATACCTGCCGGTCAGGGGGTATATCAGGAGCTGCAGGGTGAGTCAGAGGTTGTCCTGAACTTTGTGTCACTCCTGCGACCCGTGTGTCTGGACCTGTTCTCCTGTTCCTCCGTGTTCCTGGATATTCTCCTGATCCTCCGTGTTCCTGGATATTCTTCAGTACCTATTACTTCCGTGGAACTACAAGTACCAGCACCAGCAATACCTTTCTGGCTTCACACCTTCTACACCTGCAGTGTGCTCCAGCCTACAGCAGTAGAGACTCCCTCTCCAGGTGCATTCCGTCATCTCACCTGTGATTCAGCCTGCATGCTGATTGTGCACTTCCAACAGCACAGTGAACATTACCATCTAGTCTCCTGCATTGCTACCAGGTTTGCTACCATTATTCCACCTCTGCTGGCTCCACGTTTTAATTACTCTGGTTCCATTTCTGCATTACAAACTCTGCCATAGACTTTCAAGTTTCAAACCATATTATATCATTGCCATTACCATTGCCGTTACCATTATCATTTCCATTGCATTCGTTTGTTTTACTTTCTGCTGCATTATTATCTGGACTTTCTGTTAATAATAAATCTTCATTGTGCACATGCGCAGAAACCCAATACTGCCTCCTCATTTCATTCCACCTACCTCCACTGACCCACTAGCGCCCCCTCCGGGGACACAAACTAAACCGACTCTGACAGTAAGTTCAGGACCGATGGACTCGGACGGTGGTCAGAGTGTGGGGTCAGGGGCCTTACAAAACCTGGTCTCCCGTTTGGATGGACAAGAGGCTGTGCAGCAGCAGATCTTCCAGTTTCTGCAAGGGATGTCCTCCCGGATTGATACGTTACAACAATCTCTGCTAAGTGCGCCTGCACCTCCAGTTCCTGTTACCCCTGCACATGCAAGTGTAGGGGGTTCTTCTTCTCCGGCTGCATCTGCTCCTGTATCTCGTTTGCACCTGCCTGTGCCTAGCAGGTATGATGGCAGTCCGAAGTTATACCGTGGGTTCCTCAACCAGTGTGAAGTCCAGTTTGAACTTTTACCTCATAATTTTCCCACGCCAAGATCCAAGGTTGCTTATATCATTTCACTGCTCTCTGGATCAGCCCTGAGCTGGGTGTCTCCTCTATGGGAACGTGCCGACCCGTTGATGAACAACTATGCTGAGTTTGTTTCCATCTTCAGACGCATCTTCGATGAACCGGGTCGTGCAACATCAGCCTCCGCAGATCTTCTCCAGCTCCGTCAAGGGACTCGCAGTATGGGCCAATACGTCATCCAGTTCCAGACGCTAGCCGCAGAGATCCAGTGGAATAACCAAGCCTTGGTAGCAGCCTTCTGGCATGGACTCTCGGAGAGGATAAAAGATGAACTGGCAACCCGTGATATCCCTGTGCAATTACCAGAATTAATCTCCCTATGTATCAAGTTGGACTCTCGCATCCGCGAACGCAATAGTGAGCGTGCTCGTGCTGAGTGTCGCAAACCAAGAATGGTACCTCCTGTACAGTTTCAGCCTCCACCTTCTGACGAGCCTATGCAAATTAATAGGTCCCGCTTAACCTCTGAGGAGCGGTCAAGGAGACTTCGTGAGAGACTGTGTCTTTATTGTGCGGCAGTAGGTCACCAAATAAATTCTTGTCCAGTGCGTTCGGGAAACGCCAGATCCTGACTTGTAGGGGAGGAGTCAAGTTGGGATCTTTCAAGCAAGCTCCTTCAACCCAAGATTTAATTCTTCCTGTGACCTTAGAGACGGCGGCTGGACTCCAATCTGCAACTGCGTTGGTAGACTGTGGTGCAGCGGGGAATTTCATCACTCAAGCTGCGGTAGACAAGTTTCATCTGCCGGTCTATGAACTTCCATATCCAGTCTACATCACGGCAGTTGATGGTAGTCGTATTTCTAAGGGGTATATCACTCAACAAACCCGGCCAGTGATACTGGGGGTTGGGTTCCTGCATTCTGAGTTAATAAAATTTCTAGTTATTCCTCAGGCAACTCAGGAGATTGTGTTAGGTATGCCCTGGCTCCAGCTACATAACCCACAGATTGATTGGGCTACCTTACAACTAACTGCTTGGGGTTCTCATTGCCGTCAGTCCTGTTTAGCCCAAGTTGTTCCTGTCAAGACTTCTGAAATCAAGACCCAGTCTACTCTTCCTATGGCCTATCAAGATTTCGCTGACGTCTTCAGCGAGAAGGCCGCTGATGTCCTGCCGCCCCATAGAGAGTGGGATTGCCCCATCGACCTCATTCCTGGCAAAAAACCACCTAGGGGGCGCACCTACCCGTTATCTGTTCCTGAAACCGAAGCAATGAGCGAATACATCAAAGAAAACCTACTGAAAGGATTCATCCGTCCCTCATCATCACCTGCTGGGGCATGTTTCTTTTTTGTTAAAAAGAAAGATGGAGGACTACGTCCATGTATTGACTACCGGGGACTTAATGATATTACCGTTAAGAACAGCTACCCGTTACCTCTTATTACCGAGTTATTTGATAGAGTCAAAGGAGCCCGCATCTTCACCAAGTTAGATCTCCGCGGTGCATATAATCTCATCAGAATCCGCAGCGGTGACGAATGGAAGACAGCTTTCAATACTCGGGATGGCCATTACAAGTACCTGGTAATGCCATTCGGGTTGAGCAATGCTCCAGCAGTGTTTCAACACTTTGTTAATGAAATTTTCCGTGACGTTCTGTACAAGTATCTCGTTGTTTACCTGGACGATATCCTCATCTTCTCTCAAGACCTCCCTTCTCATCGTCTCCAAGTCCGTGAAGTCCTCCGACGTCTTCGTGAGAATTGTCTTTACGGCAAATTATCTAAGTGTACCTTTGAGGTTACCTCCATACCCTTCCTGGGGTATATAATTTCTGGATCGGATCTCCAGATGGACCCGGCAAAATTGGAAGCTATTGCCAATTGGTCCATTCCGAACACTCTCAAGTCCATTCAACGATTCCTGGGCTTTGCCAATTATTATAGGAAATTCATCCGAGGCTTTTCAACTCTCATTGCTCCTATTACTAGCTTAACTCGGAAAGGGGCAGATCATTCCAACTGGTCAGAAGATGCCCTTGCTGCGTTTCAAAAAATCAAGATGGCTTTTGTTACCGCTCCAGTTTTGTTACAGCCCGATATTAATAAGCCATTCGAGTTGGAGGTGGATGCTTCCACAGTAGGAGTGGGAGCTGTTCTTTCTCAGATGGGAGCTGACGGGAAGATTCATCCCTGTGGATTCTTTTCCCGTAAATTTCTTCCTGCAGAAGTTAATTATTCCATCGGAGATCAAGAGCTTCTGGCGATTAAACTGGCCCTTGAGGAATGGAGGTATCTCCTGGAAGGGGCGAAGTTTCCATTTAATATCTATACGGATCATAAAAACCTGCTCTACTTGAAGGCAGCTCAGTGCCTTAATCCTCGCCAGTCCCGATGGGCTATGTTCTTCTCCCGTTTTAATTTCAAGCTCCATTTCCGCCCAGGTTCTCAGAATACCAAAGCAGATGCCTTGTCTCGATCCATGGAATCTGAGGACGAGATATCCGATCCAGTACCACGCTCCATCCTGGATCCTGTTGCCTTTGCTTCTTCACAAGTTTCTCCAGCTCCGCCTCCTGGTAAGACTTTTGTTGCTCCTGAACTCCGTTCTAAGTTGTTGTCTTGGGCTCATCAGTCTAAATTTACTGGGCATCCTGGTGTCCTAAAGACTTTTAAATTTCTCTCTGAAACATACTGGTGGCCGAAGATGAAAGTCGACATCAAAGACTTTGTGGCGTCTTGCCCTAAATGTGTGCAGCACAAAACTCCTCGTCAGTCTCCAGCAGGTCAGTTACAGCCATTATCCATTCCCAGCCGTCCTTGGTCACATCTGTCTATGGATTTCATCTCTGACCTTCCCTCCTCCCAAGGATTCAATACCATCTGGGTAGTGGTCGACAGATTTACCAAAATGGCTCATTTTGTTCCACTCCAAGGACTTCCTTCCGCTCCAAAACTGGCTCAAATCTTCCTACGGGAGATTTTCCGTTTACATGGACTACCCACTGAAATAATATCTGACCGTGGAGTTCAGTTTGTGGCAAGGTTTTGGAGAGCTCTCTGTTCTGCCATGCAGGTCCATCTCAAGTTCTCGTCAGCGTATCATCCTCAGACGAATGGGCAGACAGAGAGGGTAAACCAGGAGTTGGAAACTTTCCTGAGACTGTACATATCATCTTCCCAAGATGACTGGGTAGATTTGCTCCCGTGGGCTGAATTCGCTCACAATTTCCGCTACCACACAGCTACTGAAACTACTCCGTTCTTCGCTGTTTATGGGCAGCATCCACGAGTTCCTGATTTTCAAGACCTTCCTAGCATCGATGTCCCTGCTGCCACTACTGTCCTCAGTCAGTTCTCAACAATCTGGAGGAAGATTCATACTTCACTCAAAAAGGCTTCTGCCCGGTACAAATTCTTTGCCGACCGCAAGAGACGTGCAGTTCCCAGCTTGAAACCTGGGGATAAAGTCTGGCTGTCAACCCGGAATCTTCGTCTTAAAGTGCCTTCGATGAAGTTTGCACCACGCTTCATTGGTCCTTTCTCCATCGAAAGAGTTCTAAATCCTGTGGCTTACAAGCTCAAGTTACCCTCTTCATTGCGTATTCCTAATGCTTTCCATGTCTCTCTCCTCAGACCATTAGTCCTAAATCGCTTCCAAAGAGCTCTTCCAGCTGGCCCCAGCATTCCAACTCAGCGGGGCATAGAGTTCGAGATAGAGAAGATCCTGGACTCCCGTCACCGGTATGGTCGTCTGCAATATCTCATCGACTGGGCCGGCTATGGTCCTGAGGAGAGGAGTTGGGTGAACTCTGCTGATGTCCACGCTCCCAGGTTGGTCCGTGTTTTCCACAGGTCTCATCCTTCCAAGCCACGTGGGTGTTCGGTGCCCACCCATAAGGGAGGGGGTACTGTCAGGAATCGACTTACCGCTGTTATGTCTGTCCGCCGGAGCGGACTCCGTCCGGGGTCATTGCATGTTGCTGTCACCTGTCACCCTGCTCGTGGATATCATCTCAGGCCTGGGAGCGCCCCTGGAGTCAACGGGCGTGTGGGCGCGCCGCGTCCCAGCCGGGCCGCGTCATGGGCGCCGCCATGACAGTTTTCCCCAGTGTAAGTGCGGCAGCCAATCCGGAGCTTGGCCGCACCTCCTCGTCTCACTCCAGCCAATACCTGCCGGTCAGGGGGTATATCAGGAGCTGCAGGGTGAGTCAGAGGTTGTCCTGAACTTTGTGTCACTCCTGCGACCCGTGTGTCTGGACCTGTTCTCTTGTTCCTCCGTGTTCCTGGATATTCTCCTGATCCTCCGTGTTCCTGGATATTCTTCAGTACCTATTACTTCCGTGGAACTACAAGTACCAGCACCAGCAATACCTTTCTGGCTTCACACCTTCTACACCTGCAGTGTGCTCCAGCCTACAGCAGTAGAGACTCCCTCTCCAGGTGCATTCCGTCATCTCACCTGTGATTCAGCCTGCATGCTGATTGTGCACTTCCAACAGCACAGTGAACATTACCATCTAGTCTCCTGCATTGCTACCAGGTTTGCTACCATTATTCCACCTCTGCTGGCTCCACGTTTTAATTACTCTGGTTCCATTTCTGCATTACAAACTCTGCCATAGACTTTCAAGTTTCAAACCATATTATATCATTGCCATTACCATTGCCGTTACCATTATCATTTCCATTGCATTCGTTTGTTTTACTTTCTGCTGCATTATTATCTGGATTTTCTGTTAATAATAAATCTTCATTGTGCACATGCGCAGAAACCCAATACTGCCTCCTCATTTCATTCCACCTACCTCCACTGACCCACTAGCGCCCCCTCCGGGGACACAAACTAAACCGACTCTGACACAGTGGTACTGCCATATAAATCCAGTGATACTGCCGTATATGTCCAGTGGTACTGCTGTATAAATCCAATGGTACTGGAGTATAAATCCAGCAATATGCCATATATGTCCAGTGATCCTGCCGTATATGTCCAGTGGCACTGCCGTATAAATCCAGTGGTACTGCCATATAAATCCAGTCCAGTGATGCTGCCATATATGTCCAGTGGTACTGCCATATAATTCCAGTGATACTGTCGTATAAATCCAGTGATACTGCCGTATAAATCTAGTCCAGTGGTAGTGCCATATAATTCCAGTGATACTGCCGTATAATTCCAGTGGTACTGGCATATAAATCCAGTGATACTGCCGTATAAATCCAGTCCAGTGATACTGCCGTATAAGTCCAGTGCTACTGGCGTATAAATCCAGTGATACTGTCATATAAATCCAGTCCAGTGGTACTGCCGTATAAGTCCAGTGGTACTGCTGTATAAATCCAGTGATACTGCCGTATAATTCCAGTGGTACTGGCGTATAATTCCAGTGATACTGCCACATAATTCCAGTGATACTGCCACATAATTCCAGTGGTACTGGCGTATAAATCCAGTGATACGGCATGGCAGACACAGGGGGAGAGTGCAGGGAGGCAGAGGGACATTCCAGTCATTCTGAGAGCAGCAGTGGAGGGAAGTTTCCCTTCCCTGCCGATGCCAACACTGACTGGTCGCACCAGTGGTACTGCCGTATAAGTCCAGTGATACTGACGTATAATTCCAGTGGTACTGCCTTATAAATACAGTCCAGTGGTGCTGCCATATAAGTTCAGTGGTGCTGTCCTGTGCTGTATATTATTTACTCCAAATAAAGGGGTTATTAATATTTAATCCAAATAATTTTTACAGCGTTTGCCCTGTGTGGTGTAGAGGTATGCTCTCCTGTACGGCATATTGGTATATAACTCCAGAAAAATAATGGAGAACAAAAAGTTGTAGGATAAAATAGGGAAAGATCAATAACTACTTCCTCCTAGTGCTGAAGCTGCTGCCACTAGTCATGACATAGATGATGAAATACCATCAGCGTCGTCTGCCAAGGCTGATGCCCAATGTGATAGTAGAGGGCATGTAAAATCCAAAAAGCCAAAGTTCAGTAAAAAGACTCCAAAAAATAAATTGAAATGGTCTGAGGAGAAACGTTAACTTGCCAATATGCCATTTACGACACGGAGTGGCAAGGAATGGCTAAGGCCCTGGCCTATGTTCATGACTAGTGGTTCAGCTTCACATGACGATGGAAGCCCTCATCCTCCCGATAGAAAAATTATAAGAGTTAAGCTGACAAAAGCACAGCAAAGAACTGTGCGTTCTAAGATGGTATCACAAATCCCCAAGGAGAGTCCAAGTGTGTCGGCAGTTGCGATGCCTGGCCTTCCCAACACTGGATGGGAAGAGGTGGCTCCTCCCACCATTTGCACACCCTCAGCAAGAGCTGGAAAGTAGCACCCACAGTCCAATTTCTGATATTCAAATTGAAGATGTCACTGTTGAAGTACACCAGGATGAGGCTATGGGTGTTGCTGGCGCTGAGGAGGAAGTTGACGATGAGGATTCTGATGGTGATGTGGTTTGTTTAAATCAGGCATCGGGGGAGACACCTGTTGTCCGTGGGATGAATAAGCCCATTGTGATGCCTGGACAAAACACCAAAAAAGCCACCTCTTTGGTGTGGAATTATTTCTCCACAAATCCGGACAAGTGTCAAGCTCTGTGTTGTCTCTGTCAATCCATAATAACTAGGGGTAAGGACATTAACCACCTAGTAACATCCTCACTTATACGTCACCTTCATCAGAAGTCAGTGTCAAGTTGTGAAACGTTGGGTAAGAGCGTACGCAGTCCACTGACACCTAAATCCCTTCTTCCTCTTGTACCCAAGCTCCTGCAAGCCACACCACCAACTCCCTCAATGTCAACTTCCTCCTCAGTCAGGAACATCGGTAGTCCCGCAGGTCATGTCACTGGCAAGACTGAGGAGTCCTCTCCTAACCGGTATTCCTCCGGAGGATCCTTGAGTTTTACGCCTACTGCTGCTGTTGCTACCGCTGCTGTTTCTGCTGGTAGTCGAACGTCATCCCAGAGGGGAAGTCGGAAGACCACTTGTACTTCTTCCAGTAAGCAATTGACTGTCCAACAGTCCTTTGTGAGGAAGATGAAATATGACAGCAGTCATCCTGTTGCAAAGCGGATAACTGAGGCCTTGACAGCTATGTTGGTGTTAGACGTGCGTCCGGTATCCGCCATTAGTTCAGTGGGACTTAGAGAATTGATGGAGGTTGTTTTCCCCCGGTACCAAATCCCATCTAGGTTCCACTTCACTAGGCAGGCGATACCGAGAATGTACAGAGACGTCAGAAAAAGTGTCCTCAGTGTCCTAAAAAATGCAGTTGTACCCACTGTCCACGGACATGTGGACAAGTGGAACACGGCAGACTAAGGACTATATGACTGTGACAGCCCGTTGGGTAGATGTATTGCCTCCCACAGCAACAACAGCAGCGGCACTAGTAGCAGCATCTCGCAAATGCCAACTCATTCCTAGGCAGTGTACGCTTTGTATCACCGCTTTCCATAAGAGGCACACCGCTGACAACCTCTTACGGAAACTGAGGAACATCATCGCACAATGGCTTATCCCAATTAGACTCTACTGGGGATTTGTGATATTGGACAACACCACCAATATTGTGCATGCATTACATCTGGGCAAATTCCAGCACGTCCCATGTTTTGCACATACAATTAATTTGGCGGTGCAGAATTTTTTTAAAAATTACAGGGGCTTGCAGGAGATGCTGTCGGTTGCCCGAAAAATTGCGGGCCACTTTCGACATTCAGCCACCACGTGTCGAAGACTGGAGCACCAGCAAACACTCCTGAAACTACCCTGCCATCACCTGAAGCAAGAGGTGGTAACGAGGTGGAATTCAACACTCTATATGCTTCAGAAGCTGGAGGAGCAGCGAAAAGCCATTCAAGCCTGTACATTCACCTACGATATAGGCAAAGGAGGGGGAATGCACCTGACTCAAGCGCAGTGGAGAATGATTTCCGTCTTGTGCAAGGTTCTTCAATCCTTCGAACTTGCCATCAGAGCACTACATTTTGGCCACCGTGCTTGATCCTAGGTTTAAAACCTATATTGTATCTCTCTTTCCAGCAGACACAAGTCTGCAGAGGTTCAAAGACCTGCTGGTGAGAAAATTGTCAACTCAAGCGGAGCGTGACCCGTCAACAGCTCCTCCTTCATTTTCTCCTGAACTGAGGCTGCAAGGAAAAGGATAAGATTTCCTAGCCCACTCGTTGGTGTTGATGCAGAGCAGTCAGAAGCGAGTGCTGACATCTGGTCCAGACTGAAGGACCTGCCAATGATTACTGACATGTCTACCGTCACTGCATATGATTCTGTCACCATTGAAAGAATGGTGGATGATTATATGAGTGACAGCATCCAAGTAGGCATGTTAGACAGTCTACTGGCAGGAAAAAGAGGCAACTTGGATACCCTTGCACAAACTACTTTATTTTACCTAAGTTGCCCCCTCTCCAGAGTGTACTCCGAAAGAGTGTTTAGTGCAGTCGGTAACCTTGTCAGCGATCGGCATAGGAGGTTACTTCCACAAAATGTGAGAAGATGGTGTTCATCAAAATGAATTATTAATTCCTCCGGGAAGACCTTTACCAGCATTTACCTCCAGAAAGTACACAGGGACCTGTGATGGTGGATTCCAGTTGTGACGTATTAATACTCTGTGAGGAGGAGGATATACACACTGAAAGGGGTGAGGAATCGGAGGATGAGGTTGACATCTTGCCTCTGTAGAGCCAGTCATGTGGCAGACCCTGTCGCTGAAATGATTGGTTTGTTAAAGTGTGCATGTCCTGTTTATACAACATTAGGGTGGGTGGGAGGGCCCAAGGACAATTCCATCTTGCACCTCTTTTCCTACTTTGCATCATGTGCTGTTTGAAGACTAGTTTTTAAAGTGCCATCCTGTCTGACACTGCCGTACAACTCCAGGGGTACTGCCGTATAAGTCCAGTGGTGCTGTCTTGTGCTGCACCAGTCCAGTGGTGCTATCTTGTGCTGCCATAAGTCCAGTGGTGGTGTCCTGTGCTGCATATTATTTACTCCAAATAAAAGGGTTATATACATTACTTATATTATTATCCAAATCATTTTTACAGGGTTTGCTCTGTGTGGTGTAGGGGTACGCTCGCCTGTGCTGCATATTATCATAATAGCTCCAAATAAAAGGGTTATTATTATCCAGATTAATTTTACAGGCTTTGCCGTGTGTGTGTTTTAGGGGTACACTCTCCTGTGCCACCAATATTGTGCGTGTATTACATCTGGGCAAATTCCAGCACGTCCCATGTTGTTTGTGCCGCACACTTGTGTCGCTTAGCTTAGTCATACAGCTATCTCATTGCACCTCTTATTCTTCTTTACACAATGTGCTGTTTGGGGCCGAGTTTTTTTTTTAAGTGCCATCCTGTCTGCAACTGCAGTGCCACTCCTAGATAGGCCAGGTGTTTGTCCCGCACACTTGTGTCGCTTAGCTTAGTTATACAGCTACCTCATTGCACCTCTTTTTCTTCTTTGCATGATGTGCTGTTTGGGGCCTAGTTTTTTTTAAGTGCCATCCTGTCTGCCATTGCAGTGCCACTCCTAGATGGGCCAGGAGTTTGTGCCGCACACTTGTGTCGCTTAGCTTAGCCATCCAGCTACCTAATTGCACCTATTTTTCTTTTTTGCATCATGTGCTGTTTGGGGCCTTTTTTTTTAAACTGCCATCCTGTCTGTCACTGCAGTGCCACTCCTAGATGGGCCAGGTGTATGTGCCGCACACTTGTTTTGCTTAGCTTAGTCATACAGCTACTTCGGTGCAACCTTTGGCCTAAAAACAATATTGTGAGGTGTGAGGTGTTCAGAATAGACTGGAAATGAGTGGAAATGAATATTATTGTGGTTAATAATACCGTAGGATCTAAATTACCCCAAAATTATGTGATTTTAGCTGTTTTTATGTGTTTTTCAAACATCATCCAGATCTAAAACCAAAACACAAAAGGGTGCTTTTGGCAAAACCAATCCAGATCCAAAACATGAGCATGGAACCAGGACCAAAACACAAAACACGAAAAGTGGCCGCCGCACATCTCTACACATAAGAGGTAATTCAGAGTTGATCGTAGCAGCAAATTTGTTAGCAGTAGGACAAAACCATGTGCACTGCGGAGGGGAAGGAGGGGGGGGGGAAAGATATAACATGTACAGAGAGAGAAAGATTTGGGTGGGGTGTGTTCAAACTGAAATCTGAATTGCAGTGTAAAAATAAAGCAGCCAGTATTTACTCTGCACAGAAACAAAATAACCCACCCAAATGTAACTCTCTCTGCAAATGTTATATCTTCAGTGTACATAGTTTCGCCCAACTGCTAACAAATTTGCTGCAATGATCTGGTCTGAATTACCCCCATAACCTTTATAGCAGCAAATGAGGGATCAACAATTACTACTGACTTTTACATTGGCGCTTTTAAGCAGTTCATTTTTTTCTTTGTGGCCTTTAAGGGATAGAGAATTAATGTATATGGATTTCTTAAGAGACCCTTTAAGTACTGTTGGAGAATGAGAGCTGAAATTTGGGATTCTGCAATATGGAATCTGCAATATGCACCCTCTCAATTTTACATTGGTCAAAAGCTCAGGGAGAGACACATAGCTATGGCTATGAGCTTCTGTACATCTGGAGTTCTGACACGTGAAGGGCCGCCAATCAGTGGCAACTACCATGATAACAGCCCGCTGATTGGCTGAGTGGACTGACTGTCAATCAACAGTGTTCTGGCTGGTTACCATACAACTCACATGGGTTCTGCCACTTGCGGGAGCTGCGCTATATGTACAGCATGTACATATAGCTCAGCTTGTGTTCAGGCGGTTTGAGACATTTGTTTTTTCATTTTTTAAACCCCTGGATGCCTACATGGAGTAGAGAACCAACCGGTGCCCAGGATGAGGTGAGTATGTATTGTATTAAGCATGTAGTGGATTCTACTGGACACGGGGAGTGACCCGTACCAGGGATAAGGTGAGTGTACAGGTATATGTATTATATATATATATAGATATAGATAGATAGATAGATATAAATTGAGAGTTGGTAAGGGTCAAATAGTTTAGCTGCAAATAAATATAAGAAAATAAAAAATAAAATACACATACATCTCATTGAAAAATTGCCTACTTCAGTAGTAGTTGCACAACGTAGATAAATGTATCTGAATTTGTTTCAAAGTATCAAGTTATAAAGGTCCATGCTGATGCATAGTTCAGTAGGCTGCAGCATTGCTTCTGTCAATGCCAACACTTGTTGCATAATAAAAATGCTGATTATGTGACTGGCTGCAGCAGTAGTGATGCTAGGGGTCATGTTTCTCTGCATACACGATTGCAACTGGCGGCAGATACACGCCCCGAAAACGCCCATGACATGCCTGTGGATTTTCTAACCACTCCCCGAAAACTGCTCATTAATACCTCCAAATGGTCACTTCCTGTCAATCACTTATCCATAGAACCCTCATTACGTGCAGGATCGCAGCAGCAGCTTGATGCATGCGGATTGCAGTCTGCCAATAATCACTCTGCTGCTGGAACATCGGCCTTTGCGTACAAACATGAAACATTGTGCATTACCTACCTTTCATGGCCACTGAACATAATCACCATACAGGAAGGGAGCAAGAAGTGTTGGTAATGTTATGTTTTCTACTAGGTTTTTACTTTTAGGCTATTAGTTCTTGAGCAATGAAAACATTCCATAGGGTTGAATAGTTTATTAAACTGAAATACTACATGCCACTGCTCTGCCACTATGTTTCATAGATGTGTTATATTCTTTTAAACTGATATGTGTTTGTGACACTGCTTTGCCACTTTGTTTAGCCAGCCAGCTCACTGCAGTGTTTGGCCAATATTGGGGAAAACAATAATGTGAACTGTGAGGTGATCAAAATTTAATGGAATTGAATTTTGATGTTAAATAATAATACAGTAGGAATAAAAACTGATTTACCAATTTTAAAAAATCCAAAACCAGAAAAATTGAGTGTTATTTGAATATTCCAATATATATTTATATATTTATATTTAAAATATACCGTATGTCATGATAAACTAGGATTTTAAGGATTGGTACTAATAATTAATATATCCTACTGTGTGGCAGTCAGGCATAAAACTATTTGTTCTTATATTTTTGGTAATTTCAAAATTACGAGTATTCCCCTTTTCTGCCACCATCAATCTCAGGGTAATGTGTTTGTAGTCTAGCAGTAACAATTCATGCGCTGCCTTACCTGCCACTGCTTGAGTTTTTTCCAAAGATGCTGGAATTCCTCCAGATTCAATCGCCCACAGCCATCTGTCTGTGAGAAACTTAGGTTAAGGAGCCACCATGCCTTTTATAAGTGCTAGAAACATAGCTTTTCATAAGAAATAAATCGATCAAGCAAAGAGCCTGCATCAGTTTTTAAGAAAAAAGCAATTGCATGTGAATTTGCAACACTAATGCTTGATTTGGTGACTTATTTTGCTAGTTAGACTGTATTTTGAAAATAAGAGGAAAAATATATGGCATGAAAATTATTTGAGCTCAATCAAGTTAGGTGCGAGTCTGTGAATGTGAGTTTGTTTCAGGAAACTTGATGACTTTGCATGAATTTGCATATCCAAATATTGTGAGATCCAACTAGAAATGCCAATTTGTGGCAGTTACTGTAATGGTGTGTACACACGGTGAGATATTTTCTTACGATTTTGACTATATAGTCAAAATTGTAAGAAAAGTTAGTGCAGATCGCAAGGTGAAAGTAACCTTGTGATCCCGATGCGATGTCGATGCGCGGTCCCATGAGGTTGGCATCGCAAGCCTAGATGGACTGTGCAGGCAAGTACATTTTCACTATCTCGTAGAAAAGATAGTCAAAATTGACAGCCAAAATCGCACATAGTCAGTTTCGCAAGCACAGTCATTATATGCTTGCGATACTGACCTAGCCCCTGTCGCATAGTGAGAATTGGGGTTAGCCCAAATCTCACCATGTGTACACACCTTAAGGGTTTGCAAATTTTCCACAAAATGCAATCTGGGAGAAGCACATAAAATAGTGGTGAGACCATCCTGGACCCTAAAAAAGTGAAACATTTGTAACAGAATCATACTGTGTAGAAGGCTGTCAGTCGGCATAAGGAAAATGCTTGATGCTCTTAAAAGGTGTTAAGTCTGATTGGTGTATTTTTAAAGCAAAAATAATATAAAGATATACAATTTTGTTTAATTAAAAGGGTGCTTTTGGGGTAATTTGAGGCAACTTAAATAAAACATTTTTTCATCAAAAGCAATTATTTTTTGTTTAAATAAATAATTGAATCTGGGGTGCATAAAATAATATTTATTTTCGGGTAATTTGAAGCCATTTAGATCAATTAACCTAATTGAAAACTTCCAAATGATTAGGGGGTGTCCAAGGAGTTTTGAAGCAATTCCCAACATATTTACCTTAAAATAAAGATTTTGCGTACAAAAAAGCACATTTCTGCTGAAAAATCAATGCGAGTTTGGAATCAGACTGCAAATAGAATTCACGGTGTGAATTTGTAATGAAAACAGCTTGCACAAGGTGACTCGCTCCTAATCGGAATGGCCCCTATGTTTTGACTTTTTTTAATATAGTATAAACGTACCAAGCCTGCTGTAACATGCACATTTTATAATTGGGCAAATAAAATAATTTATTAAAATAGTTTAGTAACACGGTTTGGACTTCACAGATGTTTGTCAGTGTTCATTGAGCAACATTTGAATCATTTGTTTAAAAAAAAAACGCTCTGAATTTGAAGAAAAATCTGCAGATTATACTGCAGTTCCACTGTAAATACATCTGTCGCTAAATTGAAAACAAGGATACATCCATCAGAGCTATCATACTGTGGCAAGAATCTAGAGTGAATCCATCAGACTTCAGGTTTTTGTCTATATAAAAAACAAAAACAAAAAATGACAATCCTTTTCATAGGTATAGTGTTATATAAGGTTTAACATTAAAACATAACTATCTGTTGTAACAGTAAATTTAGGGGGTGTAGTCAACAATCACAACGTCGACAGTCGAAAGGATTACACCATAATATGGACTGTATAATGTCATGGTTGTTAATGTTGACATATGCACTGTTGACATAGTCAAATGAGGACAATAGAAAATGTTAATAGTGTTAGACTATAAATTGGATTTCGACATGCTAAATATGTTGACATTTTGTTATTTACATAACAAAATATTTTATATATTTATATTTTGTTATAAAATCTAGTGAAAGAACATTTTCCTACAAAGTCCATGATTACAGTCTCAATTTAAAAGATCAATTCTGGATTTCAGATTTATAGTGGGTGAAATAAATGCAGGGATTATAGTTACATTATACATACATACCTAGCACAATTACTGCAATTCTCATTAAAGGATGTAATAGATCTGTCTTGTACTGTGCATACCACTACTGATTTATTAAAAATGTACAAAAAAACTTACATGAGTTTTTTGTAATGTCACCAATTAACTGAATTGTAACATTAGAAGTGTAAATAATGAGGGAGGAGAGTTAATAGGGTGGGATTCTGGCAGTCATGTGACTGGCACTGCAATCCCGACACTAGAGAGAAGATTTTTTTCTGTGTGCCCACATGTTTGATCTGTGAAAGGGAGCACATGTGGAGGCAAGCTGTTTTTTTTTTTTTTACCTACAACTGTTGTGGATAAATCCATTAGAGCCTTGGTTAAGATTTGAATAACTACTTCTATTGATTGAGCCATGTATTGAACATCCATCATCTTGTGAAAGGTTTTGAAAAAATAGTTGTCCTTACTGTGAATGTTCATTCTTCAACTGATAAAACCCCCGAGGAAGTCCTTGGGACGAAACGTTTAGTGTTGCTTTATAAAGGCCCAAATCGACACAGAAAAAAAGCTTCAGCCAGTGGAATAAAACCTTGTAAGGATTAATATTATCAAGTATTGAAATGTAACCATTTCTCTTATGCAGAGTTGTATGTGGATGTACATTCTTTTTATGACTATAATGTTTTTAATGTGAATACATTTAAGTTGAATTTTAATATCAGCATCTATTGGTAGTCCAAAGGGCAAGATTTATTTGTGAAAAAGAATTTACCTGAAAAACAATTGTATTATTAGATTGCCTTACAATCTAGTAGTAAATAAGTGCTGTGACTGGACGGTCCCATACGAGAGCCCTCACCACTTCGCGTCCCGCCCCCAGTCACAGAATGGAGATTTAGGTCACACGGGACCTGGCCAATTAGGGGATTCCCGCTTACCGTCAGTAACTGCCTGTTACTGACTCCACCCACTGCACAGTGGGTGGGTACTACGCTGCCACCACCAGACTCCTCCCTGCCGCGGCGTCTGGAAACACGGTTCTGCTCTGTATGCACGCTGTTTTACCACCCCTGTGTGGTGTTGACGAATCCCCAATCGTTGCTTGCCTAAGCACAGCACAGTAGCAGGTGGAAGGCGGAGCTTGGAGATGCTGGGTGTACCCTGGACAGCCAGAAAATGGAGCTAGGTTTCGCCTAGCCCTAGAGGTCACAAGATGAAGCATTCGTATTGAGGCAGAAGATGTTTATTCGCCAAAAATAGTTCTGAAAAGAACTCAGCAATACAGCAGATGTTTACAGCAGAGTGAAAATGGTGTAATACCCTTGGGGTCTCACAAGCCTCCTCTTTTTATACAGTAAAACCACACTGCATCTCAGGGGGTAGTCCCCATGAGTCCTTTCCATCCAATCAGGATATCTTACAAAATATAAATAAATAAATTAAATTTTAAAAGGATATAAGTGCATTAAGCAGTTTATTCCTTCCTGTCACACACAAAGTTTAGTGTCATTTAAACTCCATTCCTTACAACCTGGTAGTTTACAATTCGCCTTTGATACATTTATCACATAGCTTCAAAATACAAATGTTCTTCATCCTTTTCCTGCATATACCATTCAGGATTCATATATCAATCAAACCAGCTACATAAAAAAATATAGGTTCCAAATTCCATACCAATCCATACCACTTTACATATGGAATAAGGAAATTCCCCGCGATTAACATCTTTCCCTGAGGAACTCACACTCCCAGCCCCACGTGGACCAGCTGCAGGTGCCACCACATATTGTTTAGGGGCCATTTGGCCATGTAGGTGACTCTCTCCTCAGAGTGCACCTGTTTCTCGCGACACTCCATCGGACTGACTGGAGGGGAAACAGTCTCTGTAGGCTCATCTCCACTCGTTAAACAAGCGTGCCGGGATTGGGGTGCTTGGGGGCGGAACAGTTCATCCTCAGATGTCCAATTTCCTTGCAGCCATAGCACTTCTTCTTGAGTCGTGGTACCGATGATCTCTGATCACTTGCAGGGTCGCTGCGGTGCCATTACTGTCCAAAAGCACCAGGGTTGGAAGACGCTTGTTGTTGGGGGTGATGTGCTGAAGAGGGGTGTCCCCATGGTGGTACAGTCCTTTGGGGCTGGCCGCTGGTCGGGCGCTTCTGCCCATGTGGCCGAATTGCCACATACTTATCTGCTAGCTGGGCAGCCATCTTTAAATTGGGTGGCTCCCGGTCTAGCACCCACTCCTTCACTTCTGGGGCGCACCTGCGATAGAATTGCTCCCTTAAGATCAGGTCAATCAGTGCATTCCATGTAGTGGCTTCAGAATCCTTCACCCACTTCACCACGTACTGCCGCAGCTGGATGGCAAACTGCTTATGGGTGCTGTTAGGGTTTTTGGGGAAGTCCCAGAACTTCTTCCTGTAGGATTTGGGAGTGATGAAGAATCGCTGGAGGAGGGTCTTTGCAACTTCGTCGTAATCCCCACAGTCCTCCGTGGCAACTCCTCGATAGGCCTCCAAGGCCTCTCCATGCAGAGTGGGCACAAGGTGTCTCACCCACTCCGACTTGGGTAAATCATGTAGTTTGCAAGTCCTTTCAAAAACTTGTAAATGTCCATCAATGTCTCCATTACTGTCTGCAAACTTGGCAAACTGTATACGTCCTGATCTGCTTGCAGCAGCGGTCAACGGCTCTTGGGGTACCACGGCCTGTGGTGCCCGCTCATCATGCCACATCTGGATGATTATCAAGCGCTCTTTATCCATTGACCTTTCCCACAATTCTGCAAGCCGATCTGCTAGGCTATACGTGCTGCCCCCCCTGGGACGTTGGGATCCTGGCCCTGCTAGGGATTGTTGGGAAACATGGCTGCTGCTATAGAGGGCGGGGCTTGTGGGTCTCACTAATTCCATACGAAGCTCCACTGGTGGGCCATCCTTTTTGATGCTGATGCCCTCAGCGCTCTCTACCTCCACTCGGCGGGACTCCTCAAAGCTCACGAATGCCACCCTCATGACGCTTCTGGATGCGTTGAAAGCGATATGTGATACCCACGTTGGGGTGTTCCTATTGCATGCCATTGCAGCCCCAATAATTATCTGCACTGCATGAGGGACTTTCTGGTACAGGCACTGCAGGGTTAATTCCTTTTCCCTGGTTGCCTGGCAACGGCCTCAGAGGAGGCTGAAATGAGGGGCACTAAGATCCGATCCAGGGTGGCCGAGTCAGCCTGCAGGGAGCGGGAAAAGCAGGGACCACCAGGATTGGAGGGCGGAAAAGAGGAGAGGAGGAGCTCACGGCAAGAGGAGGGCTGACCGCTGCTGCACTAGAAGGGAGAAGATGGGGCCATCACCATCGCCGGGCAGTAGAGGCACCGCTGCACCCAGGAAGTGGGTGGGAAGAGCAGAGAGCACAGCCATGTGTCCAGGGAGCGAGCCGGGAGAGACGCGGCTGCTTGGAGCCTCGCTGCAGTGACGGGGAATGCAACGGTGTAAGGAGAGACACCGCCGCGTGAGCGCAGGAGAAGAGAGCCGCTGTTGAGCCAGAAGCCGACAGCCGCCGTGACACAGGGGTGCTATTACAGATATCCACACCCTTATGTAGACACATTATCTCCAGATAGTCCTTAGACATTCCGCTAAAGTCCGCCATTTTGTGCTTTCTCCTGAGCTGCAGTTACTCCTTTCCTGAGTAACTCGGCTTCTCCAATCCGGTGACCGAAAAACCGCCTGGGATTATCCCACTGCTAAGCCACCAATTTCTGTGACCAGATGGTCCAATACAAGAGCCATCACTGCTTCATGTCCTGTCCTCAGTCACAGAATGGAGATTTAGATCACATGGGACCCGGGCAATTTGGGGATTCCCGTTTACCATCAGTAACCGCTTGTTACTGACTCCACTCACTGCACAGTGGGTGGGTACTACGCTGCCACCACCAGACTCCTCCCTGCCGTGGTGTATGGAAACACGGTTCTGCTCTGTATGCGTTGACATGATGTCTTACCACCCCTGTGTGGTGTTGATGAATCCCCAATCATCGCTTGCCTAAGCACAGCACGGTAGCAGGCAGAAGGCAGAGCTAGGAGACGCTGGGTGTACCCTGTACAGCCGGAAAATGGAGCTAGGTTTTGCCTAGCCCTGTAGGTCACAAAATGAAGTGGTCGTCTTGAGGTAGAAGATGTTTATTCACCAAAAATAGTTCTGAAAAGAACTCAGCAATACAGCAGATGTTTACAGCAGAGTGAAAATGGTATAATACCCTTGGGGTCTCACAAGCCTCCTCTTTTTCTACAGAAAAACCACACTGCATCTCAGGGGGTAGTACCCCCTGAGTACTTTCCATCCAATCAGGATATCTTACAAAATATAAATAAATAAATTACATTTTAAAAGGATATAAGTGCATGAAGCAATTTACTCCTTCCCGTCACACACAAAGTTTAGTGTCATTTAAACTCTATTCCTTACCAGCTGGTAGTTTACAATTTGCCTTTGACACATTTATCACATAGCTTCAAAATGCAAATGTTCCTCATCCTTTTCCTGCATATACCATTCAGGATTCGTATATCAATCAAACCAGATACATAAATAAATACAGGTTCCAAACCCATACCAATCCCTACCACTTTACATATGGAATAAGGAAATTTCCCGTGATTAACATCTTTCCCTGAGGAAATCACACTCCCAGCCATTGCCTGCTGTGCACTGCCCAACATCAAAAGGTTTTGTCACCAGACTGAACTTGGACTGAAACGGCATCGGGAGTGTCACTATTCCTCTCCGTGACCCCGAAAACTATAGATTTTTATACATTAACCCCTCCCAACCCCCACCCTAGGGGTGCTGGGGGTGTCTCACCCCCCACAGTATTTTTTTCCAGTGTGTAAGTCATATGTGTACCAAGTTTGGTGTAAATTGCTCCAGGCATTCCAGAGTTATGCTGGAACATACACACATATACACATACATACATCAATTTTTATCTATCTATCTATCTATCTATCTATTTATTTATATATATATATATATATATATATATATATATATACACTATAGTATATTCTCCATAATCCTTTATGTTTATGATCTTAAGTGACATAAAAGAAGGCTGAGCTTCAATGACAAATCCCTCAAGTACCTAAGGCCCTCATCCCGAGTTGTTCGCTCGCTAGCTGCTTTTAGCAGCATTGCACACGCTAGGCCGCCGCCCTCTGGGAGTGTATCTTAGCTTAGCAGAATTGCGAACGAAAGATTATCAGAATTGCGAATAGAAAATTCTTAGCAGTTTCTGAGTAGCTCCAGACTTACTCAGCCATTGCGATCAGTTCAGTCAGTTTCGTTCCTGGTTTGACATCACAAACACACCCAGCGTTCGCCCAGACACTCCCCAGTTTCTGCAGACACTCCTGCGTTTTTTCCAGAAACGCCAGTGTTTTTTCGCACACTCCCAGAAAACGGCCAGTCTCCGCCCAGAAACACCCACTTCCTGTCAATCACACTCCGATCACCAGAACGATGAAAAATCCTCGTTATGCCGTGAGTAAAATACCTAACTTTTGTGTAAAATAACTAAGCGCATGCGCTCTGCGAACCTTGCGCATGCGCAGTAAGCGACTAATCGCAATATAGAGAAAATCGGCCAAGAGCGAACAACTCGGAATGACCACCTAAGACTGGTGACTGGTGGCCAGTGAATATCAAGAAAAGGGAAGGAGAACCAGAGGGGGTGACCCACAACCCACCAGATCTGACCAAGTTGACAGCGGCAACCCTAAGATTCCCCAATCCTCCCGCAAGCAGGGTGCCCCCAACCAAGGCTTGGCCCCATGGGACAAGTGGGACCTAGACAGGCACCTAGGCTGCCCAACTGTAAATCTTGCCATGAAAATTAACCAGTTACAATGTGCGATTATGTAATCGCATCTTTGCCATTGTTGCTAATTTCATTTTGCCCTTAAGCTGGGTAAACTTTGAGCAATATATCAGCTGTTCAATCAAAAGGCCACTATATAGCAAGCCCTTCGGTGGGTGTGTACATATATAGCGCCACATCTGGCTATGTGTATGAGAGGTCTGCCGACCACTCATACACTTGCTGCAGGGACCGCCGGTAACTGACATTATAACTGGGTGGGCAGATATAAATGCCTGCCCAGTTGTGACGTCAGGCACAACACATCGGGGGGACAATTAGTAAGTGTATCTTACCAATCTTTAGACAGGTCAGCAGATCAACCGAATGGGTGACCTATTTGCCAGGTGTACCCATCTTTAGAGTGATGTTAGACAGGTGCTTTTCTGACTTCAGAAGCCTTCATGCCTAATTTTCACAGTGATATATCAGCTGAACAAGCCAGTGCATGATCAACCATTAGGCTGATTAGGCTGAAACCTAGGGCATGATTCAGTGATAGATAGTGATGTTGCACAAAAACAGCTGATGTATTTAGTTTGTGCACAGGTCTGAATCGCACAGCGCATGTGTCTCGGTTATCTGTGTACAGAGATTCAGCATATGATTCGATGGTGTCACCGATTGTGCATTTAAATAAGCACAGTGATATAATTCCACTATCCTAAGACGCTGCAAATGCATGTCTCAGAAGTTTGAAAATTGGAGGTGGCATTGGCATAAATAAGAAAACGCGACTGCAGCAAAAGTTGGCACAACAGCGGTAAAGTCTCCTTTGCACTCTGCAAATATTGTTAGAAGCCAAGGTCAAACATGTCAGTTGAATAACCTTCAATACTTGCGCATGTGCGGTATGAATGGTGATTTACTGAGCATGAATAGCGCTACAAATACATTAGGCTAGGGCACAGGTTCTCAAACTCGGTCCTCAGGACCCCACACAGTGCATGTTTTGCAGGTCTCCTCACAGAATCCCAAGTGAAATAATTAGCTCCACCTGCGGACCTTTTAAAATGTGGCAGTGAGTAATAATACACCTGTGCACCTGTTGGGTTACCTGCATAACATGCACTGTGTGGGGTCCTGAGGACCGAGTTTGAGAACCTGTGGGCTAGGGCATCTGAAACCCTTAATCAGGCCCTGGATAAAGCCTAGGGCTTTTCCAGCCCAGCTTATAAGGAGTACTGAAAGCATTTGTTATACAGTAGGTTCTATGAATAACTAATCAGTTTCAGTTAAACTGTGTTGGACACTTGTTTTTGAAGTAGCTTGAGTGATTAAAGTGCTGACATCACGTCTATTTTACTCATAGAAATAAATTACCTCAATCTGGAATAATTAGCCGTGCTCTGTACAGAGAATAAAATGGACCTGCATGACACCACCCTAAGGATCTATTTGTCAAGCTATTCTACCCCATAATTAATGCTGAAACAGCAGTTTCCTCATTATTAAAGTATATTTTTACCAATGTTAAAAGTAGGAGATTTGCAGATTTTTGATCTCCCACATTTAACATAAAAAAAATAGCAGTGTACCGCAGTCTCCTTATAATGTGTAATGTGCCTGTGTACCCCACTTACCAACAAAGACCTTGTGATCCCTACCAGGGCCAAAATTTACAAATATTCGTGTTTTAGCCGTTTTTAAGGGTGTTTGAACTCGAATGGTATCGGGTGCATTTTACTGCAACTTTTTGAATCCTGATACGGTCAGTTACTAAGCTGCCGAGTTTTCCACATTAGTTTTTTCCGATGTCGATGTGATTCGTAATGTCAGGCAGTGTTTTACGGGAGTGATGAGTAAAACACTGCCTGACAAAACACAAGGAATCCCGGCCGGATCTGTGAGATCCGTGCAGGGCTTCATTGTGCACCTTTTTAAAAAAAATGAAAGTGTTAAAAATCAAGAAAAAAATTGCGTGGGGTCCCCCCTCCTAAGCACAACCAGCCTTGGGCTCTTTGAGCCGGTCCTGGTTGCAAAAATATGGGGGGGAAATTGACAGGGGTTCCCCCATATTTTAACACCGAGCACCGGGCTCTGCGCCTGGTCCTGGTGCCAAAAATACGGGGGACAAAAAGCATAGGGGTCCCTCGTATTTTTGGAACCAGCAATGGGCTCCACTAGTCATATAATGAGAGATAATGCCACAGCCGGGGGAAACTTTAATATAGGTCCCTGCGGCCCTGGCATTAAATCACTAACTAATCACCCCTGGCCGGGGTACCCTGGAGGAGTGGGAACCCCTTAAATCAAGGGGTCCCCCCCTCCAGCCACCCAAGGGCAAGGGGTGAAGCCCGAGGCTGTCCCCCCCATCCAAGGGCTGCGGATGGGGGGCTGATAGTCTTGTTAAAAAAATAGAATATTGTTTTTTGTAGCAGTACTACAAGTCCCAGCAAGCCTCCCCCGCAAGCTGGTACTTGGAGAACCACAAGTGGGAACTTTGCGGTCAGCGGTGAGGTTACTTTCGGTCAACCGCTAACCGCAAAGTTCCCACCATTGGATACAATGGAGCGCATAGGCGCAACATTGTATCTCTGCCGTGCGCAGCCTGACTGACAGCTCAGGAGCACACAGCCAATCAGGAGAGTGCCACGACGTGGCGCTCCCTGATTGGCTGAAGGGACTCTCTTTGACAGGAGTCACGGGGGGTCCCGGCAGTCAGGGAAAGGGGTCGCATGTGTAAACATGGGACCCCTTTCAGTGCGTGGTTCGGGTTTTTCGGTTTGTTTTTTTGCCAAGTACGTGGATTACAAGCTCAGAAGAGGACAGATCTACACTGGATTTTTGTGAGTATAATTTTATTTTCAGGTAACCCATGGATTCTACTTGGAGAAGTGGACCGACCCTCGTGTGAACATAAGTAAGTATGTGTGAATGTAGGTGTGCATGTATGTAATAAAGTTGTACTTTCAAGGTGTGTGAGTTCTGTTTTTATTTGGGTATTTTTTTTGTAGTAGTACTACAGGTTCCAGCAGGCCCGTTTTTCCACCACATGCTGGTACTTGTGGTTATCCAGGTACCAGCTTGCAGGGGAGGCTTGCTGGGACTTGTAGTACTGCTACAAAAAACAATATTCTATTTTTTTCACAAGGCTATCAGCCCCCCATCCGCAGCCCTTGGATGGGGGGGACAGCCTCGGGCTTCACCCCTGGCCCTTGGGTGGCTGGAGGGGGGGACCCCTTGATTTAAGGGGTTCCCACTCCTCCAGGGTACCCCGTCAGGGGTGACTAGTTAGTGATTTAATGCCAGGGCCGCAGGGACCTATATAAAAGTGTCCCCCGGCTGTGGCATTATCTCTCTGACTGGTGAAGCCCGGTGCTGGTTCCAAAAATACGGGGGACCCCTACGCTTTTTGTCCCCCGTATTTTTGGCACCAGGACCAGGCGCAGAGCCCGGTGCTGGTTGTTAAAATATGGGGGAACCCCTGTCAATTTCCCCCCCATATTTTGCAACCAGGACCGGCTCAAAGAGCCCGAGGCTGGTTATGCTTAGGAGGGGGGACCCCACGCAATTTTTCCCCCAGTTTTTACATTAAACAGACCCTTTCCCATAGATAACCATGCACAGATCTCACTGATCCGTGCATGGTTATCCAAACTCGACTGGAAAAAGCAGGTCTATTTTTTTGCTGCTTTTTTTAACGATTCGCAAAAAAATACACCCGCATTTGAGCACTCAGAGACTAACACCCAAATACGAATGAATAGTGAATACCCGTGTTGTAGGAAATAACAGCCGCGTTTGACCGATGGTCTATTCATTCGTATTTCTGAACTTTGTCATTCAAACCATTATGAATAGTCCAAACACTGACGAGATTTGTGCTTAGTGAATTCCCGTGTTGGGACTTAGAAAAAAAACCACAAATCGGACAAACTCGATTTTTTAGTAAATTTTGGCCCAGGTTGGTTGTATCTAAAACAGATATCTGCACATGCACCAATGAACAGCCGCCCATGTGTAGCATAGCTGAGTCCGAACCTAGAAGTAAAGTGATCGCATAAGCAAAACCTTTACTCTTTAGCATAAATCGGCAGAGGTTCCTATTGGAGTTCATGTTCCAGCATCTGATTTTTAATACATTGCCCTGATAATGCATTCCAAAGTCTCCGCTATATGCTTATTTTCGAGACTATTACTCTTAGTGTGGCAAGGAGCTTTTTAAGTTTGAATGCAATTATTTCCCCCATAAAATAAAAGATTACAATCTTTTTTTTAATCAAATGTTGAATTTGAAATGAAAAGAAACTGGATTGGACCCCCTACTGCATCTGCTTATGTAGGCTTTTCTATGACAGCTGTAGTCAATAATAAGCATAAAGTATTAGTTTCAGATTTATCTTGTTAACTTGTTTACAACAATTTTGATGTCTTCAGATAATTTCAAATATTCTAATGTAATGGTATGAAATTGAAAGAAACTGCTAAACTTACCACTGTAGATCTTATACAGTACAGATGAAGCCACGCTCATTATAGCTACATCTGTGCAGAACGAGCACTCTTGGAGCTGCTAGGTGCGTCCGTGTGCATAGCTCTGCTGAGCTGCGGCAAGTACTGCTCCCATTCATGTGAATGGGGCGCGTGCGGGTTAAAGACGTGGTCGCGCCTAACAAGGTGCGGTCGCGACATGATATAGCCACGGTGAGCGTGGCTACATGTGTGTATGTATCATTCTCTATCATGTTGAGTGTTGAACATTCTAAGCGTGACTGCCTGATATAATGTTTTCTTCTTAACTTTGTGGTTTCTGCAAACATAGATACATAGACTGAATGGTACTTACGCTTATTAACTATTTTGTTCAGAACGGTTTGAAGTTCTTCAGCACTAATTTCCAAATCCTAGAAAAGACGCAAAACAGAAATATAGTAATCACTGCTTCCTTCAGTGCAATTTTCTAAATTATTAGCTATACCTGGCTATACTGTATAAATGTACAGTATATAAATACATTAGCAATATCATTTTAGCTGTTTGTGATTATGGTGGTCATTCCGAGTTGTTCGCTCGCTAGCTGCTTTTAGCAGCATTGCAAACGCTAGGCCGCCGCCATCTGGGAGTGTATATTAGCTTAGCAGAATAGCAAACGAAAGGTTAGCAGAACTGCTACTAAATAATTCCTTGCAGTTTCTGAGTAGCTCCAGACCTACTCCTAGACTGCGATCACCTCAGTCCGTTTAGTTCCTGGTTTGACGTCACAAACATGCCCTGCGTTCGGCCAGCCACTCCCCTGTTTCTCCAGCCACTCCTGCGTTTTTACCTGCCATGCCTGCGTTTTTTAGCACACTCCCTGAAAACGGCCAGTTTCCGCCCAGAAACACCCACTTCCCGTCAATCACACTACGATCACTCGAGCGTTGAAAAAACATCGCTCGAGCTTGTGCAAATCTCCAAAGTTTTGTGTTAAATTACTGAACACATGCGCGCTGCGTACCATACGCATGCGCATTTTCCACCTAATCACTCCGTTGCAAAAAACGGCAACGAGCGAACAACTCGGAAAGACCACCTATGTCCACATTCAGTAAAGGCATGTAATTGTAAATGATACAATGATAGTAAGTTACATTTAAAAGCAAGCAATGAATACCATTCAAAGGGTTATAAATATAATAAACAAAGCACGTGTAGATTTCTTCATATTAGTCTTCACTTTACTCCTATCCAGGGACATCTTAACAGCCTTGAAGTCCCTGGGTAAAGCAATGCAGTGGTGCCCCTACACAACCAATTATAAAAAATCCTAACATGCCTCTCCTGAAGTCCTATGCCATCTCTCTACATGCTTTCATACATTGAATGGCTGTCAGCACTGGGGAATAGCTCCAGAGTTCTACCAATCAGCATGCTGACAGCTATTCACTGTATAGCTACAGTCTGAGAGGCAGGTAGAGAATGCTGCCTTGCCACACTGATTGTGTGACCATCACCTGCTACTGCTCAGAGGCCCCTAGAATTGTGAGGCCCTGGTCAGCTGTCCAGTGTGCCTATACGTTATGATGGCCCTGCTCCTATCCAGAATATGCATTGTAAAGATTTTCACACTTACAGTAGATGCATCACTATTAATTTTTTATGTCTGATGTTTGATGTCACACATGGCTGCTGCAGGGGGAAAACATGGCACCGGTGCACCTGTATATGCAGCCATGCTGTGTATGCAGGGGGGCTACCGGTAAGCCTGATGGTCGCACTGCCAGTTTTGCATTCGCATTTTTAAATCCCAGTATGAGATTTTTTTCAGAAGCAGATTTTGCGATTTAGCAGATTCTGCTACTGAAGCTGAATGAGGGCCTTTGTTGTATTTCACAACTAAAACTGCTCAGGCTTCTAATGCCTTATTATTAGAGATGAGCGGGTTCGGTTCCTCGGGATCTGAACCCCCCCGAACTTCACCCATTTTACACGGCTCCGAGGCAGACTCGGATCCTCCCGCCTTGCTCGGTTAACCCGAGCGCGCCCGAACGTCATCACCCCGCTGTCGTATTCTCGCGAGATTTATATTCTATATAAGGAGCCGCGTGTCGCCGCCATTTTCACTCATGCATTGGAGATGATAGGGAGAGGACGTGTGCAGCGTTCTCTCAGTTGTGTTCAGTGTGCTGCAAATATCTGTGCTCAGTGTGCTGCAAATATCTGTGCTCAGTGTGCTTGCAAATATCTGTGCTCAGTGTGCTGAAAATATCTACGTTCTCTGCCTGAAAAACGCTCCATATCTGTGCTCAGTGTGCTGCAAATATCTGTGCTCAGTGTGCTATATTGTGGGGACTGGGGACCACCAGTATTATATAGTAGGAAGACAGTGCAGAGTTTTGCTGACCAGTGACCACCAGTATTATACGTTCTCTGCCTGAAAAACGCTGCCTGAAAATCTGTGCTGCATTGTAGTATATAGTAGGAGGACAGTGCAGAATTTTGCTGACCAGTGACCACCAGTATTATATCAGTACGGTACAGTAGGCCACTGCTCTACCTACCTCTGTGTCGTCAAGTATACTATCCATCCATACCTGTGGTGCATTTTAGTTGTTGTGCGCAGTATATATAGTAGGAGGACAGTGCATAATTTTGCTGACCACCAGTATATAATATATAGCAGTACGGTACAGTAGGCCACTGCTCTACCTACCTCTGTGTCATCAAGTATACTATCCATCCATACCTGTGGTGCATTTTAGTTGTTGTGCGCAGTATATATAGTAGGAGGACAGTGCATAATTTTGCTGACCACCAGTATATAATATATAGAAGTACGGTACAGTAGGCCACTGCTCTACCTACCTCTGTGTCGTCAAGTATACTATCCATCCATACCTGTGGTGCATTTTAGTTGTTGTGCACAGTATATATAGTAGGAGGACAGTGCACAATTTTGCTGACCACCAGTATATAATATATAGCAGTACGGTACAGTAGGCCACTGCTCTACCTACCTCTGTGTCGTCAAGTGTACTATCCATCCATACCTGTGGTGCATTTTAGTTGGTGTGCGCAGTATATATAGTAGGAGGACAGTGCATAATTTTGCTGACCACCAGTATATAATATATAGCAGTACGGTACAGTAGGCCATTGCTATTAATATATTACTGGCATATAATTCCACACATTAAAAAATGGAGAACAAAAATGTGGAGGGTAAAATAGGGAAAGATCAAGATCCACTTCCACCTCATGCTGAAGCTGCTGCCACTAGTCATGGCCGAGACGATGAAATACCATCAACGTCGTCTGCCAAGGCCAATGCCCAATGTCATAGTATAGAGCATGTAAAATCCAAAAAACAAAAGTTCAGTAAAATGACCCAAAAATCTAAATTAAAAGCGTCTGATGAGAAGCGTAAACTTTCCAATATGCCATTTACGACACGGAGTGGCAAGGAATGGCTGAGGCCCTGGCCTATGTTCATGGCTAGTGGTTCAGATTCACATGAGGATGGAAGCACTCATCCTCTCGCTAGAAAACTGCAGTGCCACTCCTAGATGGGCCAGGTGTTTGTGTCGGCCACTTGGGTTGCTTGGCTTAGTCACACAGCTACCTCATTGCACCTCTTTTTTCTTTGCATCATGTGCTGTTTGGGGACTATTTTTTAAATCTGCCATCCTGTCTGACACTGCAGTGCCACTCCTAGATGGGCCAGGTGTTTGTGTCGGCCACTTGGGTCACTTAGCTTAGTCATCCAACGACCTCGGTGCAAATTTTAGGACTAAAAATAATATTGTGAGGTGTGAGGTGTTCAGAATAGACTGGAAATGAGTGGAAATTATTGTTATTGAGGTTAATAATACTATGGGATCAAAATGACCCCCAAATTCTATGATTTAAGCTGTTTTTGAGGGTTTTTTGTAAAAAAAAACACCCGAATCCAAAACACACCCGAATCAGACAAAAAAATTTCAGGGAGGTTTTGCCAAAACGCGTCCGAATCCAAAACTCGGCCGCGGAACCGAATCCAAAACCAAAACACAAAACCCAAAAAATGTCCGGTGCACATCACTACTTATTATGATGTGTTCTCTAATTTGTACCAAATGCTTACGAATTCAAGCAGTGTGCCAACACTCAAGTCTCAAAGGCTACTCAGTGTAGCAATTTGTTTAGGACTCCTGAAGTTTGTCCTACTAACACGGTTAAAACTCATGGCTGTGTATGGGAGGACCACTTAGAAGCCACACTGATAACTCTGGGGCCCCCACTCAACCTCCAAACTGCTACAAATACAACCCTGCATAACACACACACACACACACACACACACACACACACACACACACACACACACACACAACTGGCAGGCTCGGCACTCATTTCTGGGTGATGATTACTTGCTGCGGTGCCCTCCAGGGATATTGCCATCCAAACGTAGTTAACTATGTAACGGCGGCACTCAGCTGTCTGGTACGTAGAGAAAAAGCCTTTATTGCGGTCCATAAAATTGATCTCATTATTACCTTTTCCTCATCCCTCCCTCATCCTCAGAGTCATCTCCATCACCATTGCCCCGTCCTGAAGGTATGGAGCACATAGCAGAGCAGAGACATCTGGGATGAGGCAGTGGCAAAAAACAAGGAAGGAAGGAAGGGAGGGCTGGACTAGACTGGTGGATCACGGCATTAATGGGACCAGACCAAGTGACCAGTAATCGCATGGAGGGGGGGGGGGAGGGGGGGGAGGTGTGCGGGGGAGGGGGCAGGTTAATTAATTTTTTATTTAATTGGAGGGCTGTTTAAAAATGCTGCTGCCCCATTTTTAAGTCCCTGATCCTTGGGGCACCCCTGACTCACAGCAGAAATAACTCACAGGCTATCTGGGAATACAGAGTAAATAAAGGAGAAGGGGTTACTGAAAACATTGGACCAGACATACAATATTAACTGTTTCAGTACTCACATCCCCTGCAATTTGCTTAAAGATGTTCATGAATTGCTTCTCCTCTTCAGTCTCTTTGTCAGTGTTACCAGAGGTCTGCAGAAAACAAGATACAGAGAAGGGTGAACTGACATTTTAGGGATTATTTCTCTAAAACCTGGTAATGCCAATATCATATTTAGTGGGTCTTTTCCCTTTCCTCCAAGCATTATAAATGTCTCAAAACTATACTTAATCCAGCATAATGTATTATAATCATTGTCTAGAAGGAAGTTTCCATTTAGGGCCTAATTCAGCATGGAACGCTGCTGTGGCAGTGTTTGCAAGATGATGACATCTCACATGTGCGAACGCCTCCGTCTGATTGACAGGTAGAAGCGTACATGGGGCAGTAGGGGGCGTTGTGGTGGTGTTTTAGGGGCATTGCAGCAGCGTTGGGGGGGGGGCACAGTCCTGACAACACAGGTGTGTCCGGACCATTTGCGGGGCAGACCGCTACGACCCAAAAGATGGCGGGTTGCCGTCTGTCTTAGCAGCTAGGCTGCGTAGGCAGAGAGCAACCTGTCGTACGATGCTTTCGCATGTTTGCGGGGGACAAGACCCTGCATGTCAGTGTGATAGGTAAAATGAAATCGCACATCTACGATCCATGCTGAATTAGGCCCTTAGGGTGGGTTATATTGGATCTCGTTTGTAAAACTCACTTGCACGATCAGTCTAAATGTATCTAATTTTGGAATCACAAATATAAATAATGTATTAACAAAATTAAAACAGTTCAAAGGAAATATATTATTAAAGACAAATGTGCTACAAAATTGACTCCCATCTCAATTTGAATCTAAACTTACGTTGCAGCCCTATAGGTATTAACTAATATTGCATTCAGTTTAAATGTTCCTGGATGCTTTAAAGCTAAAAATTCAGTTTTCGTAGGTTTGGCCACTCAATTTATCTTTTCTAAATATTCCTCTCTTAATTCTCCACCTCTGAAAGTTTAAATACTAGCTCTTGATCTCCTCTAAAATCCAAATTAACAACTCGTGCTTAATGTACAGATACCCCTGTACAGGTCTCAGATCACATCTTGAAAAACTCTCTCACACCTTCTAAATCTGCCTATTACCTTCAAACCATCTCCTTCCCAATAACCAGCTCCCACTCCTGCCTGCAGGATTTACCCCATGCTGCTACACGCCATTGAATGACTACCACATTGTATCCTTATAAATCAATGACAATAATAATGATACAGGTTGAGTATCCCTTATCCAAAATGTTTGGGACCAGAGGTATTTTGGATATCGGATTTTTCCGTATTTTGGTATAATTGCATACCATAAGGAGATATCATGGCGATGGGACCTAAGTCTAAGCACAGAATGCATTTATGTTACATATACACCTTATACACACAGCCTGAAGGTCATTTTAGCCAATATTTTTTATAACTTTGTGCATTAAACAAAGTGTGTGTACATTCACACAATTCATTTATATTTCATATACATCTTATGCACACAGCCTGAAGGTCATTTAATACAATATTTTTAATAACTTTGAGTATTAAACAAAGTTTGTGTACATTGAGCCATCAAAAAACAAAGGTTTCACTATCTCAGTCTCATTCAAAAAAGTCCGTATTTCGGAATATTCCATATTTCGGAATATTTGGATATGGGATACTCAACCTGTAATAATAATAATGAGTTGAGCAGGTCCCAACTTTTGGTGATCTGATTGGCTACAGGTTGTTCTACGCCCATTCCTACCTACAAAATGAAGATTCAATACCAAAATGATGCTCAGCCTAAATCATACACACATTAAAAAATTAATTATTTGGAAATATTTGCCAATGTCTTTGCATTTACAACCAATCTAAAGCAAATGGAACAGCGCTAATACACTACTGAAAAATAAATGTATAGACAAATATTATGGGAGATAAGCCTAGACAAATATGATGAGTAAGAGTAATTTAATACTAAGAATCAAATGTTAATATACATATGTCCCTAAAATTCTTGCCCCCAATTGAGGGCAAAACACGTCAGAACTGACTTCCATAACGATTTTTTGTGTATGAGGACTTGTTATAGAAAGAACCGCTGAAGAACGGCTGCCTGTGCTATTTCCTGTTGGGGAAGGTAAGATCATTTGCACACTTAAGGCCCGTACACACTGACCGATATATCAGCCTTTCTATTGAACTGCTGATATATCGCGGGTCCGTCAGCCAGTGTGTATGGGCGATATGTATGTGAACTCCGTATTTCACAGACATATCGTGTCGGCCCTGCAGCACAGCCGACGGCTAATATATCTACAGATATATTGGTGCATTGCTGTGTGTGTACAGGCAATCAGCCGACCACCCGTAAACATGCTGCGGCAGCCGGTGGTGAGTGACAGCTGAACTGGGAGGCGTGTGTATGCACCAGCCCAGGTCATGACGTCAGTCCCCGATGGATTGGGCAGTGTGTATGCACAGCACACTGCCTGATCCGTCCATAGATATATCTGCAGATATATCTATCAGTGTGTACCCACCATTAGGCTGGGCATACACTATACAATTATCTGGCAGATAATCGCCATTGGCTCCCAAACACTGGAAAATGGACAAAAACTGTTGATCATACAATTTGGTTAAATCTGTGATTTAACCAATTTGTCTGAACAGGTCTTGTCCATTATCCAGTGTTTAGGAGCAAGTAGCCAATTGTCAGTTGCTCTCATCCATTACCAGATATTCATTCCAATGAACCAAATCTGATAGTGTATGCCAGCTTAAGGCATCATCGGAGTGGGAGCAGATTGTGAGAGCCAGCTTACGCGTTGCCTCACCAACCTCCTCCTGACCTCTCTCTCTCTGCACCCTAGCCTCACCCACCTCCTGACCTCTCTCTCTCTGCTCCCTAACCTCACCCACCTCCTGACCTCTCTCTCTCGCTCTCTCTCTGCGCCCTAACCTCATCCACCTTCTCCTGACCTCTCTCTCTGCACCTTAACCTTACCCACCTCCTCCTGGCCTCTCTTTCTCTCTGCGCCCAAACCTCACCCACCTCCTCCTGACCTGTATCTCTCTCTGCACCGTCCTTAACCTCACTCACCACCTCCTGACCTCTCTCTCTCTCTCTCTGCCCCCAAACATCACCCACCACCTCCTGACCCCTCTCTCTCTCTCTAAGCCCAAACCTCACTCACCTCCACCTGACATCTATCTCTCTCTGTGGCCTAACGTCACACACCTCCTACAGACATCTCTCTTTCTCTCTGCCCAAACCTCACCATCCTCCTCCTGACCTCGCTCTATCTCTGCGCCCAAACTTCATCCGCCTCCTCCTGACCACTCTCTCTCTCTGCGCACTAACCTCACCCACCTCCTCCTGACTTCTCAATCTCTCTGTGTCATAACCTCACTATCACTTACAGTACATCATACAGTGCCCACCCAGCCCAGCACCAGTGACATGACACAAACAGTAACAAATACAACACAGCAAGAACATAAGCTGAATCTCCTTACTGTTTCTTATTACACTTAAGCATTTCACAACACATTATTCTTATTTATACACTGGTTACAATAATTTGAAAAAAATAATAGTCACAAGGTGCATTTGTATTGCGGACGTGATAAATATTTCACTTAAATTCGCAACGTGAAAATCAATATTTTCACTTGAATTTACGATTCTGTTCTTGCCAGGAGAAGGGGTCCGATAAGAGCTGGAAGCTTATGCTATCACACAGCTTCTTGGTTTGGGTCCTTGGCGTACACTTCGCATGCCATACTTTAATGTTTAATTTATTTCATACTTACCTGGTTCTGCTGTCCAGAAGTAGTACAATAGGTACATATTAACATAATAAATAGACATACAAAAGTTTTGTTTTTCTTTCTTTAAAAAAGCCCCAAGGTATTAATTTATGCAAAACAAGACACTTTCCACCTACTTCTGTTACATCACAAGTTGGAGAGAAGTTGGCTGGTCTACTGAAAGAGTTGGCTGGTCTGATGAAAAAGTTGGTTAGGTGTGTGGGGCTATGTTTTAGTTGGACAGACAAGTTGGACGGTTGGTCAGTTGGATGGATAGAGGAAAGTTGGTCTGATGCATGGCCAACATAGAAAATGATGGCAAATCGTGAATTGGTTGCTATGGATTTCCTTTTAGCTCTACATCAATTTTCATATGTACTGACGCCACATACAACTGAAAGCAGTGATGGGCAAGCTGATCCATATGTATCCTCTAACCTTCAAAAGAGCCACACATTGCCCTTAATCTTTGTAAGCAATATAATTAATCAAAGAAATACACAAATCCTTAATAATATAGCAGCAGACATGTTTGTTGTAGAATATGATTCTCTGTTGAAGCATCAAACATGAAGGGAAGATTGTGGGCTAAAATTTACAGCATATTTGGCTACTCTCCTGGAATTCCCAGGAAATTTTCAATTTTAGGCCCTCATTCCGAGTTGTTCGCTCGCTAGCTGCTTTTAGCAGCATTGCACACGCTAAGCCGCCACCCTCTGGGAGTGTATCTTAGCTTAGCAGAATTGCGAACGAAAGATTTGCAGAATTGTGAATAGAAATTTCTTAGCAGTTTCTGAGTAGCTCCAGACTTACTCAGCCACTGCGATCAGTTCAGTCAGTTTCGTTCCTGGTTTGACGTCACAAACACACCCAGCGTTCGCTCAGACACTCCCCCGTTTCTTCAGACACTCCCGCTTTTTCCCCAGAAACGCCAGCGTTTTTTCGCACACGCCCAGAAAACGGCAAGTTTCCGCCCAGAAACACCCACTTCCTGTCAATCACACTACAAACAAAGAAACGGTTCCTGCGCACTTAAGAAGGTATATAACACTCCTTATTAAGTGTCTCATAAACTTAAATAAAAATATAAAACTGATCCTTCTAATTATAAAAGAATGAAGTCTTGTAGGGAGTATATTCTTCCCGACACTTTTTCCCAAACGGAAATCTCTTAGTTTGAGACTTAATTGTCCAAATAGAGTCTATTAATCAAACAGTCAAAATAATGGGATGAATTTCTTATCTGGTCTCCTCCTGAACACTTCAAACACTGGAAAAATCCTTGTAATAAGTCGTCCCCACCGTTTGTAGTTTCTGTCAAAGTCCTCAATCAAGGTACATGTAAGACAAATAATGGGGAATCATAGTGCAGACTTATACAAATTTATTCTTACAACGATATTTTCCAAATAAAAATGCATACCCAAAATGACCTTCCAGGAAGGCACAGTAAATAGCATACAGGGGTATTTATGAAGCCCCCCCTATTGAGCTGTACCTTCACCAAATCCTGGGCAGCAATGAACACCAACGCGTTTCAACCAATAAGGTCTTTGTCAAGGTGTGTGGAGCAGATTGTGAGAGGCAGCTTACGCGTTGCCTCACCAACCTCCTCCACGCCCAGAAAACGGCAAGTTTCCGCCCAGAAACACCCACTTCCTGTCAATCACACTACGATCCCCAGAACGATGAAAAATCCTTGTTATGCCGTGAGTAAAATACCTAACTTTTGTGTAAAATAACTAAGCGCATGCGCTCTGCGAACCTTGCGCAGTAAGCGACTAATCGCAATATAGCGAAAATTGGCAATGAGCGAACAACTCGGAATGACCCCCTTAGGGGAGAACTCTGGGATACTGGGAAAACAGTCAACTCTCCCAAATCTCACAGATGACTGCTGTGAATTAGGCAAATGAAATAGGTGTGATCAGGCCCTGCGCCACCCGCTCAGCAAAGGGATGCAAAGCAGGTAGGCACCAGGCTGGATAGGTGCTTTCCCTCCCTGCTGCTGTGCCACCCTGTCCCCTTTGCTGCTGCTGGCTGCTGCGCCTGTCACACTGTATGACAGGCAGTGGCGCCAGCAATATGAAACCTGCTCCACTACCCCTGGTGACAACGGCAGTGTTGGGCACTGAAAATGGAGCGGAGCTACATGGACGGAGGGGGCAGAGCTATACGGGACCAGCAGACTGCTACAGATTAGGAAGTGCAGCTCCAGATCCGGCCTGCCAGACAGTAATAGGCAAATGGAGGAAAAGTGAGTGAGAAAGGGTGCTGTATGTGTATGTGTGTGTGTGTGTGTGTGTGTGTGTGTGTGTGTGTGTGTGTGTGTATGTATGTAGGTATGTGTGTGGAGGCCGGTATGGGTGGGACAAAATGTGAATAAGTTCCACTTTTGTGGGAGTTATGCATAAGCGGCGCCACTCCTGAGGGTGTTATATGTAAGCTGTGTTACTACTGGGGCATTATGTGTAAGTGGTCCTACTACTGGGATGTTATGTGTAAGAAGAGCTACTACTGGGGCATTATGTGTAAGCTGCACTACTACTGTGGCATTATGTGTAAGCTGCGTTACTACTGGGGCTTTATGCTTAAGCTGTGCTACTACTGTGGGCATTATGCATAAGCTGCACTACTACTGGGTTGTTATGTGTAAACAGCATTACTACTGGGGCATTATGTGTAAGTGCTGCTACTACTGGGGCCATTATGTGTAAGCAGTGCTACTACTTGGAGCATTATGTGTAAGCAGCACTACTACTGGGGGCATTATGTATAAGCGGAGCTACTACTGGGGCATTATGTGTAAGCTGCACTACTACTGGGGTATTATGTGTAAGCTGCACTACTACTGGAGGCGTTATGTGTAAGCTGCACTTCTGTGAGTGTTATGTGTAAGCCGCACTACTACTGGGGCATTATGTGTATAAGCACCATCACTACTGGAGGCATTATGGGTGTAAGCGGCACCACTATTGGGGTCATTATGTGTATGCGGCGCCACTACTGGGGGCATTATTTGTAAGTGGCGCCACTACTGGTGGCACCACTACTGGGAGCATTATGAATAAGCGGCACTACTACTGGGGGCATTATGTGTATAAGTAGCACTACTACTTGTGCTGTAATGTGAATAAGAAGATGCTACTGTGTGGCGTAATTTAAATTGGGGTACTATTGTGTGGCCACGCCCCTTCCTAGTGGGACCACATACATTTTTTGACAAGCGCTATCCCTTTGTAAAGTAAGGGAGGGCACACATTTATAGTTTGCAGGGGATGTCGAACACCCTAGCACCGACCCTGGGTGTGATTATGCAATTTGCTATGATCATGTCCCCTTTTCCCCGCAACACAGTGCTGCATATTGAACATTGACCTAATGGTCATGGGGAGGGGCACAATGATGGGATTATAAACCTTGGGAGGAAAACTGGGCAAGTACTGTATGATTTGCTGTAAAAAGAATAGGGAAATAATTAAACATAGCTGAACCTAAACTTCACTAAAAGTAAACTAAACCTAACATACTGTAACTGTAAACAAACATAACAACCATAAAAGATTAACAAACAAGATTCTACAAGAAAGCTCACTGTCACAATTTATGAGGCAGGGCCACCTACTGTCCATGTGCTTTAACTTCTGAAGCAGTGATTCTAAATCTCAACCCTCAAATTTACTCAGCAGGTCATGATTTGATGATTGTGGAAGCACCTGTGCATGATTAAAGAGATCCACAAATCATGGCTTGTAGGTGGTATTTGAGGACTGGAGTTGAGAATTCCTGTTCTAAAGTCATCTTTAGCCTATAAGCTGCTTTCTTCTCCTATGACTCCGAACATAAACTCTTTGAGAAAATAACACGTAAACACTGGTACATTTTACAAGGGGATCCGGTCTTGAAGAACATCATCCCAGATCAACCACAATTTATTTACGGCAAAGCACCCAATATAAAGAATCGTTTTGTCCGTAGCGCCTTACCCATTAAGAGTGTGAATCCGATTAGAACCAAAGGCTTTCATCGCTGCGGAATATGTCTAGGCTGTAGACAGATACAATCGAACAAATCCAAATACACAGAAATAATGGTTAACGGAATCACTTTGAGATCCATGACTTTATCACTTGTCATACCACCAATGTTTATTTGATCACCTGCATTTGCAACAAGTCATACATCGGCCGTACCTCACGATCTTTAAAAACACGTATAGGGGAGCATCTCCGAAATATCAAGAAAGGCCTTTCAGCACATCACCTGTCTGAACATTTTCGACAGGAACATCAATGCTCCACCAGTGCGATAAAAGAATTTGTGGGACTTATAAACGTCAAAGCCTCCTGGAAAAATCGAAATGTAGAAAAACTTCTTGCCAAAATGGAAATGAAAACTATCTTCAATTTAAAGACACTCACACCCAATGGGTTAAACCAGGACTTTGAAGTTAAATGGTTCCTGTAATGTCTTCATTCCATTTTTCTCTACCCTAAATTCTTCACCACATCAGTCATATCCCTCTCAATTTGTATTTTTATTAATTTCCTCACCAATATTTATTTCAATCCATATTGTGCACCTACTGTCATTATGAATGTCACCGATCATTAATATATTCACTTCATTTGTGTCTTTCCCGGTGGAATTTATCCTAATAATGACTTTACACCATCAAATCCTGAGGAAACAGCAATTTTCAAGTCATGGATGATTGCCATCACCTGTGGTGAGCTAGTTAATTGATAAGAAAGGTGTTTCATCACAGGTGATGGCAATCATACATTACCAGGAAAGTCCAGGAACAGAGCATTGTCTCCCTCATGGAGAGGGTCAGGTAGGCAAGTATGCATAACTCTCAATGGGGTGGTTTGAAAGTTGAATGTACAATTAGGATTGATGTAGTCCCAAAACAGAGGTGTGGAGTCTAACATATCGGTGGCCCTCACCAGGGCCACTGATATCTTAGGGCCACAAGGGAGCCACAATGGAGTTTTGGCTTTGCTGTGCCTGATACATGAGGTCGCAGCCCTCTGGGGTACTATGGGGGTCATTCCAAGTTGATCGCTCACTAGCAACTTTTTGCAGCACTGTAATCAGGTTAAAACTCGGCAAAACTGCACATGCGTATGCACTGCAATGCGCAGGCGCATCGTACGGGTACAAAGAGGATTGGTGCTGGGTGATGGATTTAACGAAGAATCCATTTGCACAGTCGATCGCAAGGTGATTGACAGAAAGAAGGTGTTTATGGGTGTCAACTGACCGTTTTCTGGGAGTGTTTGGGAAAATGCAGGCATGTCCAAGCGTTTGCAGGGCGGGTGTCTGACGTTAATTCCGGGACCAAAAAGACTGGAGTGATCTCAGCGGCTGAGTAAGTCCAGAGCTACTCAGAAACTACACAAACTGTTTTTGTACCGCTCGGCTGCAAAGGCGTTCGCACACTTGCAAAGCGAAAATACACTCCCCCATAGGCGGCGACTATCTGATCGCAGCGCTGCAAAAAGTTGCTAGTGAGCAATCAACTCAGAATTACCCCCTATGTATGGGCTGGTGGGTACGAAGGCAGAAAGTGAGACTGGTCACCATGATGCGCACTGGAGCATAATCAACAGAAATGGCTCACAACTAGGTGGGCAATGCAATACCAGGCAGGGTAACTAACAGCTCTGCCAGGCCCCAGTACTGTGAGGGTGCTTGGCCAACTTAGGGATGTGTGGTCATGCCCCCTTCTTCCAAAAATGTTTAAAATACATTATGATTGTCACACAGGAGAGCACCAGTTGGTGTCAGCAAATGGTGTATCTGTGGGTAGGGGAGACTGAGAAAGAACTAATGATGTGGGGAAAGAGAGGACTGACTGACGAGAAGAGGGAGGGTGGAGAATGGGCCCCTCCAATAGGCCCAGGATGGGTAAAGAGTATTGCCCCCCCACCACCACCTCAGCACCACTGGTAACAGGAGATAGGCAGAATCAAGTCAATATAATAGCCATGGTCAGAACCAGAAAGTCACAAGGAGCAGTAAAAAAGGAGCAGGTGAGGAAGATCATCAGATGACCTGGATCAGAACACAGGGCGCTATAACAGAACAGACTCAGGAAAAGTACAGGACAAGAATTTAATACTTTGGCATTTTTAGCAGAGTGGCGCTCACATCCCAATGGGAGCCACAGCCATTGGGCACACATACAGGGAAAGAGAAAAGTGTACTCTTGCTGGGGCACTCTTTTTTGTGTATATTATTCAATTGAAACATAATGTTTAATCAACTTATCATAAAATATAATCCCAAATAAATGCTTCAAAATAAAAGCTAAGTAAAGTAACGGTACGGGTGAGTCTATAAATGCTTAAATGAATACATCAACTGAATAGGGCCCTATCCACACATTCATAGACTCCCATCCAAAAAGGTAATTTAGCGTACACTCTTGTTTAGATTATTATTAATTTATTATTTTATTTATTAACAGTTTCTTATATAGCGCAGCATATTCCGTTGCGCTTTACAATTAGAACAACAGTAATAGAACAAAACTGGGTAAAAGCAGACAGACAGAGGTGGGAAGGCCCTGCTCGCAAGCTTACAATCTATAGGGAAATAGGCATAGATACACAAGGATTGATGCTAACTATTGCATAATGGTCCACCAGATTGCTAGGTTCTTAATGGGTTGTATGATGATACCCCACAAAGTTATCCAAGTGTCAGGAGGGTGTGAGACTAAAGAAAGACAAGATATGTGATGTTATGAATACTCTACAGAGGATGTAATTAGATAGGGAAGCACTGAAGGTTATGTGGGTGGGTCTGGAATTTGATAGGCTTGTCTGAAAAGGTGAGTTTTCAGGGAACATTTAAAGGTTTGGAGACTAGAGGCGAGTCTTACTGTGCGTGGGAGGGCATTCCACAGAGTGGGTGAAGCCCGGATAAAGTCCTGTAATTTTGAGTGTGAACAAGTAATGCGTGTGGATGAGAGACGTAGATCTTGTGCAGAGCGGAGAGGTCGGGTAGGGAGATATTTTGAGATGAGTGAAGAGATGTATGTTGGTGCAGTTTGGTTAATAGCCCTGTAAGTGAGTAAAAGTATTTTATATTTAATACGGTAGAATACCGGTAACCAATGGAGGGACTGACAGAGCGGATCTGCAGACGATGAACGTCTGGCAAGGAAGATTAGCCTCGCAGCTGCATTCAAAATGGATTGTAGTGGTGAGAGCCTATGTTATGGAAGACCGGTCCGGTGACTATTACAATAATCAATGCGGGAGATAATGAGAGCATGGATTAGAGTTTTTGCTGTTTCTTGTGTAAGATAAGGGCGTATTTTGGATATGTTTCTTAGATGTATGTAACATGATCTTGAGACAGATTGAATGTGGGTAACAAAGGACAGTTCAGAGTCAAGAATGACACCTAGGCAGCGAGCTTGTGGGGTAGAGGTGATTGCAGAGTTCTCAACAGTGATAGAGATATCAGGTTGGAAACTACTATTGGCCGGTGGAAATATAATTAATTCTGTTTTGGAAATATTAAGTTTGAGGTGGTGAGATGTCATCCAAGATGAAATGGCAGAAAGGCATTCAGTGACACGACCCAATACAGATGGTGACAAATCAGGGGAGGATAGGTAGATTTGAGTATCATCCGCATACAGATGGTACTGAAATCCGAAAGAGTTGATTAGTTTGCCAAGAGATGTGGTATAGATAGAGAAAAGCAGAGGACCTAGGACTGAGCCTTGCGGTACTCCAACTGAGAGAGGTAGCGAAGGAGAGGTGGAATCAGAGAAACGAACACTGAAGGAGCAATTAGATAGGAAGGATGAGAACCAAGAAAGGGCTGTGTCCTGAATACCTAGGGATTGTAGTGTTTGTATGAGAAGAGAGTGGTCAACAGTGTCAAAAGCAGCAGAGAGATCAAGGAGAATAAGGAGAGAGAAATGTCCTTTAGATTTAGCAGTGACCAAATCATTCACTACCTTAGTCAGTGCTGTCTCTGTGGAGTGTTGGGCACGAAATCCTGACTGAAGTGGGTCCAGTAGGCTGTGTGAGTTAAGAAAGTGTGTGAGGCGAGTGTAGGCAAGTCTCTCCAGTAGCTTGGAGGGGCATGGGAGCTGAGAGATGGGACGGTAGTTAGAGAGAGAGTTCGGGTCAGAGTTTTGTTTTTTCAGAATGGGAGTAATCACTGCATGCTTGTATACAGAAGGAAAGATACCAGTAGACAGGGAGAGATTACAGATTTTCGTTAAGGTTGGGATGAGCACAGTAGACAGAGCTTTACTAATTTGTGAGGGTATAGAGTCAAGGGGAGAGGTATTAGAGTAGGCAGATGAAAAGAGTGCAGATACTTCATCTTCATTTGTAGGATCAAAAGAAGAGAAGGTGTTAGAGGGTTCAGGCAGGGAATTGAGCAGGTCACTTGCTGTGGAAGAGCATACCATTTCATTTCGGATCTTGTCAATCTTGTCCTTGAAATAGGAAGCAAGATCTTGCGCACTGACAGTGACATATGCTATAAAGGCAAAATATGTAGTACTGTAAGTGAGATAGAGGTTTCCTGATCTACAGTTATGGTTATTCCTGGTGACAACAGACATCCTAAATGTACTGCAGTTGGTTAGTTTCCTTCTCATGTGTGGCATGTGGGACTATTGTTTACTGCATATGAAAAGGCTTTTATTCCCCATTGTAATTTGATAACACACATAGGTGGGTCACATACATAAACCACTTGTGTGATAGAGATGTTACATTTACACACATAACAACATCACAATTGTATCTTGTGTCAGAATGTACAGAAATGGTTTATTTCACTTAGATGGATCAATAGCATGTGTCCTATACATGACCTTATGTATGCACAAACCTGGGTGGAGAATTGATGGCTCTTGGAGCCAAGATTGTAGATAAGGATATCTTATCTTGTACCAGTGATAAATGTTTGGGGGTAGGAAATTGCATCCTTCATCCTCAAACACGTCAGACCTAGCTAGTCATGCTAGGCCATAAGGTAAAAGTAGAATTTCAACTCTTAAAGAGAATGTAATGTCACCCTTTCTCCCCAATCTATTGCAAGCCAGCATGTGTAGAAAGCACGTCAGGTGTCTGCAGTGAGCTAGTTAAATAACCTAAAGGTGGGAAGGAGGAGTGGTGATAGAGGTAAAATTCTCCCTGAAAACTGGTGTTCATTTTCATGGGGTTCAGCTGCAGCTGGAGGTGAATCGATAAGCTAAACTGTGCAATCCCCCACATCAAGAATCCTAAGTGCTGTGTGTTAGTGTTAGGCTTCTGCATTATTATACCTTGTTTATTTTTTTGAGATTTATATGTTCTGTATTTCTGTCCATTTATAATTATCGTTGTATACTCTTACCTTGGACGATTTTGTTCAAATTAAAAGATAATTAATTCTAACGTATTCTCCATTCCCCTTGGTGAATCTACAAGCCTATGCGGCCAAAAGCTACTAACGGAGTTTAAGTGAGTTTGCAATTAATAATTCTGGATGCAGATAGCTACAAAGGACTGTCTGGTGTCTATATATTGAGGTTTTGTGTTCCTGGTGGCAGTTACTGGGTTTTAATTAACAACACATGCTGTGGTAACCATAAGTCACTGGTGGCGTTTTTCAGATTGAGGTATCTGGGAAATTGGCCAGTTTGTCGTGACAGCTTGTACATGCAAATTGCTTTCTATAGTACTTGACACAAAATACCTAATCTTGTGGTCTTGCTGATGTACCTTGATTTTACAAAAAAATTCACAGGTCATAGAATCATATGCTATTTAATATTCCACCATTGCCAAATCTATAGACCTTACTTTGGACATACGTCTCATGCATGTGTCAAAAATGAGTAACACAGGTACCTCTCAACCATGTTTCCAGCCCCTAATACATCATATCCACACATTTTAAAGGGATATTAATGTCCATTTGAACAGTGTGTGGGCTGTTGTAGATATATTTTATGGTTCAGATCAACCATTAGACTAAATAGTGTCTAGATTCATACAATAAGCGTCCTACTTATGTTACGTTATGCCGGCGCTTGGGATTCCAGCGCCAGCATACCAGCACTGGGATTCCAACCAAGCGGGGTGAGCATAAAAGAGCCCCTTGCGGGCACTCTCCCTCCAGGGGTGTCGTTAACACCCCAAGAGGGAGAATAGTTGTCATTAATCCATCTGTCGGGATCCTGGCGCCGGGCTGGTGAGTGCCAGGATTCCAACAGCCGGCATATCAAATGCCTCCCGTCTCAAGTGTTTGTTAATACAACAGTGAGCACATGAGTGAGAGTGCAGGAGGCCAATCAAATCTATGTAAAATGTAAAGCAAGAGATTGGTTTATATGTTGCTGAAGTATGTCACTTCCTAACCCCCTGTTAGTCACAGACCATTGCAGGGGATTCAGAGAGTTAACTCATCAATATTAAAAAGGAATAAAGGCATATGAAATGGATTTATGTTGTACAAGCAATTCCAAAAGAATACTTCTCCTCTAAGACACAAGAACAGCATAAATCTTTAGAGGCAGAACCCTCAGGAGGGGAGGACTTTCCTGAAAGGAACGCCAGCCCTGGAAACCAAATATATAGAGGAGACCCCTACAATGAAAATGTTTCTTTTTTAGGATCAGGGAGAGGAGGAAGGTTCATACACTATCAAAAAAGAAGACAAGGAGGGATAGAAAGAAACCAAGCAAAACAACAAGGTTGCAATCCTCAATTAACACCATGGTACCACACCAGAACACACACGGGGATGTAATCAACAATATAAAACTGCCTCAAAATCATTACCTTTCAAAGAAGAGTCTAACGGACATAGAGGTAGGAGTTTTGGAAAGAGGCCTGTCTTTTTCACCAATGCGATCCTTCAACTGTTTTAGGTGGGATAAGGATCTTAAATTCTTTGGACATAAACTTACAGTCAAGGGAGAACGGAACCACAGATAAGTTGGAAAATATCATTGGAAAGAGAGGACCTTATAGCATTTCAGGAACTCAAAGAACAAGAGATATCTGATACCATGCCACATGAACCACTTTCCAGACCACTCTGTTAAAAGAGATCAGATTTCTTCCCACAGGAACAAATCTGTCCAGAAATGAGGGTATTCCAACAACTGGTCCCTCATGACCTTGGTACTACTCAATAAAGTGAGAGGAAAGAGAACCCCTGTGGAAAACCTCAATCATGAAGAGATACATGCATTGGGAGAAAAATATAGCTGGAAGGAGGTGGTTGTAAAACCTTCTGATATAGGGGGTAACATTGTGTTATGGCCAACAGAAATGTACATAAAGGAGACATTGCATCATTTAGAGAATTATTTTTTTTTCATAAAAGAATCTTATTCAACCTTACTGACAACTTCAACCTGATTCTCACAAGACCCTCGGACCCTCCTGAAATAACAGTATGAGTACTTATAAACGAGATGATATTGGGATCATGGTGCTTGGGATGGCGGTGGTCAGAATACTGACAATGGAATCCCGATGTGCAGAATCTCAACACCTGGTAGGTAAGTAGTCTAACCCGCTCTCCCCACAGCCTGACCCTAACCACCCCTACAGCCTAGCCCTAACCGTCACCAGTGGTGTCTAAACCTAACCCTACCTCCCTGCAGCCTAACTCTAACACTCCCCCTTAGTTCCTAACCCTAACCCCTGTTCTTAGTGCCTAAATCTAACCCTCCCTCCCTGAAGCCTTAACCTAACCCTCCCCCCCACAGTCTAAACCTAACCTCACTCACCCACAGCCTAACCTGCGCCAGCAAATTTACAATCGGGACCGTCAGTCAGGATTCCGTCACCTGTATTGTGATCCATGACGGGATCCCAGCATCGGTCTTTTGACCAGTGTCAGGATTCCGGCATCAGTATTCTGTCAACATCCCAAATGCCTTTATGCTGTCTAGATCCCCTTGAAGACACAAAACCCTAAACACCTACCTTCTACCAAAGGTCCATAAGAGCATTACTGAACTCCCTGGTAAAACCAATGATTTCAGGTATAGGGGGATTATCTGAGAAGGTGAGAACCTTTGTTGATCTCTACCTATGCCATCATGTACTTGGCCTTACACCATACAGTATCTACAGGACAAGTCTGATGTCTTATGCAAGCTCCATGACATCAAATTGGAAGAACATCACATCCTTGTGACCCTAGATGTGGAATTGCTATACACTATTATAGGGCATAAAATTAGTCTACAAGCGAATGGAAGGACAGTTAATAGTTCCTTACTAGGAACAATTTCACATTTGGAAATCGATTTTATCTTCAAACAAGAGGGATAGCTATGGGGGCAGCCTGTGCTCCCACATAAGTCAAACTATTGTTGGGTTTGTGCAAACAGGAAATATTCTTTGGATAATTGAATAATACCTTCACCAAATCATGTTGTTGGGGAAGTACATACATTACATTCTCTTGATATGGGAAGGAGAGAAAGTTCTACTACTATCCTTCATAGAATATCTGAATAAGAACTCCATCAACCTGAGAGTGACACAATACATCAGCCTAAACTCAGTACCATTCTTGGATTTGAACATATATAAATGGTTTGAGGGCTTAGTCCATACGGAATTATACCATAAGGAGACTGCTACAGTTTCCTACATTTTCCTCCCACAATTGAAAATTTGCAGAAAGGTGAATTCATATCACTAAGACAAAACTGCTCGGATAGAGAGGTGTTCTAACACAAAAGCCAGGAACTCTCTCAGATTACAGGAAAGACGATACAGTAAAAGGTGAACTAAAAAAGTGAAGGTGGCAACATAAGATGTCCAGAGGGAGTAATTAATCTTCCCAAAAAAGTCTCAGGAAATGGCAAACGTAAGATTCATAGGCAACTTTTGTTGATAGGGGAGAGAAATGCAGGAGATCATTCAAAGGCATTGGTCTACCCTTCTCTTAGATGAAGATCTTTCAGATGTTTTGGACCAGAAGGTATCTATGAGTTGGCGCGGGTCCAAGAATCTCTGAGATTAAATAGTACAAAGTCACTTCATTGAGATCCCTCAGAGAATCTATAAACGTATGGACTCTTTCCCATGTGGAACCTGCAAAGCATGCCAATTCATGATCAAAATGTATACGGTCCAAGATAAATATGGACAATCTCTGAAAATTGGCAAATTCATCACTGCAATGTAGTAGGAGTGGTATATTGCATCACATGCAGTTGTGAACTGAAATATGTTGGCATGACCATCAGATCACTGAAAAAATCCATATTGGAGCATGTGGGATCCACAAGAAATGCCTCAACAGATTTGACTACATTTTTAAAACTTAACTCAGTAGCCCAACATTTCTACTACCATCATACGAATACATTTAATGATCTGAGAGCATTTGGACTAGAAAAAGTTAACCTGGGAGTCCGTGGAGGAGACCTCACAAGACAACTTCTTAAATGTGAGAGTGAGTGGACCTTCAGATTGGGAGCACTAACACCTGGTGGTCTCAATGAGTTTGTTAGTTATAACATTTTTGTGCAGTGAGTCAATACATTTCCTAACACATTGCACTCAATTCTTTACTTATGACATCACCGTTTGATCTCTTTTCTCAATTTGTCTCCTTGATCACATTAGTTTCTTCGTCACACAAGGCTCACTTCTAATTCTAACACTAATTATATTTCTCTCTCACCCCCCCCCCCTTTTTTTTTACACTCTTCCCACATTCAGATGGTAAATAGAGCACATCTCCCTCCCCACCTTTAGGGATGGCAGAATCAGGTTTAGAAGAAACTTTCCTGAGTTATTTACTACCTCTATCATAGGAACTTGATAAGGCTCTCTCAAACTGAATTTAAAGGTCTGTGTATACAGTACATGCATTGGCTATGGGCCAAGCACATGAGACACCAAGCACAAGGTACCTTGATTAGCTACAATGTTGCTTGTCAATCATGAGACTTGCTATTCTGACATAAATAGTTAGATATAACAGCTGCATCAACCTCGGCTGCAGCAATGTTCCACTCTCTGAAGATGAGTCCATTATTGATACATGGACAGCTGAGACATTTTTGATTGGTCTTAATATTGCTAGGCAACCAGCCACAACGCTTTGGACACATGTCCTCATATATAGAGTGATGGGCCAGCAGAAAGCTTCCCTGATTGGTAGGGTTAACTGTACATCAATGTGAGATGGACTTTAAAAACCAAGCCAATCACAATGCCATTGATTAATTGCTGTGTTACTAGGTAACCCGCACAAATACACGTTCCCACACATACATGCTGACAGGCGGCCGGAATGTCCCACTGACTGGTAGGGCCATTAGTCTATTAATGTCAGCGGAACTTCCGAAACTAGATAGAAAATAATACAGGCATTCCATATATACCAATCATAATCCATGGCATTATGATCAGCTACAGTTTTGCTGGTCAGCCAATAGACGTTTGCTACTGCAATATAAATAGTTTAGATACAACAGTTGCACCAATCTCGACTGCAGCCATATCTAACTAACAGAAAGATGAGTCCATTATTGATACATGGATAGCCATGACACTGCTATTTGGTACTGATCTTGCTAGGGAACCAGCCACAATGCTTCGGATACACATTGGTAGGGCTAATTGCCCATCAATGTCAGACAGGCATTGAAAGCCAAGCTGACCTTAATACTTTACACATATGCCCCACATTAGTAATGCCCATAATACACATAATTCCACACAGTAATGCACCTTACACATATGCCCCACATTAGTAATGCCCATAATACACATAATTCCACACAATAATGCACCTTACACATATGCCCCACATTAGTAATGCTAGTAGCTTTTTCTTTTTAATAAAACTTACTTTTGCTTGCTGGCGTGCTTGCAGACAGTTTGTGCGCCCATGCAGCCCCCTAGATCCGTGACTGCCGTTTTGTGAGATGGGGTTGGCAGGATGGGTGAGCGCTTGCGCTCACACTCGTTAAAAAGGCACCCGTACAAGGGATGTGACCTCACAGGATATGCCGTTCTTTGCAAGCCTCATCCTTTATTTTAGCTTGCTGGTTGGACACAGATATCAGCAATGTCCAGGTACTGCCACACTTGCTGGTTATACAAAAAGACCAGTATCAAACATGTAGCAACTGTCCATTCTCTTCACTGTTCAGTGTGTTTGCTGGTGTCAGTTACTCACGGCAACTGCATGCCCTTTATTTTATACTGCGGGAGCAATATGCTTTGCTCTTCAGTCTGACGCATCTTAAAGTCACGCAGCACTGATGTTTCATATAGAAATAGCACAATGCAACTTACTGACCACATTACAGTGCTGGATGGCAAGGGAATTTTAAGGCATGGACTGACTGAGAAATAAAGTGTAGGGAGAACACTGCCCATGTTATGTCCCTGCAGACACCAGGGGTTTGCACAGGGATAAGGGACACCGGATAGCAAGGTCCCCCTCCCCTATGTGCACAAGCAGTATAGGTGAAGTCAGATTTATGAGGAGCAGTTCTTCCACAATACACATGTGGTATCATAAGGAGCCATCTAGAAATAACCTTATATAGTCAGTGAAAATGTCACAGGTCCAGAAATTGCAGTTACTGGGCTTCTGCTGTCTAAGGTCTCACTAGTCAGGGGCATTCAAGCACGTCGGAGGGAGTTCAAGGTACAGTGTGCATTCTATTTGACAAATGTAAACAGTGTATACAAGTACTGATTGAATACATTTAGAAAGTAACAAATAGTTTGCAGACTGTCCCTCCCAGCATGAGATACTGCAGGGACATGCTTGGATGCCCCTAGACATGCTTGGATGCCCTAGGCAAGTGCCTAGCATACCTATAGCTAAGGCCGGCTCTGCAACTTCGCTCCCCCTAATGTCAAAGCTGGATACACCACTGATCAGTCTTGCTTTAAAGGAGTGAAAGCACCCTTTGTAAGTTGCTCTTACCAACATTACCACCAGTTAGTATATGCAATCAGAGCCTTTGTCTTTCTCCTTAACTTTAAGTTCTCCTATTAACATAGAATAAGAGCTGGACATAAAGGGACATAAACAAAATTAAGTTTGGGGCCAAAGGTGAATGTCCTGAGGGCTGGATGAAGCCCATCATTGGTTCAAAGTATTGTCTAAAAGTACCCTGGCAGCTCTGTGCAAACCCCTTGGACAAGGCAGCCATACTCACATTGAAGTACATTTATTTAAAAGTCTCTAATGGGGCATTTCCACAGCCCCAGCAATTACTGCGGCCCAGACAATCTGTTGATAAGCTCTAAATGTAACATGGGAACTGGACCTATTTGAACAAGGATGTGCAGCTGGCTAGCAACTTTTTAAAAGGATGGATTGACAGAGTTAATTTCTACTTGGTGAGCTCCCTTGTTCTTGGTGAGGTCACAAACTCCTAAATCAGATCAGATATGAGGCCATTTCATAAGGCAAACATACAGTATTGGCTATATATTGGTAAATTTCAAACCTCCCTACACATGAGCTGGCTCAGTTGCAGTACTCTGCACTGCTTTTATCATTTTAATCAATTGGCTCAATTATGTTCTACCCCTAACCCACAAGAAAAAGTTTCAATATGATCGACATGATAACAATAAACACATAAAAAAATTAAAATAATATTAAAAAATTCTGTAAAACTGTATAACGCACATATACTTTACAGATGAATTCTTATTCTGTTCAATACTGAAACCCATAAATGTTTACTGTGCCTGTATCATGCATATATACACAGTGGCGGATTTCCCATTAGGCACGTGCATTGGGGTGACGCTTGTTTGGGGGCGGCACTTGGATGCTTGTGTTGGTACTGTCAGCCTAAAATGTACCAGTAACTGCAAAATATTTCCACTGTTCTGTACCATATGCCATCTTGATTGAGAATAAATGGGTAGGACATGCACATACTGCTCCTGTAAGCTGTCCTCCTTAGTAAATATATATATACACACTATATACATACAGTAATTATAAATAAAGAAATGTCATAGTGACTTTTTTATTATTCTATTAAATTGGCTATCAACAAATGAGAGCTTATAACCAATCAATGAAAATAATAAAATTAGGCAAAGTGGGGGGGGAGGGGGGTGTATTGGGTGGCTGTTACTGTTGTGCCTAGGTGCACCCTCACCCCTGAATCCGCCGCTGTATATACAGTTAACAATATTTCAGGTACAGTATGAAAAAGAATAGGACATGGAGATGTACAATGTTATGAAGATTGACCTGGAATAGAACAAGTAGACAACAAGCAAGACCAGCTACCCTGCCACACATCCTATAATCACTATGCAGTCTTGCCCAGCAGTGGCATAGTATGAGAAAGACAGAAGGCTCATTGACCTTATCTTTCTTCTCTTTTTCATCCGCTCTTTTTTTTTTCTTCTCTTCGTCAGACACTTCATCCACACTTAACTCCTTATTGCTGTTTGCTCTGTCCGATACAAAGATGATTGGCTGGAAGGGGGAGGAGGAGAAGGGTGAGAGGGAAAGAGAGGGACTGATTACAAAATGAGAGAGTGTAATGTGCCTGATGTTAAGAGTTCTGCAGCAGCGCTCATGCATAAACTGGTTGTGGGTTAAAGTGGGACAAATTTTAGGGATAATTGAACTCAAAGCTCGCTCTGTTGTGCACACATGTAGTGATGTAATGGCCTCTAACCTGAAAGGTGAGAACTTATTTACAAATAAAAGAATAAAAATAATCTATTTACTGTATATTATAGAATATAAATGTACTGTCTTGGTGGGCATTGTTAAAAAATCGTATAAATGAAATAATGCAGACATTCTGACTATTTCACATGTCGACATTCTCAGAATGTCGACTGTTGACATTTTAACATCATAAGTGTCAACATTGCATTGTTGACATTAAAACTACGTCCCATTTTAGATAAGGCAGCAAAATACCATATTTTCTAATTGTAGGTATTACAATTGCTATTGATGTCTATGCAGAGCTTTTGCTTATGGACAAGTTATCTTCATAGACAGCAACAGCAACTGTGACACACAAAACATAATGTAACCAACATAATGAATAGGTGTAGTACTATGCATAGTGTAAAATAATCAAAACTAAGTAATATATAGTATAAACATACTGTATAGTATTAATACACACCAATCCTTAAGTAACAAATAATGATACAGTTTAATAACAAAATTTAGATGTGGTGTATAGTATATTTAGCATTAACTACCTGGTACTTGGAAACTTATTTTTGTGAAGGTAAAAATTATGCATATATATGTGTGGGAAAATTATTGCTTTACGCTTCAACAACAAAAATGTCAGTTGATGTTTTGTTTATAATTAGTTTTTGGTTTATATGGGGCATGCCAGCTAAGTAGGGCTAAACTTAGGGTGCATACACACGGTGAGATTCGGACTTATCCGATTCTCACCGTGCGACAGGGGGCCGGGTCGGCACTTAGCCAGTATCGCAAGCACATAATGAGTGTGCTTGCGATGCTGGCTATGTGCGATTTTGGCTAAGTGTCAATCCTGACTATCTCTTCTATAGAGATAGTCAGGATTGACTTGCCTGCACAGCCTATTTTTTCTGCCGTTGCCGACCGCGCGGGGCCGCGCATTGGCATCGGATCGGGATCGCAAGGTGACTGTCACCTTGCGATCTGCACTATCTTTTCATCCGATTCTGACTATATAGTCAGAATCGAATGAAAAAATCTTACCGTGTGTACACACCTTTAGACAAGAAGTAAGTAGTTCCGCAACAGGTTATTGTATCAGACAAAACAATTGTCTGTTACTGACCATCCCTATAATTTGTACAAATGTGTTAATCTAATGTCAGTGGTGCTCCCAGAGTCAGTAGGAATACATGTACACAAAAACAAAAAAGAAAGACTCTGTTTGGGGCACTCTTATCATAAACGTGATTAGACAATAAAGCTTAACTTTAATTATTTCATTAAAATTAATGTGACTGAAAAAAAGATGATCAACCCTAATGAGCATAAATAGTTATAAATTGCACACATCAATTTTTCTTCTTAGTGCAAAAGAAAGGTCAATGATTACAAGCCTTGGTGAAAATTATCATGATAATTCAATTACATACTAGACCAGGTGAACAAGCCCACCAAGAGGTGAAACAGTCCGTTTGGTCAGCGTGGGTATTGGGTACTGTGCAACCCATACCCACCTCGGGGGTACCCTGCTCCAGTAAGCGACCATTTGGCCTTCAATAATAATAATAATTGTGCTTACTTTACTCTTTACTGCTAAATGTTGTTCTTTTACTTAAAGACACTGTGGATCAGTGTGCAAACACTGATAACATACTATTCTGTAGTATTGAGCACTTTTTCTTCTGATGAAATGCATTTGTTGCTTATATATTTCTGCATACCATTTAGGATATTGGCATAATGATATAGTACCTGTTCTATAGGATTATACTGTATTTTTTTACCTGGCAACAGGAGGATTAGAACACTATGCCTGAAGAACTTGTTCTATAGGATTACTACCTGACAACAGGAGTAAAACACTGTACCTGATGCTAACATTCCTCCTCCAACATATCATACTAATTTGCAGTGTGGAGCATTTTTATTTCTAAGCTCTGATGAAATGCTTTTTATACAGTATATCTCTGCATGACATGTAGATCTGCTTATGAACTGAGCACCATATTATGCATGTCAGCTCTTAGAAGCTCTATCAGTGTCAGTTCACCCTTCTAATATACAACCCTCATTGTGTGATATAGACTCTCGTACCTACCTTTGAATTTCTACTCACAGGTTTCCTTTACCTGTATCTATTCCTATTTTTTAGCTCTTCATCTAATCCTTTTTCCATCCATTAACATGCTCTCTCATCCAAGCCATCTCTCTTGACGGTAGAGATATTAGGATCTTTGATCCCTCTTGGACAGCAGAAGCACGGTTTCCTTAGTATGGTACTAATACTCTCTCATTCAGCAGATTACTGCCATACTCCATTGGATACGCCCAATCTCATCCGATCTTGGAAGCTAATCTATGTTAGGCCTGGTTAGTAATTGGTTGGGAGATCACCAACAAATACCAGGTGCAGTAAACACATATGCTGAACAGCAGAATCAAGATATCCATCTAAATTCTTCTATAAACTTGGTAGTGTTTCTCCCTTTTTCCATATATATAGGAGCTAATTGTTATGTTGGGCTAAAATTGACTGAATATCCTGACCTGGTATAATGTGATTCTTGAATTGACATGAGCACACCTTCCAATAACAGGTGGTGCAAAACATCTGTGACCTTTCTTCTTGATTTACTCTAGAATAGAGGAGTTTTTACCAAGTTTAGGCACTCTCTTCATAATCTAAATGGAATAATGAAGGCAACAATATGCTGAATTAAGGGGGTCATTCCTATATGATCGTAGATATGCTAAATTTAGCACAGCTACGATCATTCACACTGATAATCGCTCCCCGGCCCGCAGCCGTTCCGCCCCCCCCCCCCCCTCCCCTGGCCGGCGACTGCCTCTGCCTGTCAATCAGGCAGAGGCGATCGTAGTGGCCCGACAGCCTCCGGCCGTCTGGCATGCGCCGGAGCACTGCAGCGCCGGCGCATGCACAGTTCTGACCCGATCGCACCGATGCGATAAACTGCAGCGTGCTATCGGGTCAGAATGACCCCCTAAATGCCTTCTGGTGACACCACTGCCTGACAATAGAGCAGAGGGTGGACAATAACCCACATAGGCAACAATCCATCATTTTTTATGCTTAATCAGAGGTAATATAAGCAATATGCAGTGTTAAGGACCAATTAAAAGGATACTCCTATGGGAACAATAAACCTGCCTTTAAGGTATTATTGATAGACAGGTTTTACCCAGGTTATTGAATTATCATGATAGTCATTTTCACCAAGGCTTATAATCATTGACCTTTCTTTTGCACTATGAAGAAAAATTGATGTGTGCAATTTATAACTATTTATGGTCATTAGGGTTGATCATCTTTTTTTCAGTCACATTAATTTTAATGAAATAATTAAAAGTTAAGTTTTATCGTCTAATCACGTTTATGATAAGAGTGCCCCAACGCAGAGTCTTTCTTGTTTCTTTTTGTGTACAGATAAGTAGGGCGGCAGAATTTTCACCATTTTTAAATGTTGCATGAAAACAATGTCCCTTTGTGAAGCAATGTCTACAGCGAAGCACGGGCATGGAAGGGTTTCTAGCAGTGGATACCCCAAAAGTGCAGCTTTGAACACAATACTAACAAAGAGTGGATATTACCATTAAATTGCTTTTGCTATAAGAATGTACTGCTTAAGATCGTCCTATTTTGAGAAAGCTTATTGTGGCAGTGCCCAGTCCATTGTCATTATATCACTTTACAAGGAATAAATTACTACTTTTACAAGATTTTTCTATGGGTTAAAATGGCAAATCTCATTTGCTACAGTAAATGCATGGATTACCACAGTATTTCTAGGACTTGCCTTTTTTGCAGACCTTACATAGGGATGTACCTCACAGGGATATACTGTACATGGTAGTAGTGCCTTCTACCAGTCTACCATTGCTATGCCATCTATTCTATGGGCCTAATTCAGGACGCATTACAATCGTGATGCAACCGCAATTTCAGCGACGGACCTCCCAGGTCCTGTTCTGCGCATGCGCCCACCGTTAATGCGGTCAGCAGGCATTAACTGCGAATGCCTCTGCCTGACTGACAGGCAGGGGCATTTGCGGGGGATTACCAAGCGTTTTGGGGGGAGGCGTTGGGGAAACGCTGTTGTCACATGCTGCCGCCCCAATTGAAAAACTAGCGGTGGGACTCCTGCCATTGCAGCCAGGCTGCGCCAGCAGGAGGCATCCACAGTTTTTACAACCACACTGTAATTGCAGCGCAATCGCAATTACAGCGTGATCATAGTGGGTGAGCTGTGGGTCGCATGCTGGGTGGCCTTGCCTGCGATGGGTGGCCCCAGCACGTGAGCAGAATCTGCAATCCTTACTGAACTAGGCCCTACTTCAGCAGTATGAATTAATTGCCTTACTCTGTTTAAACCTTATTTGGTTTGTGACATGTGAGTGGGGGCACTGCATATGCCATGGCCCCAAAGGACAGTCAGTATTAAAGATTAGTACTGGATACACTCTGCCATATAAAGTATCTAGCAAAACATTACACATAGCATAGGGGGGTTTCATATAATGAATGCCAATTTGTGAAAATCCCTGAAACACTAAGTATATTTTCTAAATCATTGCAGCTTTAAAAACACAGGCTAACTGAGAGGATGTGTGTCTGCATCTTGCAGGTTCTTACATTAAGCCCAGTATATGCTTATTTGCCATCATTTAAAGATCTTTTTTTAGGGGCACTTAACGGTTGAGCAGAAAATGGCATTCAGTATACAGAATAAAATGAATTATATTTGAAATTGGTAAATATTGATATATAGGGACAGTTGCAGTCCTGTAATTTCTATAGAGATAAATGTTTAAAATGTGGAAATTAGAGACAGCTGAATGTCAGTATGTGTATGGCACCACACTGTGATCTCAGATGATGAAGGCAGAATAACTCTTAATGTGAATGTAATATGAAATATACACTGTAAGGTTCTAAATGCATGCAGCATCTTACAGAATGCATATATCAGCTTTATATTACTATGGATATAAGAGGAACACTTGCATGCAACAAAAAAACATCAAACTCAAAACAAAAACATCCACATTCAGATAAAGCCATAAACAGTATAAAAATGGAATAAAAATACCAATGCTGGGCAAGACATCATGCATCTATTAAGAAAAATTACATGTACACAATTCATAGCTAGGGAGCACTACATTGTACATACAATATCATGCAAAGATTTTTTTGTATTGTATTTTATTTATTTATTATAACTAGCATGCAGTTGCACCTAGGACATTCACTGTAAACAACGGTACCTGATCTTGTGCAGCTGCCTATGGTATAAATATATTTATGGCTGTGATTACAAGCATAACTACTGTAGCAGCATCTGCTAATGAGTCCGCCTTTCCTTTCAAAGGGGCAATAAGGGATGGCAGGGGGTGTTAGAAAATTGCTATGTGTTCCAACAGTTCCAATAATATCTAGTTATACTTGTGGCTGTAACTGCTTAAGTAAAGTATGGTTCTGTATCATTTTTAATATACATGTTTTACAATTATATCTTATAGAAAAAAATCTTACTGTTATTAAGTATCAAATAAAAAAAAGTGGAATGAGTCAGTGCTTTGAATTACTTGTTAAACATGTGTTGTAGAAAGATATTGGAACCTATCTTTGTTTACCTTAGTGATGGGCACATTCCATGGAATAATTATTAAAACACTTCAAATGCGAAGGGAGCAAATAGTTAACTTGGGATATCCTGTACTTTTCAGTATGGCGAGCGGATGGATAAACACAGACTTTTCTGAAAGGATGACTGAATTCTGCTCACGGGTCAATAATCTTCATATCATTTGTGTTTTTTGCTGTGTGATTACAATGTGTATGATGGTAAGACCTGCACAATGACTATAGTGGCTGGTTTAGCAGAAGTCAGCAGATACTTTACTTGGAGTCACTCAACTAAAAAGTAGAATTTTCTAACCTTAAGTATAATAAACCATGGGAGCATTGCAGATAAAAGTGATGTAGATTTAAAGGAAACACAAGTATTATTTTCTCCCACCATCAGAGCAAGTGCAATATTCCTGTTCCCTGTACAATAAAATATATGTAGTCAGTAACATAAGAACATGTCTTCTCCAAAATTCTTCACATTTCTGGAACATCCTGTGTATATTATTATAGTGCCTAATTATTAAATTGAAAGGGCTCATTACACATGTTGTAGCAGTAGTTTCCAAATGTTACTGGTAACAAGCCCATTCACCATTAGTGACCAGAGGGGCCACCCGGTATTCAACAAACTTCAAAAACTGAACGTTTTCAAAATTTACTTGCAGTTCCCACAACCCTGCCCCTTCCTAGGGCAGGAGTTCTGGGTTGTGAAGAACGATCCTTCCCAGCCAGGGGCAGGTAGGGATGGAAAACCAGCCTTTGAAATATATGGAAGCAGCCCTAGTGAGGTGCAAAATAAGGGTTCGTAGCATATACAGTATTAATACTTTTTACATTGTCATCTCCATCCATCCACCAATTAAATAAATAAAAAATTGACTGGCCGCACCAACTACCACCCACAGGGGAGTTTTAAGAGAGCAGGAGGCTTGTGTGTAGCCTCCTCTATCTGGGCCTCCTTCTCTCTGCTGGCAGCGCTGTATTGTCTGAGCACTAGAAGGTTTAGACTCTAATGCACATATCTCTGGGAAAATGGTGCAGAGGTTAAATTCCCAGTAATTTCTCTACTACGCATGCACAAAACACCAGGAAAATGGCTGCAGTGCCATTTTTCCGTGATTTCTGCAGGACTGCTGCCGTTGGCACGGTACTTCGAAGGGGTAAGTATTCAAGAAATGGGTGCACTGTGTGCAGTGTTGGCCCCCTTGGACTCAGGGGCCCATGTGCACCACACACATTGCACCCATTATAAATACACGGTTCTCCCCTCCCAGTTACCCTGTCACTTGGTCCAGTCTGGTGATCCCTTCTGCATTGCTGATGTCGTAACACATGATGCTGCTTAAGGCATTTCCATATCTCTTTTTTTGCTGCTGCCAAAGAGCAAAGCATCCGTGAGTCCAGCAGAAAAATCGACTCCCCTTGTGCAAACTATGACGGGAGATTTTTACATAGAGCAGCAGCCACCGCAGCCCCAACAGGTGAGTTCCTACTGGGTCCTGGCACCCACGTGTGTGTGTGTGTGTGTATATACATATATATATATATGTGTGTGTTTGAGAGATACAGTATATACTATGTATGTATATACAGTATATATATATATATATATATATATGTGTATATATATATGTGTGTGTGTGTATATTTGCCCTCATAATGTAGGAACAGGAGACCAGAGATGCGGCAATCATGGTTTGTGAAATAATGCTGCAATCAGTGAGCCTTTTCTGCATACTAGATCAGTTTTGAGAGAAAAGGAACTGGATTACTGTTGGGTGCACATTTCCCCTATGTTTACTTTAAAATATAACTTAAATTTATAAATTTATTAAAAATTATCAACAAAACCTCACATTAATATTGCCTGTTAGGCTTGTATTTCTATTTTAATTACCAATTAGACCACTATGAGGCTAAATAAAGCGAAGCATCAAGGTTAGTGAAAAAAGATTCTGTGACGTGATAAAAAAAGAAATGTGTTTGTGAATAAAAAAATAATGAAAATTTTTTTTTGTGTCCTGTTTTTATTTCTTATTGTCAGTAAAAACAGGATTTTAATACCTACTGGTAAATCCTTTTCTATAAGTCCGTAGAGGATGTTGGGGACACCAAAATGTCCATGGGATATAGACGGATCCGCAGGAGACATGGGCACTTTAAGACTTTAAAAGGGGGCGTGACCTGGCTCCTCCCTCTATATCCCTCCCCAGACTCAGTTTGGAACTGTGCCCGGAGAGATGGACATTTTGAGGAAAAGAAGTAACAGAAGTTTAGCAGAAGTCAGACGGATCCGCAGGAGACATGGGCACTTTAAGACTTTCAAAGGGGGCGTGGCCTGGCTCCTCCCCAGACTCAGTTTGGAACTGTGCCCGGAGAGATGGACATTTTGAGGAAAAGAAGTAACAACAAGGTGAGCATAATACCAGCTCACGCCATAAACATGCAGAATAACATGGCATTCAACTGAACACATGCCAACGGACATGAACAAAATTCAGCAACAAGCTGAAGAAACCATAACACAACCTGTGTGTAACCAGAACTAAACTGCAGATACAGTACGCACTGGGACGGGTGCCCAACATCCTCTACGGACTTATAGAAAAGGATTTACCGGTAGGTATTAAAATCCTGTTTTCTATTACGTCCTTGAGGATGTTGGGGACACCAAAAGAACCATGGGATTATACCAAAGCTCTATACCGGGCGGGAGAGTGCGGATGACTCTGCAGCACCGATTGACCAAACTTTAGGTCTTCATCGGCCAAGGTATCAAACTTGTAAAACTTAGCAAACGTGTTTGACCCCGACCAAGTAGCAGCTCTGCAAAGTTGTAATGCCGAGACACCCCGGGCAGCCGCCCAGGACGAGCCCACCTTCCTAGTGGAATGGTCTTTTACAGATTTAGGTAACGGCAAACTTGCCGTGGAATGAGCCTGCTGAATCGTGTGACATATCCAGTGAGCAATGGTCTGCTTGGAAGCAGGATACCCAAGTTTATTGGGAGCATATAGCACAAACAGAGACTCTGTTTTTCTAACTGGAGCCATTATGGCAACGTAAATTTTCAAAGCTCTGACGACATCCAGAGACTTTTCCTCAGCCAAAGTGCCAGTAGCCACTGGCACCACAATAGGTTGGTTAATATGAAAAGAGGAAACCACCTTTGGCAGAAATTGTTGCTGAGTTCTCAATTCTGCCCTATCTTCATGGAAGATCAAATAAGGGCTCTTGTGAGACAAGGCCTCCAATTCAGACACCTGCCTTGCGGATGCCAATGCTAACAAAATGACAACCTTCCAAGTGAGGAATTTCAACTCCACTTTACTTAAAAGTTCAAATCAATGTGATTTTAGGAATGTCAAAACCACATTAAGGTCCCAAGGTGCCACAGGTGGCACAAAAGGAGGTTGGATGTGCAGGACCCCTTTTAAAAAGGTCTGCACCTCAGGAAGTGAGGCCAATTGTTTCTGAAAGAAAATTGACAAAGCAGAAATCTGCACTTTTATGGAGCCTAATTTAAGGCCAGCATCCACTCCATTTTGTAGAAAATGGAGAAAACGTCCAAGGTCAATGTTCTCCACTGGAGCTTTCTTGGACTCGCACCAGGAAATATATTTCCTCCAAATACGGTGATAGTGTTTCGACATCACACCCTTCCTAGCAAGGATAAGAGTGGGGATGACTTCATCGGGAATACCTTTACGGGCTAAAATCTGGCGTTCAACTGCCATGCTGTCAAACGTAGCCGCTGTAAGTCTTGATAGACGAATGGCCCCTGCCGCAGCAGATCCTCGCGAAGAGGAAGAGGCCATGGATCTTCGACTAACAACTCCTGAAGATCTGGGTACCAAATTCTCCTTGGCCAGTCTGGAACTACAAAGAGCGCTGGAATCTGTGATTTTCTTAGGATTCTCAGAACCTTTGGAATGAGAGGAAGCGGAGGGAAAACGTACACCGACGGATACACCCAAGGTGACGTCAGTGCATCCACTGCCACCGCCTGAGGGTCCCTGGACCAGGAACAATACTTTAGTAGTTTTTTGTTGTGGCGGGACACCATCATGTCTATGTGGGGAACCCCCATAGATTCGTTAGTAGGGAGAAGACCTCCTGATGGAGGCTCCACTCTCCTGGATTTAGATCGTGTCTGCTGAGGAAGTCTGCTTCCCAGTTGTCCACTCCTGGAAGGAAAATTGCCGACACAGCGCTTACCCGAGTCTCTGCCCAGAGAAGAATCTTTGTGGCTTCTGCCATTGCTGTTCTGCTCTTTGTGCCGCTTTGGCGGTTTATGTATGCTACTGCTGTCACATTGTCCGATTGGATCAGTACAGGCCGGTTTTGAAGAAGATGCTCCGCTTGTAGAAGGCCGTTGTAAATGGCCCTCAACTCCAGCACGTTTATGTGAAGAAGAGTTTCCTGACTTGACCATCTTCCTTGGAAGGTCACCCCTTGTGTAACTGCTCCCCAACCCCGGAGACTTGCATCTGTGGGCACTAGGATCCAGTCTTGGATCCCAAATCTGCATCCTTCTAAGAGGTGAGAGCTGTATAGCCACCACAGGAGTGAGATTCTGGTGTTGGGCGATAGAACTATCCTCCGGTGCATATGAAGGTGGGATCCGGACCATTTGTCCAACAGGTCCCACTGAAACACTCTGGCATGGAACCTCCCGAATTGGAGGGCCTCGTATGCCGCCACCATCTTCCCCAGCAATCGAATGCATTGATGAATGGAAACAGTTGGTGGTTTCAGAATGAGTTTTACCAAACTCTGAATTTCCAGTGCTTTCTCCGGAGGGAGGAACACTCTCAGCTGGACCGTGTCCAGAATCATACCCAAAAATGCCAACCGGGTTGTTGGAATTAAGTGTGATTTCGGCAGGTTCAAGAGCCAGCCGTGCTGTTGTAGAAGCAACAGCGACAGTGCAATGTCCTGTACCAGTTTTTCCTTGGACCTCGCCTTTATCAGGAGATCGTCCAAGTACGGGATAATTGTAACTCCTCTTTTTCTGAGGAGAACCATCATTTATACCATGACTTTTGTGAAAATCCTCGGAGCCATGGCCAGGCCAAACGGCAACGTCTGAAATTGGTAATGAGTATCCTGGATTGCAAACCGGAGATAACAACTCTGATGAGGGGGATAAATGGGAACATGAAGGTAGGCATCCTTTATGTCCAAAGACACCATGAATTCCCCCTCCAAGCTGGAGATCACCGCTCGGAGAGACTCCATCTTGAATTTGAATTTCTTTAGGAAAAAATTTAGAGATTTTAGGTTGAGGATTGGTCGTACCGAGCCATCCGGCTTCGGCACTACAAATAGGCTTGAATAAAACCCTTCCCCTTGTTGCGCCCGGGGGACCGGGATCACAACCTGATTTTGACATAATTTTTGTATTGCTCCACAGACTAGAACTCTGTCTGGAAGCAAAACTGGTAAGGGTGATTTGAAAAAAAGGCGAGGGGGAACGTCTTGGAATTCCAGATTGTACCCTTGGGTCACAATTTGTAACACCCAAGGGTCCAGGTCCGAGCGAACCCAAACCTGACTGAAAAGCCTTAGATGTGCCCCCACCGGTGCGGTCTCCTGTAAGGGAGACCCAGCATCATGCGGTGGATTTGGCTGAAGCCGGGGAGGACTTCTGCTCTTGTGAACTCGAGGAGGCGGGAGTTCTCTTGCCCCTTCCTCTACCTCTGGTAGCGAGGAAGAAGTTACCTCGGCCTTTTCTATATTTACTGGGCCGAAAGGACTGCATTTGATAGTGCGGTTTCTTCTGTTGTGCAGGAGCATTAGGTAAATAAGTAGATTTACCCGCTGTGGCCGCTGATACTAAATCAGCAAGGCCGTCACCAAACAGTTCCCCACCCTTAAAGGGAAGGGACTCCATATTTTTCTTGGAATCAGCGTCAGCATTCCATTGATGAGTCCATAGCGCACGCCTAGCCGCAATTGACATAGCATTAGCCTTAGCCCCCAGGAGGCCAGCATCTCTTGCAGCCTCTTTCAAGTACGCAGCCGCGTACCTGATATAACCAAGCGTCACTAGGATGCTATCCCTATCCAGAGTATCTAAATCCGCAGATAAACTTTCAGACCATTTTTCAATGGCGCTACTAACCCACGCTGACGCAATAAGCGGTCTAAGCTGCGTCCCCGTGGTAGTAAAAATAGCTTTTAAAGTAGCCTCCTGCTTACGATCAGCCGGCTCCTTAAGAGTCGTCGACTGAGCCGCAGGGAGCGCTACCTGTTTAGACAAGCGTGCTAGGACTTTGTCTACTGTGGGTGGTATTTCCCACTTATCCCTATCCGCTTCGGGAAAGGGGTATGCCACCTTGATCCTATTAGGAATGAGAAATTTCTTATCAGGTGTATTCCAAATGCTATCAAAAAGGTCATTTAGTTCAAAACAAGGAGGAAAAGAAACCGAGCGCCTCTTTTCTTTGTAAACAAGGACCCTCGTTTCTGGTGTAAAGGGGTCCTGGTCAATACGTAATATGTCTTTGACAGCCACAATCATATATTGAATACTCTTAGCCAATTTAGGATCTACCCTAGAATCAGCATAATCAGCACCGGTATCGGAGTCCGTGTCGGTATCTGTGTCATCTAATTGGTCAACACTACGTTTCAGTGACCCTTGAAATAAAGCGTCATCTACTGATTTCTTCCAAATCTGCAGTTGAGAGTCAGATTCAGTAAACTTTTGATTTAACAGTGTAACATTAGCATTTAAAGCAGTTAACCAATCAGCCGTCGGCGGTGCCGACAGGACCCCCAAAACATTTGGTGTCCCCAATAAATTATCCCCTTGAAAGGAAAATTCTGCCTCAGACATGTTGCCTCCCTAACAGCACCCAAAGAAAAGCCTGTGAGGGAACAAAAGGAAAGGAGCCAGCTCACACCCCAGTGCCAAAGTACAGGTCTGAAAACACAGCGCTATATATCTGTATTTTTACAGATATTATTTTTACATGTTTATCCTGGCGGGGGTTTGTGGGCAGTGCCAGGGCACTGTACAGATATGCCAGCCTTATTTATTAGGTATTTTTAGCTCCCCAGGGCGCCCCCCCCAGCACCCTGCACCCAGCGGTGTGTACAGTCCGGGAGCCTGGAGCGCACTGAGCAAATCATGCTGCACGGTACCTCTATATGCCGTCTTTGTTGCAGAGAAGATGTCTTTTCCTCACATACTCACCTGTCTTCTGGCTTGAAGAGGGGGGGACGGCAAGCTGTGGGAGCGAGCATCCAGGAGAGCCCAGCGTTCATCTCCCCTCAGGAGCTGAAGGCATTATGTCAGGAGCAGCAGAGCCCTGAAACTCATTAGAAGTGGGTCTAGACTGCTCTCCCCTCTTTCCCACGAAGCAGGGAGTCTGTAGCCAGCAGATCTCCCCAAAATAAAAAACCTAACATTAAGTCTTTTCAGAGAAACTCTAAGAGCTCCCCCGAGTGCCTCCATCTCGCAGGGCACATTTTCTAAACTGAGTTTAGGGAGGGATATAGAGGGAGGAGCCAGGTCACGCCCCCTTTGAAAGTCTTAAAGTGCCCATGTCTCCTGCGGATCCATCTATATCCCATGGTTCTTTTGGTGTCCCCAACATCCTCAAGGACGTAATAGAAACATATTTTCCAATAGCTGTACAATGTCTATTTATGTACGTATTATGGATTGTAAATCCACTAGTGTCGTACATTAGAGAATTTCAATTCTGTTCACAGGGTGTTCTGTAATTATGTTTCAAACAGTATGCAGCCTGTAAAGGGGGGTACACACGGAGAGATCCGTGCTTAAAATCTAAGCAATCTTGCTAGATTGCTTAGATTTTAAGCACGGATCTGCCGTGTGTATGCCCCCCAGCGATAGCGATGCGCGGCCCCGCGCATCGCTATCGCCGGTGCTAGATTGAGCCTGCATGCAGGCTCAATCTAGCGGGTCGCTCACTTCACCATTGTGTGAAGTGAGCGGCCCCCCGTCGGCTTTCCCCGTCGCTCAGCACATCGCGCTGTGCTGAGCGGGGAGAGAGATGTGTGCTGAGCGGTCTGTGTTAAGATCGCTCAGCACACATCTCTCCCGTGAGTACCCCCCTTAAGGGCTGCACCTATTGCTATACTATTGCAGGGCAATAGATACAAATGTTGTCTAGCTATTTCCAGCTTATTGTATCTTTTGAGTGGCCATTAACGCTGAATGATATGTGGTAGCTTTTAGTTATCACCAGTACTCAAATTATTATTCTTAGTAATCTATAAATATTCTGAGTACATAATATATTCTACACACACGTGCTGGAAATTTTTAATAAAATGTTCTTCATGCACCTAGAGTTCTTCTGTAGTTATATATATTTTTTTTAAATGCAGCCTGTAGAAGCTGCACCTGTATTTATAAGGCAATGAATTTAATGATTGTCTCACTTTTTCCAGCTAAATATATCACTTAAACAGCCATTCCAGCAGGATGGTATTTAAATTGTTGAGCACTCTATTAATTTTATTTGGCTCAATACCACAGTATAATGATTAGCATTGTTGTATTTATCACCCCTTGATAACTTTATTATTCATTCATGTTTCTAACTGAACGTGTAATCAATGTACATAAACCGTGACTTGATCTATTAGAGCCTTTGTATGGTTAATAGTCAAGCAATAGTGGGTGCCCCCACCTTGGACATTCAGTTCATTTGATTCATCTATGTTAGCAAGTGCTTGTAACAAAACTATTCCTTGTCCCCTTACTGTTTTTAGTGAAAACACGGTAGTGTGGTTCTAAACATGGTATACATTAATGTTCTGAACAGCTTTGGATTAGTACATATTAAAAAAAACATGAAATGTCTCTCCTGACAGGACACATCATGTCCAATGTGCATTTAGCTTTTCAAGGCTTTATCAAGGCTTATAGTCTTTTGTGCATTATTTCATAATCTGTGAGCGCCGCACCTCTAGTCTCCTGTGTCTGTGTCTGTCTGTCTGTCTGTCTATCTATCTATCTATCTATCTATCTATCTATCTATCTATCTATCTATCTATCTATCTAACTAACTATCTCAATAAGACCAGCTGCACACAATAGTCTTTCATAGCAGGAGTGCCAGGCACATACAAGTCGTTATACAGTTAAGTAAAGAAGCCAGCACCTCCAAGTTCATCCAAAAAAAATTATTTTAGAAAATAATCCATCACAGCAGCATCAAGGTGATCAAAGTGCAATACTGGCACCGAAACAGCGGTCGGATTAAGGAGCCACTATCCCTATGAGAAGGATGGATTGATTCATTTGACCATCGTGCTGAGCATATTACTTTGAGACCTATCAGTCCACTATTTGCTGCTTTGATATCTATAAAATATGTGCGTGTGTCTTGAGAGGAGTTGATGGGGAAGGGTTGGGGGGGGGGGGGGGCAGAAATATCAGTGTAACGGGCCCCAACATTTCTACAGCATTATAGGAGGATAAAAATTGTGTGGGTGTATGGAACTACAAACTTAAGTGTAGCAGAAGCTTGTGTGTCACAGTCTGATATTATATCAAGATTTTCACATATAAGTAGTGGAAATGAAAGTACTTTTCCAGCATTGTGTGAAACACTATTTTAACTTATAGAGAACCAGGTATTGGATTTAAAAATGTATGTATGCTGCCATGTGCTTTACAGGCTGTTACTGAGGGGGTTAAACACGTGAGCAAAATCCTCTCTACCCTCTGACTCATGTCTACATCATCCTCATCCACCTTCTCTTTATGTGTTCTCCTTGCAGATGTACAGTATGTTCAATGGTGTGTGAAAGGCATGCAGAAGAAAGTGGTGATCAACAATGTTGAAAGCAGCAGAGAGATCCAAGAGGATAAGTATGGAGAAGGGACCCTTAGGCTTTACTATAAATAGATCATTGATCTCTGCTGTGAAGGCAGTTCCAGTGAATCGTTTGGGGCAGAAGCCCAATTGCAGAGAGCTAAACAGGAAGTGAGAGGAGAAAAAATGAGATCGGCAGTTGTACATGTCAGTCAAGGCAAAGGGGTGGAGAGACATATGGCAATAGTTAGAGAAGATGGGTCTGGAGTATCTAAATAAAGAATATGATGCTATTCACAAATACAATTCAAGTAAATATTCAAGATATTAAATATAATGCAATAAAATGAATGACAAAGGGAATAGAGCTACCGGTTACCTTGATTGCTATGATAAATTGGTAAAAGAACTATTAAGTATTAATAAAACTAAACTGGAACATGATGCACATGAGTATTAAGAACAGGAAAATGTTCTTTATTTGAAATCACCACACAACATATACATCAACCATAGAATGGGCAATACATGCTGCAGAACATTTCTGAACTTTAGTAATGACTTGCACATGCAATTTAGTCACACTTGTTCATACTTATTCACACTACAGAACACCCACCTTAGCCTTTTTCTTTTTCTGGACAAAGGAAACAAAACAAATAAGCAAAGAAAAAAAAGAACAGTGATTGATTCCGCCAATAGTCTTAAGGTATCCCAGAGTATTTCAATAATGTATAACAGATATACAACAGCGATTCAATCAGTAAGTGCTGAAGTAACATCATGTGAACAACCTCTTTCTGTACTATGGGCATGAAATGGATGTTACACAGTCTTTAATTTATAGAACAGTTTTGTGTGCTGCCTCTCTCCTCCATTGACATACTGTATTATATAGAATATAATCAGTAGATGAACCAAGATGACATGGAGATATGTGATCCATGATCCTTAAACCACAGATCACATACGGGTGGGTGGTTGGGGGTGGGTGGAGTGGGGGAGGGGGGAATAGGATGGGAGAATAAGGAAGTGAGAGATTTTGTGAGGTCTCCTGTTTTTTTTTTTTGCCAATCATTTACATGGCAAACCAGGTTGATTTTGCCATATAAATGATTACCACTTTAAAAAACAAAACAAAACAGGAGAGCGCTCACACCATTTCTCACTTATTCTCACACCCTATTCCTTTCTCCCCTCAGTATGCTAGAAGTACATGTAATGAATGCCAATGTTAATAAAACAGACATTTTTGGCTTACAGGTATAAAATCAATCATCAAGAAATATCTACAAGCTTCCAATAAAAGGTAAAACATGGAACATTTTAAACCAACAGCAGAAGGTCATTGAGAAAAATTAAGGAAATACAGACTGTTAACATTTTTACCTGAGATGTACCTAAAAGCATTTAAGCTTGGTACACACTTTCAGGGTGTATTAAGAGAGGAGGTGGCCCGTGCGCAGTCTCCACCTGGCCCACTCCTCTCTACTCAGCTGCACAGTGGTACTCTGAGTACTAGGGTCACTATGGAGACCCTAGCACTATATCATAGTCCAGTGCACATGCACAGATCTCTGGGGAAATGGCCATTTTCCGTCTGATTCTTCCTCATGTTTTTCAGCTCTTCTGTTGGTTTCAGCTCTTCTGCCACAAGTAGAGATGCAACTGAATTACATGTGACACTGTAGTTGCGTATGCTCAATTCTGGAACATGTGCAGTGCAGAAACACCGTAGATCCATCTGCAAAACTGACTTAAGATGGGCACATAGCACCTTCTTATACATTGCACGATCTGCTGTATGATGGTGTGATGTATCATTCCATGTACATGCAACAATACAGTGTTGGCCGTGGAATCGTCCTATTGGGATGATGCGACCACCCAATTCATCAAACTAAAAATGAGATGGATATGGTACTCACAATACAATGGTTGTTGCGATCCATCGTAGATTGCAACATTCCCCTATATATCGTATAGTGTGACCCAGCTTTGCATTCAACTCTGCCTCATCCCCAATGTAAAGGCTAACGCCACTATTAATAACTTTTGGCCCTAATTTAATAATTTTTCTAAAATAATCTAATTATCTACATTCTTTACATTTTAACTTTGTGATACCTATACAGTATCTGCAACAGTCTAATCCAGTGGTTCCCAAACTCGGTCCTTAAGGCACCGTAACAGTCCAGGTTTTAAAGATATCCATGGCTTAGCACAAATGGTTAATTCAAATTAACTGAGGTACTAATTAACTCACCAGTGGCCAAGCATGAATATACTGGATCGTTAGGCTGCCTTGAGAACCGAGGTTGGGAGCCTCTGGTCTAATATATATTCCAACTTGAGGGTTGTCAATAGGCAATTACCAAATAGTCTTTAAAGTTGCATTAACAACCAGTGTCATCCGCAATGCCAGGAGATACAAATAGTGCAAATATAATAGCTGCCGCCGCATCATTAATCTAACAGCAGGAATATCAAAATAAAAGCACAAACAGGAAGTCAAGCTGAAGGTCTGGCTTCATTGATATCATGTATTATGCAGTGGTGGAGGTCAGTGGCAAGCACTTTACAGTAGACTGCATTTTATAAACAGGTGACACTGGTTTTATTTGGCTAGGAGACCGAAAACTGAAAATCGCTTCAATAGTTATCTGTAATTTAGGTGTGGGTTCAATTAAAAGAATTGTTAGGTTGGCTGAAATATATTTTTCTAAAATTGAGTAATAGGTGACATAAATCTTTTTATGGTAACATAATATACAGGTCATGAATAGCAAAATGAATGACAATACTTACACTTGGTCGGTCTACTTCAATCTTGTTTTCAACTTCTCTAAAAAAAGTAAAAACAATTTAATTTTGTGTATTACACAAAAAGTAGCAATGATTAACAATCCTGAAATATTATGCAGAAATGGCTATATGTATATATATATACGAAAGCCCTCACTCACTCACTCACTCACTCACTCACTCACTCACTCACTCACTGTCTCATCACTAATTCTCTTACTTCCCAATATGTTAGGAAGCTGAAATTTAACAAAGGTATTCTTCAGGTGGGAAAGAGGAAAACTACGTAAATAAAATTTTAATAAACCTCCCCTAAGGGTATAAACAGGGGGTTGACATAATGACATCATTACAGATGCGTGGCTTGCGTTGCATGAACGATAACGCCAGACGTACAATCAGATCAAAATTTGGATTGCACCTCCAGTCTGTAGAATTTCATTAACTAGAAATGGTCCAGTCACTTTTTACTGTATCACTCACTCACTCACTCACTCACTCACTCACTCACTCATCGCTACTTCTCTTACTTCCCGATATGTTAGGAAGCTGAAATTTAACATAGGTATTCTTCAGGTGGGAAATAGGAAAACTATGTAATTGGAATTTTAAACAACCTCCGAATATGTCATTACCAATGTGTGGCGTGCATTGTGTGATCGCTAACACAAATGGATCAAAATTTGGATTGCACCTCCAGTGGCTAGAATTTAATCAACTACAAAAATGATCCTTTTTACCATATCTGCAATGGGTGCTCCTCGAATAACGGCAAGAACCATGGATTAATGTTTACTTAGATTAAGACGTCTCAAATTTGTTTCTCTAGAGATTTACCCAATTTTTAATACTCATTTATATTTACAAATGTGAAAATCATAAACTCCTGTGTGAAGAACGTGTAGAACAGCTAGTCTAGAATAAATATGTTGTGGCCACCTGGTATATGTGAGCATGGACGCTGGTGTGACTTCTGTGAAGGGAGAGCACTGAGAGCAGAAGCTGTAAGAGGGCGAGGCTTAATTGGTTATATACATTCTACTGGCAGGTGGAAAGAGTTGCTGAGGGCAGAGCCGGCGGAATACGCTCTGTGAGTTCAAAAAAGCAGGGATGTGCCGGGTTTCGTAGGCACTCTCCCTGCTCCACCGCTATCTGCTGCTGTGTGGCTCCTGTCAAACTGTATGACAGTCGGCTACAGACCATAAGAATCAAGGCACCTCAGCTGAGTGCCGATCAGATCCCCCAGACAATGCTGCTGCTGTAGACATGAGAAGTTTATCTTCTGCTGCAGCAGCTAAAGAATTGCTGAAGCCCTGCCCTTCTGCAAACCCCACCCACTCTCACGGGCTGCGACTGTTCTTCATCTTCTCCTGGGACCCAGGTAGAGCATGGTGGCTTCTCAGTGCTGGAGTCTGTGCAGCGCTACATTGAAGTATGCAGACTCTGCTGAGGGATGGCAGTGAGACACTAGGTACTGGGGTCCCAGGAAATGTCATGTAGAGCTGAGCCAGTGCTTGGAAGTGGTCCCCTTGGAGCACTTACTGCATAAGTCCTTTTGGCTGAGAAGGATGTGGGTAATACTGTGGCTGGTGAGGATGGGGTTAGTGTTCTCTGGCTGCTGGGGATGGGGGTATTACTCTGGCTGGGGAGAATGGGAATGGTGCTGTCTGGCTGCTGGGGATGGGGGTAGTACTCTGGATGCGGAGAATGGGGGAGTGGTGCTCTCTCGCTGGGGAGGATGGGGGTAGTACTCTGGCTGGTAAGGATGGGGTTATTGTTCTCTGGCTGCTGGGGATGGGGGTATTACTCTGGCTGGGGAGAATGGGAGTGATGCTCTCTGGCTGCTGGGGATGGGGGTAGTACTCTGGATGCGGAGAATGGGAGTGGTGCTCTCTCGCTGGGGAGGATGGGGGTAGTACTCTGGCTGGGGAGGATGGGGACAGTATTCTGGCTGGGGAGAATGGGAGTGGTGCTCTCTGGCTGGGGAGGTTGGGATAGTACTCTGGCTGGGGAGAATGGGAGTGTTGCTCACTGGCTGGGGAGGATAGGGGTAGTACTCTGGCTGGGGAGGATAAGACTGGGGCTCACTGGCTGGGGAGGATAGGGGTAGTACTCTGGCTGGGGAGAATCAGAGTGGTGCTCACTGGCTGGGGAGGATGGGGGTAGTACTCTGGCTGGGGAGAATGGGAGTGGTGCTCACTGGCTGGGGAGGATGGGGGTAGTACTCTTGATGGAGAGGATAGGACTGGTGCTCACTGGCTGGGGAGGATAGGGGTAGTACTCTGGCTGGGGAGAATCAGATTGGTGCTCACTGGCTGGGAAGGATGGGGGTAGTACTCTGGCTGGGGAGAATCAGAGTGGTGCTCACTGGCTGGGGAGGATGGGGGTAGTACTCTGGCTGGGGAGAATGGGAGTGGTGTTCACTGGCTGGGGAGGATGGGGGTAGTACTCTGGATGGAGAGGATAGGACTGGTACTCACTGGCTGGGGAGGATGGGGGTAGTACTCTTGATGGAGAGATAGGACTGGTGCTCACTGGCTGGGGAGGATAGGGGTAGTACTCTGGCTGGGGAGAATCAGAGTGGTGCTCACTGGCTGGGAAGGATGGGGGTAGTACTCTGGCTGGGGAGAATCAGAGTGGTGCTCAGTGGCTGGGGAGGATGGGGGTAGTACTCTGGATGGAGAGGATAGGACTGGTGCTCACTGGCTGGGGAGGATGAAAGTACTGCTCTTTGGAGGATGGAGGTAGTACTTTGGCTGAGAGGTGGGGAGGATAGGGGGGTAGTGCTCTCTGGGTGGGGGCCATACACTCTGGATGAGAGTTGGGGGGTATTACTCTCTGGCTTGGGAGGATGAAGGTAGTACTTTGGCTAAGAGCTGGAGAGGATGGGAGCAGTGCACTCTGGGTGAGAGCTGGTGAGAATGGAGGTCATATTCATGGTGAGAGCTTGGCCAGATGGTGGTAGTACTCTCTAGCTGAGAGCTGTGGAGGAGAGGGTAGGTACTCTGGCTGGAGAGGATGGAGGTAGTATGCTGTGGATGGGGAGGATGGAGGTAGTACACTGTGGATAGGGAGAATGAAAGTACTATGCTGTGGATGGGGAGGATGGAGGTAGTACGCTGTGGATGGGGAGGATGGAGGTAGTACAGATGTGCCCTCATATATTGTTGCTGCGTACCATGTAGCGGGCGCCATGCAACTCATACCGGCAACTTGCGCTATAACTCCCATTATAAGTTGCGTTATAAATCTAGTGTCACGTTATAATTGTAACGTGCATTCTACTTACTGTCCACCAGATGTCGCTTTTCCTAAACTGTACAGCGCATGTCTCAAATAGCCAATGGATTCTTCCTAGCGCTGCCTGCTGATTGGCTGACATTTATTGTGACAATAAAGAACCATTAATCACTTCCTTTTATTCCTTCTGCAAAATACAATGCCACGCTGCCGCCCTGTTCACTCAATTCATTTTGTCGTTACGTTGTGTACAAAATCCCAGATTGTATTAGCATAAACAGCATTAATATTTTGGACAGCATTTCCAGTTCAGTTGCTTCAAATGGCCAGAAAAATTTAATGCACAGTGCCACTGGGTCCCTATCTTATTAATATGACTCCCAGATGGTCTCCATAGCTTTTCCAACACGGTTTTTTTTAAAGCAATCAGATAAAACACATCACATATACACCCAGAGGGCCTGTTTGTATCATGGTCTGCTTTGGCCTAACAAATACAGTGTCTGCCTGCAATGCGTGCATCCTGGGTTCAATACCCAGTGGGGCGTGCAGTTATTATTTTTGTATGTATTTATTTATTCTTTTCAAATACAATAAAGATTTTTGGTGTGTTGCTACTTTTCTTTGTATAAAAAAGTCCCCCTCTAGAAAATACAATGCCACGCTGCCGCCCTGTTCACTCAATTCATTTTGTCATTACATTGTGTACAAAATCCCGGATTGTATTAACATAAACAGCATTAATATTTTGGACAGCATTTCCGTGTTCAGTTGCTTCAAATGGGCAGAAATATTTAATACACGGTGCCACTGGGTCCTATCTCATTAATATGACTCCCAGATGGTCTCCATTGCTTTTCCGACATGGTTAGCGGATTCAATCCATTTTTCAATCAGATAAAACACATCACATATACACCCAGAGGGCCTGCTTATACCATGGTTGGCTGTGGCCTAACGAATACAGTGTCCTCCTGCAATGCATGTATCCCGGGTTCAATACCCAGTGGGGCACACAGTTATTATTTTTTATGTATTTATTTATTCTTTTTTAATACAATAAAGCTACAGGACCCTACATAGTGCACTATGAGCAACAATGTATGAGGATACATCTGTATGCTGTGGATGGGGGGGATGGAGGTAGTACACTGTGGATGGGGAAGATGGAGGTAGTACACTGTGGATGGGGAGGATGGAGGTAGTATGCTATAGATGGCGAGGATGGAGGTAATATGCTGTGGATGGGAGGATGGAGGTAGTATGCTGTGGATAGGGAGGATGGAGGCCATATTCCTGGTGAGAGCTTGGACAGATGGTGGTAGTACTCTTTGGTTGAGAGCTGTGGAGGAGAGGGTAGGTACTCTGGCTGGCATTGATGGGGGTAGTATGCTGTGGATGGGGAGGATGGAGGTAGTATGCTGTGGATGGGGAGGATGGAGGTAGTATGCTGTGGATTGGGAGGATGAGGGCATAACTTTGGCTGAGAGGTGTGGCGGATGGGGGTAGTGATTTCTGGTTGAGAGGTGGGGAGGATAGGGGTCATACACTCTGGATGAGAGCTAGGGAGGATGGGGGAAGCACTCTCTTGTTGAGAGGTGAGAAGTACATGATGGGGGTCATACTCTTGGGAACTGGGCTTGGTGATGGTAGAACTCTCTGGGTGAGAGCTGGAGTAGATTGCGGTAGTACTTTCTGGGTGAGAGATGGAATAGATTGGGTTAGTACTTTCTGGGTGAGAGCTGGAATAAATTGGGGTAGTACTTTCTGGGTTAGAGCTGGGACTATATGGTAGGTACTATGGCTGGGAAGGATGGGGTTAGTACTCAATGGGTGAGAGCTGGGCCTGATGAGAATAATATTCTCTGGGTGAGAGCTTTGGAGGAAACAATAGGTACTCTCTAGGTGAGAGCTGGGCCTGATGGGTGTAGTACTCAATGGATGAGAGCTGAGATGGTTGTGGCTACCGTGGGTATATGAATACTGGGGCAAATGGGGGTACTCTGTATCTTAATGTTGGGTAGATTTGTTTGGGATTGTGAATACATTCCCAGATTTGGGTACTGTGTGACAGAGCTGGGAAAAAGCCCTGGCTGACATTTGGACACTGCAATGATGGCTGTATCCTATGTGTACTACATCTGTATAATGGAATATTCTCTCTCTGACTGTATAAAGTGGAAATGTGACTTTATAAGCTCTACAGGACAGAATGTGGAATGTATGGTATACATTCATATATCCATAGAAGGGATGTAGTTAAAATCCCAACTGTCGGGATTCAGGCATTCAGGATCCAATGCTGGAATTCCGGGAATGCCGACAGCCTTGCCAGGGCTATTCCCAGCAGTGGGTGTCCATGACACCCATAGAGTGGGAATAGAACCTGTGGCGAGTGCAGCAAGCCACTGTGCCTGCAGTGTGGCGAGCGCAGCGAGCACACAAGGGGCCTCCATGCGCTCACTCCGCTGGCGGCATTCTGGCGGGCAGGATACTGCTGTCTGGATATTTACAGCAGGCATCCCTTCCACCGGGATTTCATATCCAACCCCCATAGAACATGGAGTGCAGCATATAAATGCATGTATATATAAATTAATGTGCATATACACGCTATATGGTAGGGGGCTTTGTCCATTGACCACGTGGTGTCAGTCTCTCTTCCCATCTGCTGTTTGCATCTTCTCTTTTACATTCCTCTGTGCCAGCCTTTCATCCCTTCCTCTGCGCTAGCCTTTCCACCCAACCTCTGTCTGCATCAGCCTCTCTTACCTTCCTCTGTGCCCGCCTTTATTCCCACTGCCACTTCACCCAGTCACCTACTGCTTCTCCATCACCCTCTCTCTGCTGTCACCTTTTCTCTGTCACCCACTGCCTCTCCCTGTCACCCTCTCCTCGTCAACCACTGCCAGTCACCTTCAACCTGTTAACTCCTGCATCTCCTCATCACCCTCTCCACTTCACCCTTTGCCTCTCCTCAGCACCCTCTCCCTGTCTCGTTCTCCCTGACACCCTGTACCTTTTTCCAGCGTTACCCACTGCATGTCACCCACTGTCTCTCCTCAGCGTCACCCAATGCCTATACCCAGTGCTACCCACTGCCTGTCACCCACTGCCTCTACCGTTTGTAGGAGGGCACAAATTTATAGTTTGCAAGGGATCACTGAATACCCTAGCACTGGCCCTTGCTGAGGAATACTGCACACACCTAATGTAATATGGATGTGTGTATGGTGTATGCAGGGCCATAACTAGGTGTGTGCCAGTGGTGCCTTGCACACAGCACAACTGCACTGTGGATGCACCATCTGGCAGCACCACCTGCATGGCCGCTGCCCGGTCTCTCTCATTGCCTCACGCTGGCTGCAGCGCTGCCCTGAAAAGATGCCAGAGCCGCTGGATGCTATTTAAGCCCTGCCCCTCCTGAATGTGCCTCCACCTTCTTCAAATACCCATGGGTTGTGCACTTGTGCTGTGTGTCTTGGCACTTGGCAGCTACTGTAACCTCCGACTGCCTCAGTCTCTCCACTGGCTACTGCATCCTTTAACTACAGCCCATTGCCTGGTCCTCTTCCTGGAGGCACTTGTAAGTTATATTATGCCAAAAATACTTATATCTTCCATAATGTATAAAAAGGGGACTCTGCCTGCTGTAATGTGTAAAAAAGGGGACTCTGCTGCCGTATTGTGTAAAAAGGGGGACTCTGCTGCCTAAATTCGTAAGAGGGGGACTCTACCTGCCGTAATGTGTAAAAAGTGGACTCTGCCTGCCATAATGTGTAAAAAGGGGACTCTGCTGCTGTAATGTGTAAAAAGGGGGACTCTGCTACCGTAATGTGTAAAAAAAGGGACTCTACCTGCCATTATGTGTAAAAAGGGGACTGCGCTGCTGTCATGTGTAAAAAGGGGGCTCTACCTGCCTAATGTGTAGAAAGGCGAACTCTGCTGCCGTAATGTGTAAAACGGGGACTCTGCTGCCTTAATGAGTAAAAAGGAGGACTCTGCTGCCTTAATAAGTAAAGAGGGACAGTAGAAACACAGCGCTGTTGTTTTTTTGTTTTTTTTGAGAGGGGAGTGTTACATATTAGGTTTATTTTGGGATAGATATACATTTATTTTGTTTATTTAGACAAAAGTGATTGGACATCCCTGCACAAGCGAAATGGTGTGCTTCTGCATCAGACACATGTTTATGAAGGTATAAAACAGATAGAGAAGAACTTATTAGATCATTTGCTCTCAGAATTGCTTTCTGGAAGGAGCTAACTGAGTTTAAAAAGGGGATCATCGTAGGCTGCTCGATTGGCGGTATGAATGTGAGAAGCATTGCAGATGTTAGGTAGGTTCCTAAATCCACTGTGTCTTTTGTCATTAATGTGTGGAAGAAAAAATAAGAATTTACTTACCGATAATTCTATTTCTCATAGTCCGTAGTGGATGCTGGGGACTCCGTCAGGACCATGGGGAATAGCGGCTCCGCAGGAGACAGGGCACAAAAAGTAAGCTTTTAGGATCACATGGTGTGTACTGGCTCCTCCCCCTATGACCCTCCTCCAAGCCTCAGTTAGGTACTGTGCCCGGACGAGCGTACACAATAAGGAAGGATCTTGAATCCCGGGTAAGACTCATACCAGCCACACCAATCACACCGTACAACTTGTGATTTGAACCCAGTTAACAGTATGATAACAACGAAGAAGCCTCTGAAAAGATGGCTCACAACAATAATAACCCGATTTTTGTAACAATAACTATGTACAAGTATTGCAGACAATCCGCACTTGGGATGGGCGCCCAGCATCCACTACGGACTATGAGAAATAGAATTATCGGTAAGTAAATTCTTATTTTCTCTAACGTCCTAGTGGATGCTGGGGACTCCGTCAGGACCATGGGGATTATACCAAAGCTCCCAAACGGGCGGGAGAGTGCGGATGACTCTGCAGCACCGAATGAGAGAACTCCAGGTCCTCCTTAGCCAGAGTATCAAATTTGTAAAATTTTACAAACGTGTTCTCCCCTGACCACGTAGCTGCTCGGCAAAGTTGTAATGCCGAGACCCCTCGGGCAGCCGCCCAAGATGAGCCCACCTTCCATGTGGAGTGGGCATTTACAGATTTAGGCTGTGGCAGGCCTGCCACAGAATGTGCAAGTTGGATTGTGCTACAGATCCAACGAGCAATCGTCTGCTTAGACGCAGGAGCACCCCTCTTGTTGGGTGCATACAGGATAAACAGCGAGTCAGATTTTCTGACTCCAGCCGTCCTTGAAATATATATTTTCAATGCTCTGACAACGTCCAGCAACTTGGAGTCCTCCAAGTCGCTAGTAGCCGCAGGCACCACAATAGGCTGGTTTAAGTGAAAAGCCGAAACCACCTTAGGCAGAAACTGAGGACGCGTCCGCAGTTCTGCCCTGTCCGAATGGAAAATCAGATATGGGCTTTTGTACGATAAAGCCGCCAACTCTGATACTCTCCTGGCTGAAGCCAGGGCCAGTAGCATGGTTACTTTCCATGTAAGATACTTCAAATCTACCGATTTGAGCGGCTCAAACCAATGGGATTTGAGAAAATCCAAAACTACGTTGAGATCCCACGGTGCCACTGGAGGCACAATCGGGGGCTGTATATGTAGTACACCTTTGACAAAGGTTTGTACTTCAGGCACTGAAGCCAATTCTTTCTGGAAGAAAATCGATAAGGCCGAAATTTGAACCTTAATAGACCCCAATTTGAGGCCCATAGACAATCCTGCCTGCAGGAAATGTAGGAATCGACCCAATTGAAATTCCTCCGTTGGGGCCTTCTTGGCCTCACACCACGCAACATATTTTCTCCAAATGCGGTGATAATGTTGTGCGGTCACTTCCTTCCTGGCTTTAATCAAGGTAGGAATAACTTCCTCTGGAATGCCCTTTTCTTTTAGAATCCGGCGTTCAACCGCCATGCCGTCAAACGCAGTCGCGGTAAGTCTTGGAACATACAAGGTCCCTGCTGAAGCAGATCCCTTCTTAACGGTAGAGGCCACGGCTCTTCCGTGAGCATCTCTTGAAGTTCCGGGTACCAAGTCCTTCTCGGCCAATCCGGAGCCACGAGTATTGTTCTTACTCCCCGTAGCCGTATAATTCTCAGTACCTTTGGTATGAGAGGCAGAGGAGGAAACACATACACGGACTGGTACACCCACGGTGTTACCAGAGCGTCCACAGCTATTGCCTGAGGGTCTCTTGACCTGGCGCAATATCTGTCCAGTTTCTTGTTGAGGCGGGACGCCATCATGTCCACCTTTGGTTTTTCCCAACGGTTCACAATCATGTGGAAGACTTCTGGATGAAGTCCCCACTCTCCCGGGTGGAGGTCGTGTCTGCTGAGGAAGTCTGCTTCCCAGTTGTCCACTCCCGGAATGAACACTGCTGACAGTGCTATGACATGATTTTCCGCCCAGCGAAGAATCCTTGCAGCTTCTGTCATTGCTCTTCTGCTTCTCGTGCCGCCCTGTCTGTTTACGTGGGCGACTGCCGTGATGTTGTCCGACTGGATCAACACCGGCTGACCCTGAAGCAGCGGTTTTGCCAGGCTTAGAGCATTGTAAATCGCTCTTAGCTCCAGTATATTTATGTGAAGAGACGTCTCCAGGTTCGACCACACGCCCTGGAAGTTTCTTCCCTGTGTGACTGCTCCCCAGCCTCGTAGGCTGGCATCCGTAGTCACCAGGACCCAGTCCTGTATGCCGAATCTGCGGCCCTCTAACAGATGGGCACTCTGCAACCACCACAGAAGAGACACCCTTGTTCTTGGTGACAGTGTTATCCGCTGATGCATGTGCAGATGCGATCCGGACCATTTGTCCAGCAGATCCCACTGAAATATTCGTGCGTGGAATCTGCCGAATGGAATTGCTTCGTAAGAAGCCACCATCTTTCCCAGGACTCTTGTGCATTGATGTACTGACACATTTCCTGGTTTTAGGAGGTTCCTGACAAGTTCGGATAACTCCCTTGCTTTCTCCTCCGGGAGAAACACCTTTATCTGAACAGTGTCCAGAATCATTCCCAGGAACAGCAGACGTGTCGTCGGGGTCAATTGAGATTTTGGAAGATTCAAAATCCACCCGTGTTGTTGAAGCACTACTTGGGTTAGTGCTACTCCGACTTCCAGCTGTTCCCTGGACCTTGCCCTTATCAGGAGATCGTCCAAGTAAGGGATAATTAATACGCCTTTTCTTCGTAGAAGAACCATCATTTCGGCCATTACCTTGGTAAAGACCCGAGGTGCCGTGGACAAACCAAACGGCAGCGTTTGAAACTGATAATGACAGTTTTGTATCACGAACCTGAGATACCCTTGGTGTGAAGGGTAAATTGGGACATGCAGATAAGCATCTTTTATGTCCAGGGACACCATGAAGTCCCCTTCTTCCAGATTCGCTATCACTGCTCTGAGTGACTCCATCTTGAACTTGAATTTCTGTATGTACAGGTTCAAGGATTTCAGATTTAGAATAGGTCTTACCGAACCGTCCGGCTTCGGTACCACAAATAGTGTGGAATAATACCCCTTTCCCTGTTGTAGGAGGGGTACCTTGACTATCACCTGCTGAGAATACAGCTTGTGAATGGCTTCCAATACCGTCGCCCTTTCTGAGGGAGACGTTGGTAAAGCAGACTTTAGGAACCGGCGAGGGGGAGACTTTTCGAATTCCAACTTGTAACCCTGAGATACTACCTGCAGGATCCAAGGGTCCACCTGTGAGCGCGCCCACTGTGTGCTGAAAATCTTTAGTCGACCCCCCACCGCCCCTGAGTCCGCTTGCACAGCCCCAGCGTCATGCTGAGGGCTTTGTAGAAGCCGGGGAGGGCTTCTGTTCGTGGGAAGTAGTTGCTTGCTGCACCCTCTTACCCCTTCCTTTGCCTCTGGGCAAATATGACTGTCCTTTTGCCCGCTTGTTCTTATAGGAACGAAAGGACTGCGGCTGAAAAGACGGTGTCTTTTTCTGTTGGGAGGTGACCTGAGGTAAAAAAGTGGATTTTCCGGCTGTTGCCGTGGCCACCAGATCCGATAGACCGACCCCAAATAATTCCTCTCCTTTATACGGCAATACTTCCATATGCCGTTTGGAATCCGCATCACCTGACCACTGTCGCGTCCATAAACTTCTTCTGGCAGATATGGACATCGCACTTACTCTCGATGCCAGAGTGCAAATATCCCTCTGAGCATCTCGCATATAAAGAAAAGCATCCTTTAATTGCTCTATAGTCAATAAAATACTGTCCCTATCCAGGGTATCAATATTTTCAGTCAGGGAATCCGACCACACCACCCCAGCACTGCACATCCAGGCTGAGGCTATTGCTGGTCGCAGTATAACACCAGTATGTGTGTATATACTCTTCAGGGTAGTTTCCAGCCTCCTATCAGCTGGATCCTTGAGGGCGGCCGTATCAGGAGACGGTAACGCCACTTGTTTTGATAAGCGTGTGAGCGCCTTATCCACCCTAGGGGGTGTTTCCCAGCGCGCCCTAACCTCTGGTGGGAAAGGGTATAATGCCAATAACTTCTTTGAAATTAGCAGTTTTCTATCGGGGTTAACCCACGCTTCATCACACACGTCATTCAATTCCTCTGATTCTGGAAAAGCTACAGGTAGTTTTTTCACACCCCACATAATACCCCCCTTTGAGGTACCTGCAGTATCAGAGATATGCAAAGCCTCCTTCATTGCCGTGATCATATAACGTGTGGCCCTATTGGAAAATACGTTTCTTTCTTCACGTCGACACTAGATTCATCTGTGTCGGTACCTATGTCGACAGACTGAGGTAAGGGACGTTTTACAGCCCCTGACGGTGCCTGAGACGCCTGGACAGGTACTAACTGGTTTTCCGGCCGTCTCATGTCGTCAACTGACTTTTGCAGCGTGCTAACATTATCACGTAATTCCATAATTAAAGCCATCCATTCCGGTGTCGACTCCCTAGGGGGTGACATCACCATTACCGGCAATTGCTCCGCCTCCACACCAACATCGTCCTCATACATGTCGACACACACGTACCGACACACAGCAGACACACAGGGAATGCTCTTATCGAAGACAGGACCCCACTAGCCCTTTGGGGAGACAGAGGGAGAGTTTGCCAGCACACACCAAAGCGCTATAAAAATGTATATAAACAACCCTAAAAGGTGTTGTTTCTGTTATATGCGCTTAATATATAAAAATATCGCCAAAATATGCCCCCCTTCTCTGTTTTACCCTGTTTCTGTAGTGCAGTGCAGGGGAGAGTCCTGGGAGCCTTCCTCACAGCGGAGCTGAGCAGGAAAATGGCGCTGTGTGCTGAGGAGAATAGGCCCCGCCCCCTAAAACGGCGGGCTCTTCTCCCGGAGTTTGCGATATATGGCAGGGGTTAAATACATCCATATAGCCTCAAGGGCTATATGTGATGTATTTTAGCCATAGAAAAAGGTATTATACATTGCTGCCCAGGGCGCCCCCCCCAGCGCCCTGCACCCTCAGTGACCGCTGGTGTGAAGTGTGCCGACAACAATGGCGCACAGCTGCAGTGCTGTGCGCTACCTTATGAAGACTGAAAGTCTTCTGCCGCCTGTTTCCGGACCTCTGGACCTCTTCAACTTCGGCATCTGCAAGGGGGGTCGGCGGCACGGCTCCGGGACCGGACTCCATGGCTGGGCCTGTGTTCGATCCCTCTGGAGCTAATGGTGTCCAGTAGCCTAAGAAGCAATTCCATCCTGTACGCAGGTGAGTTCACTTTCCTCCCTTAAGTCCCTCGTAGCAGTGAGCCTGTTGCCAGCAGGACTCACTGAAAATAAGAAACCTAAAAAAACTTTTTTTAAGCAGCTCTTTATGAGAGCCACCTAGATTGCACCCTGCTCGGACGGACACAAAAACCTAACTGAGGCTTGGAGGAGGGTCATAGGGGGAGGAGCCAGTACACACCATGTGATCCTAAAAGCTTACTTTTTGTGCCCTGTCTCCTGCGGAGCCGCTATTCCCCATGGTCCTGACAGAGTCCCCAGCATCCACTAGGACGTTAGAGAAATGGTAATTGCAGGAATGCACTTCACTCTAGAAGACCCCCGAAACTGCAACCCAGGGAGAGTGCTAACCAGGGAGCTGAAAAAGAACAGGGGTTGGCCCATGCATACCATTGCACACGAGTTGCAAATGGCCACTTATGTGCCGGTTTTGAGAACAACACTTCATAGTGAAGCCCATGCATTTGGATATTATGGGCAAGCAGCTGCTCATATACCTCTAATTAGAATGAAGAATGCGGCTCAGCGCTTACGATGGCGTAAAGATCGTAAAAACTGGACAGTGGAACAAAGGCGGCAAGTGTTATGGAGGGATGTATCATGTTTTGCACTTTCCAGATCAGATGGGCGTGTTTGGGTTTGACAATTGCCAGGAGAACGTCTGATGCCAGACTGTACAGTAACTACAGTAAAACATGGAGGTGACGGTGTTATGTCTTTGGGCTGTTTCAGCTGGTTTGGCATGGGTCAACCAGTTGTAATGCATGGTCACATTAACTCTGAGAGGTATAGAGATGTTCTCGATAACTCTGTGCTCCCTACATTGTGGCAGTTCTATGGAAATTACAAATGTTTTTATTAGGACGACAATGCCACCTGTCATGTTTCCAGGGCGACGCTTGACTGGTATACAGATAATTTGGTAACCCGGGTTGACTAACCAGCTCAGAGTCCAGATGAGAACCTCTGGGATGAATTGTAGTGATGGGTATGTTCTAAGCCAGGGGTGTCAAACTCAAATTCATCGGGGGCCGCATCAGCAGTTTGGTCCCCACCAAAGGGCCGGTTGTATCTGTAGGTCTATGTGTCCACTCTTTATTATCATAAATTAATGTCACTGCATTCAATTATTACTGTTTTTTGTAATAATGTAAGTAATAACTAGCTCTGAAAGCAGAAACATAGTCAGAATAATGACAAGTAGATATTCAAATGTACAATTATTGTACAATGTATTGAAAAATGTTTTTTGGTAACAAACATTAATTTTTTTTTAAACATACAAATATTGCCAAACACTGTTTATTAAACATATGGAAAACACAAGGCCATGTGCCCCCTTTTATAGTGCCCAGCCATCTGCCCCCTTTTATAGTGCCCAGCCATCTGCCCCCTTTTATAGTGCCCAGCCATCTGCCCCCTTTTATAGTGCCCAGCCATCTGCCCCCTTTTATAGTGCCCAGCCATGTGCCCCCTTTTATAGTGCCCAGCCATCTGCCCCCTTTTATAGTGCCCAGCCATCTGCCCCCTTTTATAGTGCCCAGCCATCTGCCCCCTCCATTTACTTTACTTACCTTTTACTTCTTTCTTTCTTTTACTTCTTTCTTCTTGCTCCTCTCCGCGGCGTCCGCACGCTCCTCTGATCCCTGGAGATGTCGGGCGGACGTCACGTGATGACGTCACGTCCGACACCCAGGGAGCAGTGCGGGGCAGGAAGAAGTCGGGCCAGGTCCCGGAAGGTAAGGCACGGAGTAAATTCATTGAAAAAAAAAAAGGGGAGGCTGCAAGGCTGGCGGCGGCACTGCGGGCCATCAGACGAGGTCTGGCGGGCCGGATTTGGCCCGCGGGCCTTGTGTTTGACACCCCTGTTCTAAGCTGACTTGACCTTCTTCATTGTTTCAGTTAGTCACTGTATTTAAGGCAGAATGGTAAAATATACAGCCTGCTGTTGTCCAGTATTATTATTCAATATTTCTGGTATCTTATCCGCTGATATGCATAGCTAAATTTGTAACTTGGGTACCTTTACTACTAGGTGTTTTTGACCTGAATCTACGAATGACTCTGGAAAGTAAGAAGCTATTGCTACTCCTAAATGTGGCAGGCAAGAAGATGATACTACTGAGAGGGGACATTTTTAATATTTACAAATACATAAAGGAACAATACAAGGATCTATCAGGTGATTTGTTTATAAAAAAAAAAAACGCTACACAGGACACGTGGACACCCTCTGAGGTTAGAAGACAGAAAATTTCATACACAATGAAGGAAAGGGTTCTTCACAGTAAGGGCAGTAAGAATTTGGAATTCTCTGCCAGAGAAAGTAGTAATGGTGGACTCAGTCAATATGTTTAAAAATGAATTAGATAAATTTCTAGCTGAAAGAAATATCCAAGAATACAGCATTTAAATTAAGTAAACTTTATAATACAGGTTGAACTTAGTGGACATTTTGGGGGGAATTCAAATGTAAGTTGGGTGTCTGTTTTTTCCTGTCTATTAGATAGAAAAAAACAGACACCCAACTGACTTTTCAAACAATTGAATATTCCCCAAAGTCTTTTTTTCAACCTCATTAACTATGTAACTATGTTACTATGTTACAGGGCTGGATTGAAAGTACACCCCACAGATAACTTTCTATATGACCAAGCCTCACTTGTTGTTTAGGCTGGATTGGGTAGAAGCTATTCTAGACAAAGAGAAACAGATAGAACTTTTTTTACGCTATGTGGCAATTCTATATTGACACTCTCCCCCTCAGTTCTAGACAACGAAGACATCACAGTTTTAAAAACACCACCTGGTACCTCACAAGAATGGTGGCGCACTTCACATCCATCTCTCTAAACTAAAGGATATGATGCTGGTTGGTGTCTTCCTCCAGGGAACCAATAATGTGGCTCAGTATTGTAACTAACAAAATGGTACTAGTTTTGGGTAGAGATATACAGTAGGTATATAGGTATAGATGTTTTGGGTATAGGTTATAGTCGCTATAATTTTGCTGTAATACCAAAGTTTAATGTACTCTTCTAAACGAACAAGGTTAGTATTTCACTGTAAAACCAATGCCGTATTGTCATACATTTGATTCATGATGCCTCAATAAAAAAGTGAAAAAACAAAACAAAAACCTACATAGCTTATAAAATATTCTATTCATGACAATTAGCGTGCTTAAGTGCTTACTCTGAGACATTTCTTTTTTCGGAGAAGACTCTTAGAATAAATTCTCCTTCCTGGTGCGGCTCATAGGTGGAGGGGATGATGACGTATTCGCTGGGAGGTAGTCGGAAACGTTGGGAGACTTCTCTCATGTTGATGTATGACTTACACTTGTCTTTAGATGCATTGTACAGGAAGAAATCCTTTTGTAGATGCTGCTTGTTGCCATGCATCTGTTAAACAGCAGAAATATTAGAGCTTAGAAACAGCATGATAACAAGATCTATTGTTAAAACTAAGCGTTAGTAATGTTCTGAGGGCCTGATTCATTATGGATTGCAAATGCAAAATTGCATGTAGCAGCTTTGCATTTGCAATCCTTTGTAATGCAAATGCAAGGAGAAGGTGCATACCACCTCCTACCTGCATTTGTGATGCAAACGCATCTGTGATGAATATCACGACCCTCGGTCACGATGTTCATCTGTGATGGCAGGCTGAGTAAGCTTCAGTTTACTCAGCCTTGCCAATGCTGATAGAACTGCAAGGCAAAGGAAACTGCATCTTGCAATGCAGTCCTTGGACTCACCACTCCCGGAAAATGGGGGCAACACGCCCCCGTTTTCCCCAACCCCAGCCTCCCCGGCCCCTGGCCCTCCCCATTAGCGCCTCTGCCTGTCAATCAGTGCAGAGGTGTTCGCATATCTGCGCCGCGATCACAGGACCCGTTCTGCACATGCACAGAACAGGTGCTGTGCATGCGCAGGACTCAAACAATGGGGATTTGCAAAGAGGAACGCTGATGCGATCCGTAATGAATCAGGCCTGAGATGGGTGAATACACAAATGTCTAATAATATAGAACACAAAAAGGAATATCCATGCTTCAAGGAAATGGAGTGTTTTGAAATAATATTAAATTATTTAAAACAGGATGAGTGAGTAAAGGCTATATTAGTAGGAAAAGCAAAATTAGCTAAGAGTCAAACAGTAACGCAGCACAAAACACAGCCAGTGAAAGTTTTGCAAATCATGCAAAGTGTCAGAAGTAGGAAGGGTTAAATAGGTGCTTTAGTGGAACAGTGAGGGCTGTTACACTGACATATGTGCACTGCTGTGAGAATTTTTGTGTGTCAAAAAAGTTGCATCCTGCCAATTGTAAAATATGTGTGAGCAGGTGTATGTGAAGGTGAAGGTGAATACATGTATCACGGAACATTGTACGATTATATTGTACATGAGGTTACCCATCACTAATAAAACAAATCGGTCAACAGATACACTAAAAGTTATGTAAAATGGGAACAGTGTTAATTTTAAGTAACCTATTTTTTTTTTTTTTGGGGGGGGGGGGGAATTTGCATTAATACTTTTGAGTTGCCTATTTCATTCATGGTTAATGTCTTGTGAAAGGAGGACTTTATGATGTGATATAAAATTTACATGTGCTTTTCTGTGCTCCACAGACATGGCTCTGGGTTTATCTAGCTGCTGTGAGAATATGCACCACAATGTTTTAGGAGAGTTCTTGGGAGGTTTGGAACCACTACTAGAAGAAACCCATTATGTCAGTCACACAAGCACAAGGGTCATAAGAATTAAAACACTGCAAACAGACCCAATAGGTTAGGTTCTAACTGGGGACAAAGCCACAAAATAACCATCACCAGGCAATGAATTGTTACAGTACTTATCCATTCCACAACATACCTCTTTCGGAACCTTGGGAGGGGAAGAAAAAGACAATTTAAAGTACGTATATGTAATTACTAGCTGTTCTACCCGTTCTTCGCACAGGAGTTTCTGATTTTCACAGTTTTAAATATAAATGAGTGTTAAAAATTTGGTAAATCTATAGAGATGTAAATTTGAGACGTCTTAATATAAGTAAAAATTAATCCATGGTTCTTGGCGTTACCCGAGGAGCACACATAGCAGATACGGTAAAAAGTGACAGGACCATGTAGTTAATTAAATTCTACACACTAGAGGTACAATCAAAATTTTGATCCGATTGTCCGTTTGGGCATTGTTGTTCACGCAACGCAAGCAACACATCGGTAATGACGTCATTCTGTCAACCCCCTTTTCATCCCCTTAGGGGAGGTTTATTACAGTTCTAATTACGTAGTTTTCCTGAAGAATATCTATGTTAAATTTCAGCTTCCTAACATATCAGAAAGTAAAAGAATTAGTGATCAGTCAGTCAGTCAGTCAGTCAGTCAGTCAGTCAGTGAGTAAGGGCTTTTACATTTATATATATATAGCTTATTTATTACACCAAAAAGCCAAAAAGACTAGTATGATCCAAAATGCAAACCACGCTCAAGACACTGATGCTATATAAATAAAATATATTTGATTATAGAGTATAGACAGTTTATCAGATGTCACAGAAATGTCTTGGCTGGCAAATTTAGCCCTAATGGACATCACTTGGACATCCCTGCTATAAAGTATTTGCAAAATATAAATTGTTATTATAAAACAAGAGATGGATGTGTGAAAAAAATTACTCACTTAAAATGTAATTTTATTCTTAAAAGCAACATATTAAATTTAATTGTCATGCTTATTAACTACACAAAGTGGCTACTGTATTATTATTCAAACATCTCTTGGCTCAGATTGTAAGATCACACTCAATAACAGTGGAGCTCACATCTGCTGCAGACTTCAAATAAATAAATAAATATATATATATACACAGTATATATATATATATATATATATATATATATAGTCATCCTTACATTGGCCGGCACTCAAAAGGCCTCTAAGGGCTTACTTGCTCAGGTGCCATCCTATGAGGTGTTCCTCCATATATATCCCATGAAGAAGGCGGCACTTACATGTGATGTAACCGTGCAGTGTTTTCACTAAAAATGGTGTGATTTCAACAAAGTCTCTGAGTGCCGCCTTCTTCATGGGATATATATATATATATATATATATACAGTATATATATATATATATATATATACAGTATATATATATATATATATATATATATATCGCCAAAACTCCTGCACTCTCATCAATAACTGAACAACTGTGGGGTGCTCCTAGTGATAAACCACCTCGGGGGGCGGGGCCACATATATATGTGTACAATGTCCAATAGTATGGAGGTGCACTTTTCCAGTAACAATTTCTTCAACAGGTTCACTTTCAAAGATACTTTATTTCAGTCGAAATCAGGCTCCTGAATACACACACACACACACACACACACACACACGCACACACACACACACGCGCACACATAAAAATTATATATCTATATATACAGTATATTTAATTCTATACAGTTATTGCAAATATGTTTGCTAAATTATCAATGTTATAATGTTTAGATGTTTTTACTGTTCATATTTCTGATTAAGGGACTGTATTGTATTAAACCTTAGAGATGAAGTGGAGAAGTTGTCGATAGCAACCGGTTAGCAGATTTTTAGTTGCTATGGGCAACTTCACTTACGTTCTCTCTAAGGGCTGGATCCTATTAGCCATGAAATGCCTCAAGGCATAAGTAAGTGTGACTATATATGTACTTATTGTACCTCCGGGCTCGCTGATTTTTGTTTGCTGTCCCGTAGGGCTGTGTACGGTACAAAAGTATGCATCTGTGGAATGATTGGGCCTCTAAGGGAGCGAGATTTGGAGCCTTTGCCAGCATTTCCATGTAGTTTCAAATGCAACTTGCTCCCTTTGCACTTAATAAGCTCAAGCTCATAGGATTGATATAGCTCCCCCTAAAACAGTTTGCCCATTTATGTTGAAAAGATTTTACAATCCATAACTCTTCTGCCAAGTTTATAAAAAAAACTGACTGAAAATACAGCCTGATATAACAAATTTTCCAATGGTGTAAGACAAGAAAATGTTGGTCATCTCCAGCCGCTAGGTAGCACAGCAGTAGCTGCTGTAAAATGACCTATGGATCTTGAATTGAAATATTAAAAAGCAATATTTTACTATTTAATTTAAAACCTTACTCCAACAATATTAATATTAAGTACTATTGCCTTATTGATCCAATTAAAGTTTTTCTACTAAAAAGAAAACTAAGATTGGAAGAATATAGACTTCTGAATTATGCTGATGCAACATTGACATTTGGAATACATAATAATTTATGACTGAAATAGTCACATAGGATCTCAGCGCCTAAAGAAATTGAGACATGGAAGTCTTCATTGTGGGACTCATCTGATAAGATTTCTTACCGAGCCATATGTTGGGATATACAATACATAAGGCTTTCAACATTTTTATCTACTTTTCAGTCCATCCATTTTTCCCCCCTAATTTCATTTTCAAATTAGATATTTAATGAAAATAGTTTAAAAGCTATGCTCTAAAGAAAGATATAAAACTAATGGACATGGAAACATATATAATCTCATGTGCTAATAAACAAAATAATATTAATAAATTGATTGTATTTCAAGCAACAATTCTCTTTTATAAATCTGACTTAGGGGGTCATTCCGAGTTCATTGTAGCTGTGCTAAATTTAGCACAGCTACGATCATCTTCCCAGACATGTGGGGGAACGCCCAGCACAGGGCTAGTCCGCCCCACATGTCAGGCCCCCCCCCCCCTTCCCCCCAGCACAAGTTCAAAAGCATTGCACAGTGGCGATGCTTCTATACTTGAAGAGTAACTACCGGCCTGCGCAGCTCCTGCGATTGCCCGGGAGTTTTTTGTCACTGCCCTGGGTCACAGCGGTTGCGTGTGACGTCACGCAGCTGCTGCGGCCCGCCTCCCACACAGTCCGGCCATGCCTGCATTGGCTGGACCGTGCCCCGAAAACAGCGGCCGGCGCGGTGCCGCCCCATCTCACCCAGCGCCCGCCTCTGCCTGTCAATCAGGCAGAGGTGATCGCTAGGTAACGATGGGCTTCGGCCATCTGGCAAGCACCTGCGCACTACAGCACCGACGCATGCGCAGTTCCGACCCGATTACTGTGCTGTGAACAACTGCAGCATGCGATCGGGTCGGAATGACCCCCTTAGTCATGTATATGGACAGTCATTTCAATGTTTCCTGTTGCCCAAGGAATGTTACAGTCATCAATCACTATGGATTATGGCCTGACCCCATCAGTATTTGAATTTGAGTTGGATCAGGCATCTATTCTGGGCTGCGACAAATGTGGAGATTCAGGAAAATCTGGTTGGAAAAATCATTATTAATTTCTGCAATGATGCAATGTTAACATCAAATAGCTAAAAAAAAGGTATATTATATACTCACAAAGTAAAACAATAATTTCCAATAAATTACCTCATAAATTGCAAAACCAATAGTGAAAAGATTGGCTCCCGCCTTTCTATCTTTCCGGCGATTTTTTTGCATTAAAGCCACAAGGAAGCTGCAGACAACCTCATTGTCATCAGGATCATCATCTTCTTCAAGTAGCTTTAGACGGTACTGAGGGTTGGTCCAGTAGGTGTCTGATATATTTTAAATTAGAAGGTTAAGGGATATTCATAATAATGCATAACATAACATTTAGTGTTAAAAGGGATAACCCTTTAGATGCAGTTTTTAAGAACAAACTAGAACAGGGTGTGTCATGACCACCCACTTTGATTGTAAGGAAAACTATTCTTGGGATAGTATTGACAGAAACAAAGCAAGCACCCAAGTTCATCTATAATCCTGCTCCACCAAGTTACTGACTCCTAGAGGAGGTGGTGGATTCCTCAGGCAGTGGGGATCACTGTAGATTTCCCCTGTACAACTGTGGGCCAGTCTGACCCTGACAACTTTGCTAACATTTGAGAAGTTGTACATTATGCCTTGGCATTTCATGGTGGAGACTGGAAGGTGTCCTAAAGTGAACACACATAAAGGCACGTTTCATGTGTATGTTATGGGCACGTTCCCAATGACAAATCCACTGCTTCAGAGTCCATGATTAGTTGTATTTGAGGAGAGTAATTAGTAGGGTCCCTAGGCTACCACAAATAATGATGTGATCATGTGACCGATATTGGGTTAATATTGGAGAGTTTACAATATCCATGACATTTGCACAGATTTACTGTATGTACATCTTCAATGTTTAAAGATCTGCACATGCACAGATGCCACACTGCACATGTGCAAGTCTCCATCTGTGAGATCGCTGGCAGTGCTCCCAAGCAGCATCATGATATGGGGGCGGAGCAGGAGCAGGGCTGTCAGCGTTTCCAGAAAAGAGGGCAATGCCAGCCCTTTTTTTTTAAACAATGCACATAATATTATCATTGTACAAAGAAAAGACATATGTGTCATCTTATGTTTGAACAATGAAACTTTGTTATTATACAATGCCAACAGCCCTTTTTATGTGAGTGGTGAGGCCAGTAGCTACCTTCTGATGCAAATTTACTGGCCTCACCAGTGGGTAGTAAGGGGCCATTCTGAGTAACTCAGATGACCGATGCTACCATCAATGCAATCAATTGTCATTATGGTGATCCAATGTTGCATCTTCAAATGCTGCACTCTTATCTGAGATGCTGGCTGGAGGCTACAGAAACATGAGATGTGTTATAACAAAGTACAGTAGATGTCAACTACTGTACATAGATCAAAGTGAGAGTTGAATGATGAAGATTGTAGGAGGAATCCAATAAGGCGCTGGGTTTTCCACACAGGGAATAGCTCTGGGTTTCAGGCCTGGAGCTATTTAATTAAACAGCCATTTCCATGCATGTTAAACCCTGGATTACAGTAACATTTGCTAACTCATTGATTATGCATAAATGGGTTTCCCAGAACGCTAAATCCCAGAGGGTGCTTTTATTATGGAGAATTCCAAGTAAAGAAAAGTGCACATCTGTGGATTCAGAAGCCGGGTATATCCTTCTAACTGAATTGGTCAACATGGGTAATAGGCTGCAGGGATGGATTGCCCACTATGTATCAAGCTGGTTGGAAATACTGTTACCTGGTTGACATAATTAAATATTCCATAGACCATACAAAGGGCAGTACTCACACTGACTATCTTTTGAATCGAGTAAACTTGTTACCACCAATAAGTCTAATGATAGGTTGTATAATAAAGGATGATTATCCTACAACATACCATAGTGAACAATTGATTTATGCTGTAATGTTTCAAACAATGTGAATACTGGGTATAAATACATAAATATACTACTGTATATTTATTCAAGAAGCTGACCTGGCAATGATCAGTAACAGTATATCTGTGCACCATTTCTGCCTCACTTTCATCTGGGTTAAATCATTATTACCTAGTAAGAAAGGGGTGGATTCTGCACTGACCTGATCCAATTGGATCAAAATGTTATGTTAATTAGGTAGAACCAACAACTGTAAGATAAATTACTAAATAGTTTTTGTAATTATTAGTTGGTGGTGCACCAAGAGTCATGTGTTGCAACATGTATAAGGAGAAAGATACAATGAATGCAGAAGATAAAAAAAATACAATACAAAAATATTGAGTTTGTAACAGCCAGTGTTGTGGGTGATTTGCAATGGTAAATGCTACTGACTTCGTATGCGGCTGTATTAATTGGAAATAAAGAAACACTATTATATGGGATTCATAGCATAGTTACAAAAGTTCTTCATTGTTGGTAGAGGAAGGGTAAAGTGTTTTATGCTAAGATCAGGAGACTGCCTGAATAGGTTCAGCAATACTTTACCTCACTGGTGATATGTGCTGTATACTGGCAGACAGGGCGGATTGGCCCACCAGGATATCATGACAGATTCCGATGGGCTAGTCCCATATCCCCCTCAATCAGGCCAATTCACACTCAGGCTGGGCTGGCTCACACTTCTTCCAGTAATTGCGGTTCACTGGAACGTAATCCAGAAGTTAGGCTAGATTGGACTTCCGGGTGCTGTTAGCTGTGAAAAGCGATGAAGCTGTTCTACTAATGGGGGACCTGGAAAAAGTCAACCAGCCTAGCAGCATCCTCTTCCTGGCCCGGTTCAATGTCCTCTTCAACGAGCCCGGTTTGTGAGCAGCAGCATAGCAATGGTCGGAGCCGGGTTCATTATACCCGCTGCCATCTTAGCTTCCGCACTCACACTGAACTGGCCAGAGCGGCGACTGAGCACTGAAGGGGACCCGGCAGAGAGGTTATTTTTAATTACATTATTTGCATTACCATGTTGGTGTAAGGGTTAGGGCATCCCCGGTCACAGTATATGGTTTGGGGACTGGAAGGGAGCAGGACGTGCCTTGTTTTCAGAATGCCAACTGATCAGGCAGCACTCACAGCCAGCCCTGGGACAATCTCTGTAATGTGGTGGCTACGTATGTAATGCGGTGGCTACGTATGTAATGCAGTGGCTATGTATGTAATGTGGTGCTATTTGTATAATGAGGTGCTATACGTGTAGTGCGTAGCTATACCTGTAATGTGGTGCCATTCGTGTTATGTGGTGCTATTTGTGTAATGTGGTGCTATAGACATGTTATGCAGACATGGAGTGCTATAGACATGTAATGTGTATAGACATGTAATGCAGTGCAATGCGTGTGATGTGGTGCTATTCCTGTAATAATGTGGTGGCTATGTATGTAATCAGGAGCGGATTGGTCACTGGGACAGATTCCGCTGCGCTGGTCCCCTGTGTCTGTGTTTCACTACTTGTGTGCTCCCTCCCTGTACTGTGCTGTATGTAATATGTACTCCCCCTCCCTGTGCTATGCTTTATGTAGTGTGTGCTCCCTCCCTGTACTGTGCTGTATGTAGTGTGTGCTCCCTCCCTGTACTGTGCTGTATGTAGTGTGTGCTCCCTCCCTGTACTGTGCTGTATGTAGTGTGTGCTCCCTCCCTGTACTGTGCTGTATGTAGTGTGTGCTCCCTCCCTGTACTGTGCTGTATGTAGTGTGTGCTCCCTCCCTGTACTCTGCTGTATGTAGTGTGTGCTCCCCCTCACTGTACTGTGCTGTATGTAGTGTGTGCTCCCTGTACTGTGCTGTATGTAGTGTGCGCTCCCTCCCTGTACTGTGCTGTATGTAGTGTGTGCTCCCTCCCTGTACTGTATGTAGTGTGTGCTCCCTCCCTGTACTGTGCTGTGCTGTATGTAGTGTGTGCTCCCTCCCTGTACTGTGCTGTATGTAGTAGTGATGAGCGGGTTCGGTTTCTCGGAATCCGAACCCACCGAACTTCAGCTTTTTTTACACGGGGCCGAGCAGGCTCGGATCCTCCCGCCTTGCTCGGTTAACCCGAGCGCGCCCGAACGTCATCATCCCGCTGTCGGATTCTCGCGAGGCTCGGATTCTATCGCGAGACTCGGATTCTATATAAGGAGCCGCGCGTCGCCGCCATTTTCACACGTGCATTGAGATTGATAGGGAGAGGACGTGGCTGGCGTCCTCTCCGTTTATAGAGAAGAGAGTAGAGAGTTAGAGACACTATTTACTAATTTTGGGGAGCATATTAGGACTGGAGTACTACTACTTGCTGATAGTGTGACCAGTGACCATTGACCACCAGTTTAATTAATCCGTTCTCTGCCTGAAAAAAAACGATACACAGTGTGACACAGTCACATACCATATCTGTGCTCAGCCTCAGTGTGCTGCATCATCATATGTAATACTGTATATCTGACTGTGCTGAGTGCTCACTGCTCACACAGCTTAATTGTGGGGGAGACTGGGGAGCAGTTAGAGCAGGAGTACATAAATAATATATTTTAAGTACAGTGCACACTTTTGCTGCCAGAGTGCCACACTGCCAGTGTGACTGACCAGTGACCACACTGACCACCAGTATATTGTGATTGTCTGCTTAGGACGGAGTACTACTTGCTGATAGTGTGACCAGTGACCAGTGACCACCACCAGTTTAATTAATCCGTTCTCTGCCTGAAAAAAAACGATACACAGTGTGACACAGTCACATACCATATCTGTGCTCAGCCCAGTGTGCTGCATCATATGTAATACTGTATATCATTATCTGACTGTGCTGAGTGCTCACTGCTCACACAGCTTAATTGTGGGGGAGACTGGGGAGCAGTTATAGCAGGAGTACATATTTTAAGTACAGTGCACACTTTTGCTGCCAGAGTGCCACTGCCAGTGTGACTGACCAGTGACCACTGACCACCAGTATATTGTGATTGTCTGCTGACCACCAGTATATTGTGATTGTCTGCCTGAAAAAGTTAAACACTCGTCGTGTGGTGTTTTTATAAACGCATTCTGCAGACAGTGTCCAGCAGGTCCGTCATTACATAATATATACCTGTCCGGCTGCAGTACTAGTGTGATATATATATATATTTTAATTTTATCTCATTATCATCCAGTCTATATTAGCAGCAGACACAGTACGGTAGTCCACGGCTGTAGCTACCTCTGTGTCGGCAGTCGCTCGTCCATCCATAATTGTATACCACCTACCCGTGGTTTTTTTTTTTCTATCTTCTTGATACTAGTAGCTTACTTTAGGAGTCTGCAGTGCTGACAGACAGTGTCCAGCAGGTCCGTCATTACATAATATATACCTGTCCGGCTGCAGTACTAGTGTGATATATATATATATATTTTAATTTTAACTCATTATCATCAAGTCTATATTAGCAGCAGACACAGTACGGTAGTCCACGGCTGTAGCTACCTCTGTGTCAGCAGTCGCTCGTCCATCCATAATTGTATACCACCTACCCGTGGTTTTTTTTTTTCTATCTTCTTGATACTAGTAGCTTACTTTAGGAGTCTGCAGTGCTGGCAGACAGTGTCCAGCAGGTCCGTCATTACATAATATATACCTGTCCGGCTGCAGTACTAGTGTGATATATATATATTTTAATTTTATCTCATTATCATCCAGTCTATATTAGCAGCAGACACAGTACGGTAGTCCACGGCTGTAGCTACCTCTGTGTCGGCAGTCGCTCGTCCATCCATAATTGTATACCACCTACCCGTGGTTTTTTTTTTTCTATCTTCTTGATACTAGTAGCTTACTTTAGGAGTCTGCAGTGCTGACAGACAGTGTCCAGCAGGTCCGTCATTACATAATATATACCTGTCCGGCTGCAGTACTAGTGTGATCTATATATATATATATATATTAATTTTATCTCATTATCATCCAGTCTATATTAGCAGCAGACACAGTACGGTAGTCCACGGCTGTAGCTACCTCTGTGTAGGCAGTCGCTCGTCCATCCATAATTGTATACCACCTACCCGTGGTTTTTTTTTTCCTATCTTCTTGATACTAGTAGCTTACTTTAGGAGTCTGCAGTGCTGACAGACAGTGTCCAGCAGGTCCGTCATTACATAATATATACCTGTCCGGCTGCAGTACTAGTGTGATATATATATATATTTTAATTTTATCTCATTATCATCCAGTCTATATTAGCAGCAGACACAGTACGGTAGTCCACGGCTGTAGCTACCTCTGTGTCTGCAGTCGCTCGTCATCCATAAGTATACTAGTATCCATCCATCTCCATTGTTTACCTGAGGTGCCTTTTAGTTGTGCCTATTAAAATATGGAGAACAAAAATGTTGAGGTTCCAAAAATAGGGAAAGATCAAGATCGACTTCCACCTCGTGCTGAAGCTGCTGCCACTAGTCATGGCCGAGACGATGAAATTCCATCAACGTCCACTGCCAAGGCCGATGCCCAATGTCATAGTACAGAGCATGTAAAATCCAAAACACCAAATATCAGTAAAAAAAGGACTCAAAAATCTAAAATAAAATTGTCGGAGGAGAAGCGTAAACTTGCCAATATGCCATTTACCACACAGAGTGGCAAGGAACGGCTGAGGCCCTGGCCTATGTTCATGGCTAGTGGTTCAGCTTCACATGAGGATGGAAGCACTCAGCCTCTCGCTAGAAAAATGAAAAGACTCAAGCTGGCAAAAGCACAGCAAAGAACTGTGCGTTCTTCGAAATCCCAAATCCACAAGGAGAGTCCAATTGTGTCGGTTGCGATGCCTGACCTTCCCAACACTGGACGTGAAGAGCATGCGCCTTCCACCATTTGCACGCCCCCTGCAAGTGCTGGAAGGAGCACCCGCAGTCCAGTTCCTGATAGTCAGATTGAAGATGTCAGTGTTGAAGTACACCAGGATGAGGAGGATATGGGTGTTGCTGGTGCTGGGGAGGAAATTGACAAGGAGGATTCTGATGGTGAGGTGGTTTGTTTAAGTCAGGCCCCCCGGGGAGACACCTGTTGTCCGTGGGAGGAATATGGCCATTGACATGCCTTGTGAAAATACCAAAAAAATCAGCTCTTCGGTGTGGAAGTATTTCAACAGAAATGCGGACAACATTTGTCAAGCCGTGTGTTGCCTTTGTCAAGCTGTAATAATTAGGTGTAAGGACGTTAACCACCTCGGAACATCCTCCCTTATACGTCACCTGCAGCGCATTCATAATAAGTCAGTGACAAGTTCAAAAACTTTGGGCGACAGCGGAAGCAGTCCACTGACCAGTAAATTCCTTCCTCTTGTAACCAAGCTCACGCAAACCACCCCACCAACTCCCTCAGTGTCAATTTCCTCCTTCCCCAGGAATGCCAATAGTCCTGCAGGCCATGTCACTGGCAATTCTGACGAGTCCTCTCCTGCCTGGGATTCCTCCGATGCATCCTTGCGTGTAACGCCTACTGCTGCTGGCGCTGCTGTTGTTGCTGCTGGGAGTCGATGGTCATCCCAGAGGGGAAGTCGTAAGACCACTTTTACTACTTCCACCAAGCAATTGACTGTCCAACAGTCCTTTGCGAGGAAGATGAAATATCACAGCAGTCATCCTGCTGCAAAGCGGATAACTGAGGCCTTGGCATCCTGGGTGGTGAGAAACGTGGTTCCGGTATCCATCATTACTGCAGAGCCAACTAGAGACTTGTTGGAGGTACTGTGTCCCTGGTACCAAATACCATCTAGGTTCCATTTCTCTAGGCAGGCGATACCGAAAATGTACACAGACCTCAGAAAAAGAATCACCAGTGTCCTAAAAAATGCAGCTGTACCCAATGTCCACTTAACCACGGACATGTGGACAAGTGGAGCAGGGCAGGGTCAGGACTATATGACTGTGACAGCCCACTGGGTAGATGTATGGACTCCCGCCGCAAGAACAGCAGCAGCATCTCGCAAACGCCAACTCTTTCCTAGGCAGGCTACGCTTTGTATCACCGGTTTCCAGAATACGCACACAGCTGAAAACCTCTTACGGCAACTGAGGAAGATCATCGCCGAATGGCTTACCCCAATTGGACTCTCCTGTGGATTTGTGGCATCGGACAACGCCAGCAATATTGTGTGTGCATTAAATCTGGGCAAATTCCAGCACGTCCCATGTTTTGCACATACCTTGAATTTGGTGGTGCAGAATTATTTAAAAAACGACAGGGGCGTGCAAGAGATGCTGTCAGTGGCCAGAAGAATTGCGGGACACTTTCGGCGTACAGGCACCACGTACAGAAGACTGGAGCACCACCAAAAACGCCTGAACCTGCCCTGCCATCATCTGAAGCAAGAAGTGGTAACGAGGTGGAATTCAACCCTCTATATGCTTCAGAGGTTGGAGGAGCAGCAAAAGGCCATTCAAGCCTATACAATTGATATAGGAGGTGGAATGCACCTGTCTCAAGCGCAGTGGAGAATGATTTCAACGTTGTGCAAGGTTCTGCTGCCCTTTGAACTTGCCACACGTGAAGTCAGTTCAGACACTTCCAGCCTGAGTCAGGTCATTCCCCTCATCAGGCTTTTGCAGAAGAAGCTGGAGACATTGAAGGAGGAGCTAAGACAGAGCGATTCCGCTAGGCATGTGGGACTTGTGGATGGAGCCCTTAATTCGCTTAACAAGGATTCACGGGTGGTCAATCTGTTGAAATCAGAGCACTACATTTTGGCCACCGTGCTCGATCCTAGATTTAAAACCTACCTTGGATCTCTCTTTCCGGCAGACACAAGTCTGCTGGGGTTCAAAGACCTGCTGGTGAGAAAATTGTCAAGTCAAGCGGAACGCGACCTGTCAACATCTCCTCCTTCACATTCTCCCGCAACTGGGGGTGCGAGGAAAAGGCTCAGAATTCCGAGCCCACCCGCTGGCGGTGATGCAGGGCAGTCTGGAGCGACTGCTGATGCTGACATCTGGTCCGGACTGAAGGACCTGCCAACGATTACGGACATGTCGTCTACTGGCACTGCATATGATTCTCTCCCCATTGAAAGAATGGTGGAGGATTATATGAGTGACCGCATCCAAGTAGGCACGTCAGACAGTCTGTACTTATACTGGCAGGAAAAAGAGGCAATTTGGAGGCCCTTGCACAAACTGGCTTTATTCTACCTAAGTTGCCCTCCCACAAGTGTGTACTCCGAAAGAGTGTTTAGTGCCGCCGCTCACCTTGTCAGCAATCGGCGTACGAGGTTACTTCCAGAAAATGTGGAGAAGATGATGTTCATTAAAATGAATTATAATCAATTCCTCCGTGGAGACATTGACCAGCAGCAATTGCCTCCACAAAGTACACAGGGAGCTGAGATGGTGGATTCCAGTGGGGATGAATTGATAATCTGTGAGGAGGGGGATGTACACAGTGATATATCGGAGGATGATGATGAGGTGGACATCTTGCCTCTGTAGAGCCAGTTTGTGCAAGGAGAGATTAATTGCTTCTTTTTTGGTGGGGGTCCAAACCAACCCGTCATTTCAGTCACAGTCGTGTGGCAGACCCTGTCACTGAAATGATGGGTTGGTTAAAGTGTGCATGTCCTGTTTATACAACATAAGGGTGGGTGGGAGGGCCCAAGGACAATTCCATCTTGCAACTCTTTTTTCTTTCATTTTTCTTTGCGTCATGTGCTGTTTGGGGAGTATTTTTTTGAAGGGCCATCCTGTGTGACACTGCAGTGCCACTCCTAGATGGGCCAGGTGTTTGTGTCGGCCACTAGGGTCGCTTAGCTTACTCACACAGCTACCTCATTGCGCCTCTTTTTTTTCTTCTTTGCGTCATGTGCTGTTTGGGGAGTGTTTTTTGAAGGGCCATCCTGCGTGACACTGCAGTGCCACTCCTAGATGGGCCAGGTGTTTGTGTCGGCCACTAGGGTCGCTTAGCTTACTCACACAGCTACCTCATTGCGCCTCTTTTTTTCTTTGCGTCATGTGCTGTTTGGGGAGTAGTTTTTTGAAGGGCCAGCCTGCGTGACACTGCAGTGCCACTCCTAGATGGGCCAGGTGTTTGTGTCGGCCACTAGGGTCGCTTAGCTTACTCACACAGCTACCTCATTGTGCCTCTTTTTTTCTTTGCGTCATGTGCTGTTTGGGGAGTAGTTTTTTGAAGGGCCAGCCTGCGTGACACTGCAGTGCCACTCCTAGATGGGCCAGGTGTTTGTGTCGGCCACTAGGGTCGCTTAGCTTACTCACACAGCTACCTCATTGCGCCTCTTTTTTTCTTTGCGTCATGTGCTGTTTGGGGGGTGTTTTTTGGAAGGGCCATCCTGCGTGACACTGCAGTGCCACTCCTAGATGGGCCAGGTGTTTGTGTCGGCCACTTGGGTCGTTGAGCTTAGTCACACAGCTACCTCATTGCGCCTCTTTTTTTCTTTGCATCATGTGCTGTTTGGGGAGTGTTTTTTGGAAGGGCCATCCTGCGTGACACTGCAGTGCCACTCCTAGATGGGCCAGGTGTTTGTGTCGGCCACTTGGGTCGCTGAGCTTAGTCACACAGCTACCTCATTGCGCCTCTTTTTTTCTTTGCGTCATGTGCTGTTTGGGGAGTGTTTTTTGGAAGGGCCATCCTGCGTGACACTGCAGTGCCACTCCTAGATGGGCCAGGTGTTTGTGTCGGCCACTTGGGTCGTTGAGCTTAGTCACACAGCTACCTCATTGCGCCTCTTTTTTTCTTTGCGTCATGTGCTGTTTGGGGAGTGTTTTTTGGAAGGGCATCCTGCGTGACACTGCAGTGCCACTCCTAGATGGGCCAGGTGTTTGTGTCGGCCACTTGGGTTGTTGAGCTTAGTCACACAGCTACCTCATTGCGCCTCTTTTTTTCTTTGCGTCATGTGCTGTTTGGGGAGTGTTTTTTGGAAGGGCCATCCTGCGTGACACTGCAGTGCCACTCCTAGATGGGCCAGGTGTTTGTGTCGGCCACTTGGGTCGCTTAGCTTAGTCATCCAGCGACCTCGGTGCAAATTTTAGGACTAAAAATAATATTGTGAGGTGTGAGGTGTTCAGAATAGACTGAAAATGAGTGGAAATTATGGTTTTTGAGGTTAATAATACTTTGGGATCAAAATGACCCCCAAATTCTATGATTTAAGCTGTTTTTTAGGGTTTTTTGAAAAAAACACCCGAATCCAAAACACACCCGAATCCGACAAAAAAAATTCGGTGAGGTTTTGCCAAAACGCGTTCGAACCCAAAACACGGCCGCGGAACCGAACCCAAAACCAAAACACAAAACCCGAAAAATTTCAAGTGCACATCCCTAGTATGTAGTGTGTGCTCCCCCTCCCTGTACTGTATGTAGTGTGTGCTCCCTCCCTGTACTGTGCTGTATGTAGTGTGTGCTCCCTCCCTGTACTGTGCTGTATGTAGTGTGTGTTCCCCCTCCCTGTACTGTCTGTATTGTGTGCTCCCTCCCTGTACTGTGCTGTATGTAGTGTGTGCTCCCCCTCCCTGTACTGTGCTGTATGTAGTGTGTGCTCCCCCTCCCTGTACTGTGCTGTATGTAGTGTGTGCTCCTACTCCCTGTACTGTGCTGTATGTAGTGTGTGCTCCTACTCCCTATTCTGTGCTGTATGTAATATGTGCTCCCCCTCCCTGTACTATGCTTTATGTAGTGTGTGCTCCCTCCATGTACTGTGCTGTATGTAGTGTGTGCTCCCTCCCTGTACTGTGCTGTATGTAGTGTGTGCTCCCCCTCCCTGTACTGTATGTAGTGTGTGCTACCTCCCTGTACTGTGCTGTATGTAGTGTGTGCTCCCCCTCCCTGTACTGTGCTGTATGAAGTGTGTGCTCCCTCCCTGTACTGTGCTGTATGTAGTGTGTGCTCCCTCCCTGTACTGTGATGTATGTAATATGTGCTCCCCCTCCCTGTACTATGCTTTATGTAGTGTGTGCTCCCTCCATGTACTGTGCTGTATGTAGTGTGTGCTCCCTCCCTGTACTGTGCTGTATGTAGTGTGTGCTCCCCCTCCCTGTACTGTATGTAGTGTGTGCTCCCTCCCTGTACTGTGCTGTATGTAGTGTGTGCTCCCTCCCTGTACTGTGCTGTATGTAGTGTGTGCTCCCTCCCTGTACTCTGCTGTATGTAGTGTGTGCTCCCCCTCCCTGTACTGTGCTGTATGTAGTAATGTTAGGGGCCAGGCCATACACTGTCCTGACTGACTCGAGTGATCATATTTTGAAGACCACCTCCTCTCTGCTGTGGTTTTACATGATATTTTAGTGGGTTGCATTTCTTTCAGGCACAAAATTTGCAAACTAGTTCATAATCCCAGGTGGAATCAAGAAAACAATTAGTGTAGGGCCACACATAGTGGCCAAACGGGTCCCGTTCAGCGGGACCCGCTTGGCCGCAAGGATACTGCACATGGGTGCCTATGTAGGCACCCACACATGTGCGGCAGTCCCACCACCACTGGATCCAAGCGCAGCATGCTGTGGTCGGGCCGGATGACAGGATGGCGGGATTTCAATGAGAACACATACATTTCAATGTATGTGTTCACACAGTGCGGCACGGCCGCACTATGTTCCATTGAAATCCTGTGTGTCACTGGCCGGATCCTGTTCTGCGGGATCCCGCAGAACAGGATCTGTGTGCACCCAAATCCCCCCTCCCGGCCAAGCAGGTCCCGTGGCCACTATGTGTGGCCCCAGCCTTACTGTAGTCAGTCAGCCCCAAACGGTACGGATGAGTAATTGCATTATGCTGGCTGCCTGGGGCAAAGAGCTGTGAGCCAGACTCAGAGATGAATGCAAACCTGATTTTCATGCAATTGAGTGATTATCAGCCAATTGTGCTGCATCTGCGCATATGCCGTGATGGTCTTGCAATAGCGTTAGCAGTGAGGATTTATTCGCAAAGTTATTGACAGTCAGGGAACATTTGGGGGTGGTACATAACAGGGGAGTGGTGGCAAAAATGCAGGCATGTCGTAATGGTTTTCGGTGGGTCTCAGCCTCGACTCGATTCCATACACAGCTACAAAGCGGCATCTTACTTTTCCTGCGCTCATGCCGTGCAATTATAGTGCTACTTAAAAGTTAAAAAATCGACTGTTCTGCGACTGACACTGGTGGCCGAGCATGTGGTGTGGGGGGGGGGGGGGCAGTGGGTACTAATTACTTGCAGGAGGGACCCACTGGGACTCAGGTACGCTGCCAGCCCCCCTTCTGCCCAAAATATATACTTCATTGTGAAGGAGGTAGGTATGGGTCCCTCCCCTGCAGCAGCACTATCTTCCCAGTGAGATCTGCGGGAAAATGGCGGTGCGCAAGGTAAGAATAAAGTACTGATGCCCCCCCCCCCCCTCTTTCTGAGTACAGCCCACCCCCCATCTTCCCTGTGCAGCAATTAGAATTTTTTGGATAGCTAATTTTTTTATGGGACATGGCCATGCCCCGATCACCATGCCCAGATCACCATGCCCCGATCACCATGCCCAGATCACCATGCCCAGATCACCGTCTGGGCCCTGTGCAGCCACAGCTGGCAACCGATGCTGTATCTTTGCACACAGCCACTGAGTCTCTACTAAGCAAAGCTACATCAGATTCAATACAAATCCAGTCGCAGCGACATCTGCATATTTTTGCCCAGATGCTGCGTACGCATTCACAGCTGGAGTGGCATTATCGTACATCTCTGAATTAGGCCTGAAAGAGGTTCTCCAAAAGTAAACTGAGAGACTCCCAAGGCTGACACTATCACTACTCAGGTATAAGTATCGAGTTGTTATAACATTACATTTCACAAAGGAATCGTGTCACCAATATGTGTTTATTATTTGTGCTCAATAGAATAAAAACAACATGTTATGTACTTAAATGGAAAACTAGTATTACCTGGAAAATTTCTACATCCACCCGCGGAGCAACCTCTGACCCAACGTCCCTCATTAACTGAAACAGTCCATGTTTGGAGCTGGTCTGACTCTAGAGCGTCTGCTGTCAGATTGCATATTTCTAGTTTTGTAAAGTTCTTCATGAAATCATCGAATGACATCCTAGTGAGCAAAATAAAACCAGTGAAAAAATTAAATAGTGGTTGCAGAAAAGGTAAACATGGTTAAACAGAGACCAAAACAGGGAAAACTGAAAACTGAACGGTTATGTTACGTGTACTAAAAGTAGCGATTAAAATTTTAACTTTATTAGGTAAGTATTAAGATTTGTAATAGGGGTTCACAAAAACCTGGCATAAAAGACCTATTTGTATTTTCCATAGAAGCACTTCTGCATTGTTACACAGATACCACATCATCTCCAATTTATCTATAAGGTCACAATCATGGTGTGGGATAGAAAGTGATGTTGAAATTATTTGAAAGGAAGAACAAGTGCTGGTTATGAATGAATAATATACTCATTATAAATCACGTAACTAAGGTCTGCAAGTTTATTTAATACAGCCCACACTGATATTGAACTAGAATTATCATTAATTGTATTCTACCTATTCTGTGAGGCTATTTAACATATTACTTTACACTGCCTTGTAAAAAGGTTTTTATGCCATTTTTTTGTGACCACCATTACAAATCTTTATACTTACCTAATAAAGTTCAAATTTCATTATTTTCAATACACATAATATAACCAGTCCTTTTTTTCAGCAAGAACCAGCAGAAACTCAGTTCCTGAACCTCTCATTAAATATGACATAATCAGGAAATGGGTTTCAGAACCTGTCCTGGGCCAATTTGTTTTTCCCATAATATAAGTTTTATTTTAAAGTCCATTTTGTGTGCCTTCTTTTCTAAAAACTATCTATCATCTACTGTATCTATCTATAACTTTTTTTAATAGTTCCACCCCCATACTATACTTACCTACTTTTAATTTCTCTTCCCCGGGAGAAACATCATCAAGCCCAACCCCCACATCGGAAAAACATCGCAATTTCCGGTCCGCAGGAAGGAGGCTTGGCTAAAATGGTGCAATTTGTCATTTTAGCCCCTCCCCACACCATGGACCCATGAATACTAGAGAGTATTTTTCCATTCTGCCCGCTTCACTAGCGTGCAGGCAGGATGCGGGAGATCTGCCTGCTCTTCCAGGGGTGCGGGGGGGGGGGGGGGGGGAGACTACCCCAAAAATCGTGAGCATACCGCAACCTCCAGGAGAGTAGACAAGTATGCCCCAGACCCGTAGTTTCCAGAAATATAGTACTAATATAACCAAGTCAGTATTCAATTAACAACTTAACGGACTAATATTTTTTAAAACGTGTCAGGTTTTTTTAGGAATAAATTAGGTTACGAATATTTATTAAAAGTATGTCCAATACAATTTTCTTAAAAAATCACATAAAAAAAACAAAACCATATTTCCCCCCAAAAAAAACATTGCTAAGCACATCGATGGGCAGAGCACTGAGACATTGATGATCAGAACATGACCATCGTAACTTCAGTTTCCCAGTTATGAGATCATCTCTGTAGCCTCTGGAGCTCCTCAGGACAGGTGTGTTTTTTTTTACATTTCCCTAGCGGCTGCTAGTGTCTACAGTGGCTGGGTGGGGGGTGCTGCCAGGCTGACAGATCAGTAGTGATCGGCAGCATGGCAGTCACTGTGGGGAGGGGGACCGGGAAGCAGGGAGGTCCCTTTGAGAGCTGCAATTGCAGGAATCTTCTCTTCCTGCAGCCGCACAATGAGCTTTCTGACTGGTCACATCAGATGCGACCATGTCAGGGAAAGCTCAGCCTGGTGTGGTCGTATCTGATGCGACCATGCCAGACAAGTGGTTAAGGAGTGCGCCAAAACTAGAGTCTTCTTTTTCTCTGTTTTTGTCTATTTGTCTGACTCTGGGAAGCACCTCCAACCCACCTTAAACAAATGTACAGGAGCTACCATATGTAATGATCCTGTTCTAATAAATTTATGTAGTTGGGCATCTATAGATAAGACTTCTCCTTAACCCTTTGCACAGTATTATACAGTATGTTGCAATGAATTAAGGAGTAGATCTTGTGTGAAGGTTCTCAGTTTTGTTTTTTCTTGAACAATTGCATAAAGATAAAGACTGAAATTTACTTTGTGCTGGGAATTGTTTTTTCACTCAAGTAAGAACAGTTTTAATTAAAAAAAATAAAATGTGTTTATAAAGCTATGGACTGCATGTTGTATTTTATTTTGGTGAAGATATTACAAATACTGAGCCCGATTCATACCTGATCGCTGCTGAACGCTTTCGCACAGCGAGCAAATATCGAACTACTGTGCATGCATATGTACCACAATGCGCAGGTGCATCGCTAAACAGCGACAGGATGGTGCAAAAATTTCGCCCGCACAGGGTTTGCAAGGTGATTGATAGGAAGAAGACATTTGTGGGTGGTAACTGGGCGTTTTCTTGGAGTGTCTGGGAAAATGCAGGTGTTCCCAAGCGTTTTCAAGGCGGGTGTGTGACATCAGTTTCGGACCCGATCAGCCTGATATCTTCGCACTGGAGGAGTAAGTATTGAGCTACGCACAGACTGCACACACTGCAGACACTGCAGACAATGGGAAAAACATTTGCTGGTGAGTGTGATGCGAACGGTTTTGCAGCTGTCTGCTGACTGAGGGGAATATTCGCACAGCGTACTCATGCATCGCACACTAACATGGGGCGAACTTTCACTTCCCGACTATCTTATCGCAGGACAGTGTAATTTGCAGCACAGTGATCAGGTCTGACTCGGGCCCACAGTCTGATCAGAACTTCATTTCTTTATTTGTCCATATGAGGCAACAAAAGAAATATACACTACACTAGTATATAAAAAACATGAATCATTTATAAATAAACAATGTAGAATAAACAAAAATATCTGTCTGCATTTTATTTATAAAAATTACTATGGACTCACTCATTCACATGTTTTTAATAGGGAAGCAGGGCTGCCATCAGAAATTGTGGGACCCGGGACTGACAAAATAGACAGGGCCCCTCCCTCTAAAAAAAAAAAAAAAAAAAAAAGATTATTCTGCACTGCTCCACTCCTATATGATGTGATACATTGTGATGTTACATATAGGTGGAGTGTTGTGGACCTGCAGGAACAGTTCACAGAAATCTAATGCACAGGGAAGACTTGTTTTAAGAAGTCGTCCCTGCACATCAACTTGCTGTTGATTTACAGACTGGTGCAGCTCTACAGGTATTGACAGTAGGAGCAAGGGGCGGGCCCCCCTTTCTGTAAGGGCCTGGGACACCAGTCCCCACAGTCCCTCCCTGATGCCTGCCCTGTAGGGAAGTACATGGATTCGCACAGGTCTGTTTTAAGGGCCACAAGGGCCTGAGGTTAAAAATGTTCAAGGGGAGAAGCTGTGGCCAGTGATGTGTGGGTGTGGCCAGAACCATGTGAGCGTGTACACCCCCTATACCAGGCTTTTTCAGCCTTTGTGCCGCAGCACACTAGTGTGCCGCGACCAGTTGGAAGGTGTGCCGCGGAGCCAGAGCAGCTTCCTGCACCTACAGAGTGAACTGTTGGCCCAGGCTCTTCTTAGAGAATTAGTCGTGCTCCGGCCGTGACCTATGCCTTGAATATGCAGCGGTGTGATATCATAGGTCACGGACGCCGCATCTAACCACCCAGCCAGCCCACCCGCCTGCATACACAGCTTCCAGTTCTTGCCTGCATCCACAGCTTTCCTTGCCCACCCACATCCACACCTGCCCGAACGCCCACTGCTCAGTAGTCGTAGCACTCCACTATGAACCACTCCCGTCACTGAGGGACAGGAAGGAGGACAGCTGACTGGTAGGGGCTAATATTTGTTATTTTATTTCTCCTGTGGGGAACAATAGGATTTATGTGGGGAGAATAAGGATTTATGGAGGGAACAATGTGAATAATTCATGTGGGGTGTTTTGTTCATATGTTTGTAAATTCAGTCATCAGGACACAGAGACATGTGAGTTCACTGCTGTGCTGCTTTATTCCATCACAAACTACAGGCACCCTGCACACTGGACCACCCACTTCCCAGCATCCCCCTGGTCCCAGGGACCATCACTGAAGATTCAGGCTTACACAGATAAGTAAGGGAGTGTCTACAAATATTAAGCATTCTAATACACTAACATCACATCCTCTCTTCTTTAAAGATAAGCCCTGTACGCTTCAATGTAACAATGAACAATGTCATATTAAGAACATCATCTAACACGTTTCAATGAGTCTCTCAGGTCTGCGTATTTCCCTTTTGGGTCTTTCATACACAGTCTGTGTTTCCTTGACCATGTTGGACCTTTCTAGAATTGTGGTTTGTTTACCATTATCAGGATTATCATACATGTCAGATGAAGGGTATTCTTCAGTCATGTTGTCTTCATTATGGTTAGGTTGAGATCTTAAATCCACCCGATTTCTTCTTACTTCCGTTCCATGCTCTGTACGTATAGTATAAGATCTTGATGCTACTTGTGCTTGCACAATACCTTTCTGCACCCAAATACCTTTCCCGTGATCTCGGAGACGGACTTGGTCACCCGATTTTAGATCAGATAAGCATTTTGTTTGTCTGTCATGGAACAGTTTCTGTTTCGCCTGTTGACGTTCCTTACTCAGTCTGACCAACGCTGAGTTATGTGTATTAAGCAGTTCATCATGTATCGGGAGATTTGCTCTAATCCTCCTTCCCATCAGCATTTGTGCCTGAGCTAGTCCATTCTGTAAAGGTGCACTGCGGTAGATTAAAAGACTTTTGTAGAAATCTTTTTTACCTTCTTGAGCTTTTTTCATGAGACTCTTTACAGTTTTTACTGAACTTTCCACCAACCCATTTGAGCGTGGATAGTGGGGACTTGACATAGTATGGACAAATTCCCACTCATCAGCAAATTGTCTAAATTCAGCACTGGAAAACTGAGGACCATTGTCAGTGAACACTTCCATAGGAACACCATGCCTTGCAAAGATTGACTTCATGCAATTGATTACGGCTTTACTAGTAGTTGTATGTAGTGTCTTCACCTCAGGGTAATTAGAGTAATAATCAGTCACGACAATGTACGTTTTCCCATTACAATCAAACAAATCTGCGCCAACTTTCTGGTACGGTCTCTCTGGCACTGCGTGAGGACTCAGTGGCTCGACTTGTTGTTTCGGTCTATACATAAGACATAATTCACATGTAGCTGTAGTCTGTGCTATGTCTTGGTTCATTCTTGGCCAATACATAACTTCACGCGCTCTCCGCTTACATTTTTCTTCTCCTAAGTGGCCCTCATGTATCTTGCACAGCATAGTTTTTCTTAGTCGTGCAGGTATGACAAACCTATTGCCTTTGTAAATAATACCATCGACAACTGTAAGGTCACTGCGGTACATCCAATAATCATGGATAGACAGCGGGCACGCATGTTTTTCTGCTGGACAACCTTTCAGAATGATATCTTTCAACACTTTCATTGTGTCTCAGTTTCTTTCCTAATCTGTTCTTGTCTTGCAAGAGACACTGGTAGAGAAGCTACGATCAAATTAACATAGGCTTCTATCTCTTCATCCATCAGACTTTTGGAAACTTCACTTTTGTCCACAGCACGAGAAAGTGTATCAGCAATGTACATGTATTTGCCGAAACAGTACAGCAAGTGTACATCATATTTCTGTAGTCTGATAAGCATTCGTTGAATTCTCATGGGACAGTCATGTAATGATTTAGTCATGATAGCTATCAATGGCTTGCGGTCTGTTTCCACTGTAAATGTTTGACCATACACAAACTGATGAAATCGCTCACATGCATATGTGATCGCTAGAAGTTATTTTTCTATCTGAGCATACCTTGTTTCAGCACTTGTCAGTGCTCTTGATGCATAGATTACTGGTTACCATGTATCCTCGTATTCTTGTAACAGCACTGAGCCTAGGCCAAATGGCGAAGCATCTGCTGAAATTCTTATTCTTTTCGCAGGATCAAAGAATTTTAGCACTGGTTGCTCTGTAATGATCTGTTTCAAGTTTTGCCAACTTTCTTCTTGTTCATGTGACCACATCCACTTGTTATCTTTGTCCAACAACCATCTAAGAGAGGCTGTTCATTCAGAGAGTTGAGAAATAAACTTTCCTAAGTAAGTAATCATTCCTAGGAATCTTCTGACGTCGTCTTTGTTGTTAGGACGGTCCATGTTCACTATGGCTGATATTTTCCTTGGGTCTGGTTTTACACCTTGCTCCGAGACTACGTCACCCATAAAGGTAAGTGTATTCACGCCAAATTCACATTTGTTCTTGTTTAGCTTTAGATTCACTTTCTTGACAAGTTCCATTACTTGTCTCAATCTAGAATCATGTTCTTCCTTTGTAGATCCCCAGACAATAATGTCATCCATCATTGTTTCAACACCTGGAATATGTTAAAAAATCATGTGTATCTTTTTGTGATATACTTCTGGAGCAGACAATATTCCATATGGTAGTCGAAGAAATCTGTATCTACCTTCTGGTGTATTAAATGTACAAAGCTTTGAGCTGGCCTCATCTAGCTTCATTTGCCAGAATCCTGAAGATGCGTCCAATTTACTGAACCATTTTGCTCGCGCAAATTGCAACATGATTTCATCTCTGGTTGGTAGTTTGAAATGTTCTCGTTTAATAGCTTTGTTTAAATCTCTGGGGTCTAGACATATTCTGAGTTGTCCATTTTTCTTTTCAACAATTACTAAGGAGCTTACCCATTCAGTAGGCTCATCAACTTTCTGTATCACACCCAAGGCTTCCATGCGATTTAACTCTTGTTTCAGTTTTTCTCTCAGCGCAAACGGCACATTTCTACAGGGGTGTATCACTGAAGAAACTTGCGAGTCTATATTTATTTTATGCTCTGCAGGCAAACAGCCTAGACCTTCAAACAAGTCTCTGTATTCTGTAAACATCGATTTGCAGTCATCTTCTACTTGATGTCACCATAAAAACTTTCTTTAGCAAGCTTAGTTTCTCACAGGAACTTAATCCTAGAATCGGTTGCACATTTTTATCCACAATCAGTAAAGATGTTTTAAACTGTTGTCCCTTATATTTCAGTGTCACTAAGCATGTACCTTTCACAGGAATTTCCTCCCCAGTGTACCCTGTAATTTTCCACTTTGGTTGGATGAATTTTAGGTTTTACTCTAAAAGTCTTATAGTCTTTAAATGATATTAAATTCACCTGCGCGCCAGTATCAAGCTTAAAGGGAATGACAATCTCGTTCACAGTTAAAGGGACAATCCATTCTTTCTTATCTGCACTGCAAAGTTCAATGCAATCCACAAAGAATTCATCTGTTTGTTTAACAGCATGCACTTTGGTTGTTTTACTTTTAATTTTACAGCATTTGGCAAAGTGATTAAGTCTACCACATTTCATGCAGGTTTTACCATAAACAGGGCAAATTTTAGGATTGTGAGCATTTCCACATCTACTACACATTTCCTTATTAGACTGTGGCTAAGACTGCTTCATTCTTGAGAATGGAGGTTTGCATGGCTCTGTTTTCTGCACTACATGGACATTAGCATCATCTTCCTTGTGTAACGTTTTGGCTTGAAATCTAGTTATTTCTGCAGATCTACACATAGTCACTGCCTTGTCTAGTGTTAGGTCTTGCTCTCTCAGCAGTCTCTCTCTGAGTCCATTATCAGGTATTCCACAGACAATACGATCTCCAATCAGTGAATCCTTTAAATCACCAAACTCACCGGTTTTACTGAGTGATTGCAGCTCTGTAACATACTGATCAAATCCATCTCCAGACTTCTGATCACATGTGAAAAACTTATATCTTTCATATGTCACATTTTTCCTTGGCACAAAGTAATCTTCAAACTTTTGCATTATAGAAGAAAGCACCATATTCTGCCCCTCAGCAAACTGAAAACTATTATAAATGTCCAGCACATCCTCTCCTATCACATGGAGGAAAATGGATGCCTTCATTTTGTCAGCCTCTGAATCAGCTCCACATGCAGCAAGATATATATTAAACCTTTGCTTAAATCTTTTCCAGTTTTCAGACAAGTTACCAGACATCAGCATGCCGGTTGGAGGAGCTAGTTTATCCATGGTTACTCACTGTTTGAAGAGAGGAGCACACGGCAGGTTTGCAGACACTGAGTATCACAGCGTTACAGACTGCTGCAGGATTCTGTCACACTCTGAGAGCACTAGCAGTCCAAGTTAAACTTCTTCTGACACCATGTTTTGTTCATATGTTTGTAAATCCAGTCATCAGGACACAGAGACATGTGAGTTCACTGCTGTGCTGCTTTATTCCATCACCAACTACAGGCACCCTGCACACTGGACCACCCACTTCCCAGCATCCACCTGGTCCCAGGGACCATCACTGAAGATTCAGGCTTACACAGATTAGTAAGGGAGTGTCTACAAATATTAAGCATTCTAATACACTAACATCACATGGGGAGCAATAGGATTTATGTGGGGAGAAAAGTAATTGATTTATGTGGGGAGCAATGTGATTGTTTTTCCTGTGTAGGCCAATGTGTGTGTGTATTTTTTTTTACTTTGAGGGCCAATGTGTGTGGTTTTTTTTCTGTGGGGAACTTATGGTGTGTCTTGGCAATTTTCAAATATTGGCCCTCATTCTGAGTTGTTCGCTCACTAGCTGCTTTTAGCAGCATTGCAAACGCTAGGCCACCGCCCTCTGGGAGTGTATCTTAGCTTAGCAGAATAGCGAACGAAAGATTAGCAGAACTGCTACTAAACATTTTCTTGCAGTTTCTGAGTAGCTCCAGACCTACTCCTAGACTGCGATCAGCTCGGTCCGTTTAGTTCCTGGCTTGACGTCACAAACACGCCCTGCGTTCGGCAAGCCACTCCCCCATTTCTCCAGACACTCCAGTGTTTTTCCCTGACACGCCTGCGTTTTTTAGCACACTCCCGGAAAACGTTCAGTTATCACCCAGAAACGCCCCTTTCCTGTCAATCATTCACCGATCAGCAGTGCGACTGAAAAGTGCCGCACGAACTCCAGCAAATCTACTAAGTTTTGTGTACCATGCGCATTTAGCAACAAATAGCAACAAATCGCAGCATAGCGAAAATCGGCAACGAGCGAACAACTCGGAATGACCACCATTGTTCGGTGTGCCGCGAGTAAAAAAAGGTTGAAAATCACTGCCCTATACTATCAGCCTCAATGTCTCCCTAAATGCGTAAAAATAGAAAAGTTGCAGAATTCTGGTACAAAAACTAGAAATACAATTTCAACCCGTATGGTTTATTGCCAACTGTGTGGAAAGCTTGGCAATTGGTCATCATCATGCTGTCAGGTTTACCAGCCTATTATTATGTGGAGGCGTGGAGCTATAGCTCCATTTGCACCATTGCTATTCTGGCCCTGGATACGCGTGCCAAGCTGGCCCTCTGAGGTGGAAATATGTAGATGAAATTTATGTTAGTTTATTATTATTATTATTATTATTATTTTAACTACATTAGTACATAGACTTCAGAATTACATTTTCTTTGTCTTTAGGAAATACAGAGTAGGGACAAGAACAAGATAAGAGAAATAAGTATGGGATGGGATACTTATTCATTTTGGATCGCTTTTGAGACAGAAATTGCGTTTTTCTGCTTCTGCTAAAAAGAGCATGTGAAGAGCCATCCAATAAGGAAAAAGATGCACACCGATGCATTCGCAAATTTGCATATGCATTTGCTTAGTTGTGATGCATACACAGAAATTAAGTGCAATTGACAATTACGGTTGACCCATCTATACGCAGGACATATGTGGTTGCCGTTGCAGCGGCACCTTGGTTTTAATCAAAAGCAATTGCAACTAATGTCAGATACACGCCCCGAGAATGGTCATGACACGCCTGGGTTTTCCCAACCACTCCGCACAAACGCCATGTAACATCCCACAAACAATCACTTCCTGGCAATCACTTTGAGATCAACACTTTGCTGGTTAAACTCCGTTAAACGCCTTACCTTTCCCAGTGACATAAAACCTGCATATGGTAGGTTTTATTATGTCACTGGGAAAGGTAAGGAGTTTAACGCTCATAGCTATGGAATTATTCTGCCTCTCGCGTAAAACGCGCTTACCCATAGAGTTAAGTGCTGGAAGCATATATGATGTGAAGGCTACTACTAAACCATGAAAACAAAATTCTGTCAGTCGCATGGCCTAGAACGAGAAGGATTAATAGTACAGGAGTAATATACACGTCTTAGAGACAACCAATCCAACCTAAAAGGGTGGATTAGAGTTTGGGTAGGGTAGGGGGAGGGTTTGACTACTTACTGGCCCTTGTCGGGATTTTGACTGCGGGATTCCACTGTCGGTCTCCTGACTGCCGGCATCCTGGCAGCTGGCATTTCATATCCAACCCGATAGATAACTATAATCTTATTTTAATCAGTAATACCCCTTTCACGCTGAGCAAAAACTTTGGATATTGCCGGGGCATGCCAGGGTGACTCGCATTCTGGCTCAGTGTGAAAGGGTCTACATGGGTCAAAATTGCAGGGTCGCTACCAGGGTTATTCCCATGTCCGACCCAGGTAGCTTCCAGTGTGAAAGGCATGACCCGTGTAATGATGGTCATGCCTAAAAGGAGCTGTTTGTCAATCTCAGTAGCACTTGGAGGTTACAGATGGAAGACCCGGGTCACTGGAAGACTCAGGTACGATGTGTACAGTGACAACCCAGGAATAACCAGGATCCATTCGCTAGCGTGAAAGTGTTAAGTAACCGAAAACCCAGCTCCAAGCCCGTGTTCAGTGTCCCAGGTTGGAGCCAGGTTTTTGGTGTGAAAGTGCTATAACTAGGGACCTCATTCCGAGTTGATCGCTCGCTATCTGCTTTTAGCAGCAGTGCAAACGCTAGGCCATCGCCCTCTGGGAGTGTATCTTAGCTTAGCAGAAGTGCGAACGAAAGGTTAGCAGAACTGCTCGTAAAAATTTTCATGCAGTTTCTGAGCAGCTCCAAACCTACTCCTACCTTGCGATCACTGCAGGCAGTTTGGTTCCTGCTTTGACGTCACAAACACGCCCTGCGTTCGGCCAGCCACTCCCCCGATTCCCCAAACACGCCTGCGTTTTCACCTGTCACACCTGCGTTTTTTAGCACACTCCCGGAAAACGGACAATTACCACCCAGAAACACCCACTTCCTGTCAATCACTCACCGATCAACAGAGCAACAGAAAAGCGTCGCTCAACCTTGTGTAAAACTGCATAGTTTTGTGTGAAAGTACTTCGCGCGTGTGTACTGCAGCACGTACTCATGCGCAGAAATGCCAATTTTTAGACTGATTGCTGTGCTGCGAACAACGGCAGCTAGCGATCAACTCGGAATGAGGGCTTATATGTACTGTAGGAAGAAGATAAATGGGTCTCTCTCTATGTAGCAGTCAACAGACAGCTACAATATTGGCCTCTGCAGGTGTGTACTACTTCCACAGAAGTATTCTAGTTGCTAAAAAAATATATACTTTTAGCCATATTACCAGAGTTTCCTGAGAGTTAGGTGAAAAAAAACAGATGATCGAATTTTAGATATTGTATATTTAATTATTTGCTATACCAAAACTCCCCGTCCTCTTTTATCTGATGCTGAAGACGCGATTTCTCCGATTTCTCAATAACAGTCCACTCCTTGGAGCTGTAGAAAAGTGAACACAAAACAGAACTATAATATACAGCAGGAGTATGTAATATGACAGAATATTTCATTTAGTTCTACGACCTAAATACTCATATTAGAATTAGAATGCAGTGTATCAAGTCTTACTTGTCGCTCCAGGATCCATTCCATTCAATTTGTCCCCATGGATTTCTCAGACGAACTAGTTTTACCTTCTCTCGCTTAAATGGTGTCTGGATCATAGAGAGGAGCAATCAACATACGCAAAATAGTTTTCATAAGACATAAACATTTATAAAAAATGGAGGGAATATTTATCAAGCCCTGGTAAGTATAGTCTTAGCTCAGCACACAGTATTATGGCAATAATAAATTATTAATCAAGAGCACTTTCATGGTTTGCTTTTCAGGAGAATATCCCAGCCCACACGCAATTGTTTTCTGGGGGAAAAAATATAGTTATAAGTGATATTAAAGACACCGTTGTCTTCTAAATATTTGGAAAATGGGCAAATTATATCTGGTTAGTCAACTTTGATACAGTGTATACTGTATGAAACCCAGTGGTGGATTTTACTTTTACCTATGGGCTGCAGGACTGCTACTCCCCCCCAGGTAAAATCTGCCACCCCTCTCAGTGTCATGTCAGTGAGCAGGCTGCAGTCTGCGACTGCACTGGCTTAACTGTGACTGGCAGTGACTTCCTATTGGAAGACACACAAGGCAGTACTATTGGGAGGTGTTTCCTCCCTCTGGGATTACCAGACCGGACAGAGATAAGCTGAAAGCTGGCATCCTATAGGAAGCCACTCCCCACCATTGCTTCTATGGGCTGCAGCCAATGCAGTCCACAGAAGCCGGGGGTTTGTGCATGCACAGTTGCAAAACGGACTCTGTAAATGTGATGGTCCCAGCACCTCCCGGATTTATTGCACAGATGCCAGGATTCAGGGCTGGCAGCTGGATGTCTCCTTTCTTCTTCGGGCATAGAAGTAGCAGCAGCACTCCTACTATACGTAAGTAGGAGCCACAGCTGGTGAAACCTAAAATAAAGATAGTCCATATATTCGCAAAGTAAACTGTACCACTTTTTTTTAACTAGGCGAATAACGTCAAAGCACTTCTTAGCATTGAAAATGGTGCTTTAACGTAACTTCAACCTACTGCAGTATGCAAGCCCAGGTAGCAAAATTATGCTAGAGACATAAAGATCTTTTAGTTCTCATGATAAATCTACTCAATAATACATTGAATATAGTTAAAGTAATAAAGTAGATCAAGTACAGTAAAAAAATAAAAATAATTTCCAGCAAATCCATAAATTGCATAGTCGTAGGATCATTTCATACCTCTTCTACTCCTGTTACAGAATACGCATGGCCTTTAACCAGTCCACTGGCCATGCGGGTCTCAAACTGGGCAGGAACAATAGACTGTAAGGTCAAGAAAGTAACAAAAGGTGATCAGAATAATGACACATCATTCCTGTACATTAACAGTTTACTGTAAGAAAGGTGTAGTCTTACTTGGTAACATTAATAATAGTATTGCACATTGGGATTAATCATTTGTAGCCTTGGAGGGATGCCTCTGAGATTTATAATTAAAATAATAGTCAGGAATTAAGCCAAGGAGAAGCTAAATATCAGTTCATAAAAGCCACATATCACCAAAACACATAACATAGACTCCATGTTGGTACACAATCTACCCATGCAGTATACAGTCATGCTAAACATATAGCTCCAATCTATCTACAGTATTTAAAACAGACTTTGACTATCTTGAATCTGGAAGATAGGAGCAATTTCTCTCTTCATATTAAGTATAAACATTAGACACAAAGATACAGTGATAGATCCCGAGTGATTGATCTCTTGCACACAGCATAGGGTAGGTGTAATGCCTGATATTATTCATGGCAGCTGTGTCGTAAAAGAGTGGGGCTGGTTATGTGCACACATGAAGATGTGTATATAGTCACATTAGCATTCCAATAGCAAAATATTCACATTCCAAATGCCATCTTATACAGTCAGCATGCTATCACATATCTCCTATCTAACAGAAATCCTCTGGATAAACCGATAGATTCAAACACAGGAGCAAATTTCAAGCAGCGTCCTCTCCTTTGTTGTACTGTGTAAGTATCCTACGAGCTATATACTCACTAACGGTCATTAACAAGCATGAAAAACAAATGGGAAGAAAAAAACTACTACAATATGCCTATTTATACACAACTGCACCTGTACTCATGGGCAAGTGTATGGTCTGTTATGCAAAAATGTAGGGACCGGTCTACAGTGGCGCAAGGTAGATTTACTTTACTAAAACCTCTAATGGTGCATGTGTTGCTCATAGCAACCACTACTATTTTAGCTATCATTTATGTAGTACAGGCTAGAAAATGATAGCTACAACGTGGTTTTTGTATTTAGACATTTTAATAAACTTATCCCTCTACTTCAATGTACTATGCGTTTTGGATGTGGTACATTCCGCCATGTATTGAGAACATACAGTATCAGTGTTAGTATATATCAAGAATTGCAATTAGAATTGCAAAAAGATAACTCTCCCATTAACAGAAATAAAGTGGCTCGTGCATCACAGGGGACACTGGGGAACAGGGGTGGCTTTTACCTATGGACTGCAGGACTGTAGCCCCACCAGTAAAATCCGCCACTTAGCTCACTGACAGTGTAGCCAGATGCAGTCTACGAGACTGCACTGGCTTCACTGTGACTGGCAGTGACTTCCTATTGGAAGTCTTACCTACCAGTCACAGACACTACTGGCAGTTCCATTGGGAGGTGTTTCCTCCCTCCGGGACTGCCAGACTGGGCTGCAGTAGGCAGAGAGCTAGCTTTCTGTAGGAAGCTAGCTCTCTGCCTCATCAGCCCTAGTTGGCTTCTATGGGCTGCAGCCGATGCAGACCATAGCAGCTGTGGTTTCGCGCATGTGCAGTACCGTTGCCCTTACTGTGAATGCACCGGGATCTGGCGTCTGTGAACTGTACATAGCACAGGTGCCGGGACCCAGGCGGCTGTTACGGTGGGGACAAGGAGGGAGAGACCCGCAGCAAACCTCCTCCTCTAAAAAGGTAGGAGCCGCCACTGCTGGGGGTATCCCTTTAGGAAGAATGAGATAAGAAGACAACAGGCTTCTATTAGGCACCGGCAGTTTTCTGAGTTTTGGCTGCATTTTTATTTTAGTACATCATGTCCTTTATCTGATAAGCTGTAACCATCAAATATCGTGGCCATACCCTGTGTTATATCTTATAGTGTATGACTACAATATCTGTGTTCCTCCCCTACGGAGGAAAAAGGACTCCGTTCCTCCCCTCTGAAGGAACAGAGGAAATCATGGGCAGTTGGCCGATACAATACATACACTACCAGATGGCACTGACCAATTTCTAATGCTGGGTTCACACTGGCAGATATATTGGCCAATCAATTGATCAGCCAATATATCTTTTGCTGATCTGCAGGTGTGTACAAGCAATATGTCTGTGAACGACGTCTTTCACAGATATACTGTATTTGCTGTACAGCACAGCAGATGGGCAATATATGTGGCCAGGCATATTATTGCATCTTATCTATGTGTATAAACAACCACCATCTGCATATACATTATAGTTGCAGATCGACTGAACAGCAGATATATCTTTAATGCTGGATACACACTTGTAGATATACAGTATCTGCAGATGAATTAATCTGCAGATATATCTACAGACGGACCGGGGCAGTGTGTTGTTCATACACACTGCCCGATCCGTCGAGACTGATGTCACGAACTGGGAGTGCATTTACATGCACCCGCCCAGTTGTGCTGTCAATCACCGCCGGCGTCTGCAGCAAGTGTACGGGTGGTTGGCTGACCACCCGTACACACAGTACAATGTGCCAATATATCGTTAGATATATTAGCCGTCGGCTGTGCTACAGGGCCGATGCAATATGTCTGTGAACGACAGCATTCACAGACATATCTCTCATACACACTGGCCGATGGACTTGCAATATATCAGCTGCTCAATAGAACGGCCGATATATCGGCTAGTGTGTATGCACCTTAAGATATATTGGTGCATCTTTCTGTGTGTATGAACGACCACCATCGAGTTATATCTGCAGATCGTTTGAACCTCAGATATATCTGCCAATGTGTACCCAGCTTAACAGACTTGCTGGATGATTTGGCATGTCTGCCATACCAATAATTTGTGTTCAGTCACACAAATACACTGTACAGTTACCTGGCCAATTTGCCAATATCTGGTGGATTCACCAGATAATTGATTGTATAATATACAGTATGCCCAGCATTAGGCAGAGTGGAAAATATGTTGCCAATACTGTCACCTAAAATCTAACAAAGGTGGCATAAAGCATTAGTTGTTGGTAAAAAGAACTTCATATAAATTAATGTAATATTTTGAATACAAATAAATGATTTGACATTAAGCGCATACAAAATGTCTGGCTCACCTGGTTCCTTTCATGGGTGATTTAGGTAAAAGGTGGAATTTATTAACCAAATTGGCTGCACCAACCCTGCATTAAGTTAATTGTGCCTGTTTTGTTCACTATGTTCATTGTTTTTCAGTTTCTTTTCTTCTTGCTGTAATACTAAACCTTTGTATATTTTTGATGCTTGTAAAGTAGAGATAAGAGAACCGTACCCACCCGAACATTGAGATTCGAGCCGGGATCCGAGTCCGGCTCAGGTTTTCCCAACAGCTTCGGATCCAAAAGCGAGACAAAACATCATCATCCTGCTATCAGATTCTCGTGGGTTTTGGATACTATATAAGTCCCCAAGCATCGGCACCATCTTCACTCCAGCATTGGAGATTGAACAGTGTACATGTGCTGCCTGTCAGTGCTATGCTGTATTGTGTGCTATTGCTTAAGGGGCTGTATGAACTTAAGGAAGGGGCTGCTGTGTTACTCTGGTATATACAAGGGGATGCTGCATAAAATGGGAGCTTTGGGTGTCCATAAAATGGGGCTGTACAGTGTACATGTGCTGACTGTCAGTGCTATGCTGTGTGCTATTGTTTAAGGGGCTGTCTCAACTTCAGGAAGGGGCTGTGTGGTACTCTAGTGTACACAAGGGGTTGCTGCAGGGGTGCTCTGTCCATAAATGGGTGCTTTGGGTGTTCATAAACTTGGGCTGTACAGTGTACATGTGCTACCTGTCAATCCTGTGCTATTCTTTAAGGGGCTGTCGGAATTAAGGGGCTGCTGTGGTACTCTGGTGTACACTAGGGGCTACTTCAGGAATGCTCTTTCCATTAACTGGGGCTGTCTGACTGAAAGGAGCTGCTCTATCTGTCCATCAAGGGCTGTGTCCTCCAGGGGTGCAGTGTGTGATATAAAAATAATAATGCATATTTCTGACTCATTTGTGCAACACTGTTGGTGAAGCTAAACTGTAGTGTGTAATAATATAAATGTCTGAGTCCTTTGTGCAACACTGTAACCACAGGTGTGTGATATAAAAAATAATATATATTTCTGACTCATTTGTGCGACACTGTCTGTGAAGCTAAACCATGGTGTGTAATATATATTTCTGACTCATTTGTGTGACTCTGTAACCGCAGTGTGTGAAATATAAAAAAAACATAATTCTGACTCATTTGTGTGACATTGTCAGTGAAGCTAAACTGCAGTGTGTAATAATATATATTTCTGACTCATTTGTGCAACACAGTAACCGCTGGTGTGTGATATAAAAAATACTTATTTCTGACTCATTTGTGCAACACTGTCAGTGAAGCTAAACCACAGCGTGTACTGATATATATTTCTGACTCATTTGTTCAACACTGTAACTGCAGTGTGTGATATAAAAAATAATATAAATATTTCTGACTCATTTGTGCAACACTATAACTACAGTGTGTGTAATAAAATAATACATAATTCTGACTCATTTGTGTGACACTCTCAGTGAAGCTAAACCACAGTGTGTAATAATATATATTTCTGACTCATTTGTGCAACACTGTTGGTGAAGCTAAAAGCAGCAACACAAAAGGTGACCAACGTTTCGGGGCGCTAACGCCCCTTTGTCAAGGTGATACAAAGGGGCGTTAGCGCCCCGAAACGTTGGTCACCTTTTGTATTGCTGCTTTTCATGGATTAAAAAAATCTACTTTTGCACTTTAACTTTTGGGATCAGTCTCTGAGTGCCGCTGCATGTTTCCACTTTTTGCCTATATTTACCATTCCAGAGGGCACCGGAGCAATATATTTGGGGTGAGTGCCAGCTTTTTTTGAAATATATATATATATATATATATATATATACACTGCTCAAAAAAATAAAGTGAACACTTAAACAACACAATGTAACCCCAAGTCAATCACACTTCTGTGAAGTCAAACTGTCCACTTAGGAAGCAACACTGATTGACAATCAGTTTCACATGCTGTTGTGCAAATGGAATAGACAACAGGTGGAATTTATAGGCAATTAGCAAGACACCCCAATAAAGGAGTTGTTCTGCAGGTGGTGACCACAGACCACTTCTCAGCTCCTATGCTTTCTGGCTGATGTTTAGGTCACTTTTGAAAGCTGGCGGTGCTTTCACTCTAGTGACGGAGGAGTCTACAACCCACACAAGTGGCTCAGGTAGTGCAGCTCATCCAGGATGGCACATCAATGCGAGCTGTGGCAAGAAGTTTTGCTGTGTCTGTCAGCGTAGTGTGTAGAGCATGGAGGCGCTACCAGGAGGCAGGCCAGTACATCAGGAGACGTGGAGGAGGCCGTAGGAGGGCAACAACCCAGCAGCAGGATCGCTACCTCCGCCTTTGTGCAAGGAGGAACAGGAGGAGCACTGCCAGAGCCCTGCAAAATGACCTCCAGCAAGCCACAAATGTGCATGTGTCTACTCAAATGATCAGAAACAGACTCCATGAGGGTGGTATGAGGGCCCGACGTCCACAGGTGGGGGTTGTGCTTAGAGCCCAACACCGTGCAGGATGTTTGGCATTTGCCAGAGAACACCAAGATTGGCAAATTCGCCACTGGCGCCCTGTGCTCTTCACAGATGAAAGCAGGTTCTCACTGAGCACATGTGACAGATGTGACAGAGTCTGGAGATGCCAAGGAGAACATTCTGCTGCCTGCAACATCCTCCAGCATGACCGGTTTGGCAGTGGGACAGTAATGGTGTGGGGTGGCATTTCTTTGGGGGGCCACACAGCCCTCCATGTGCTCGCCAGAGGTAGCCTGGCTGCTATTAGGTACTGAGATGAGATCCTTGTGAGACCATATGCTGGTGCGGTTGGCCCTGGGTTCCTCCTAATGCAAGACAATGCTAGTCCTCATGTGGCTGGAGTGTGTCAGCAGTTCCTGCAAGACAAAGGCATTGATGCTATGGACTCCTCCCAGACCTGAATCCAATTGAGCACATCTGGGACATCATGTCTCGCTCCATCCACCAATGCCACGTTGCACCACAGACTGTCCAGGAGTTGGCGGATGCTTTAGTCCAGGTCTGGGAGGAGATCCCTCAGGAGACCATCCGCCACCTCATCAGGAGCATGCCCATGCATTGTAGGGAGGTCATACAGTCACGTGGAGGCCACACACACTACTGAGCCTCATTTTGACTTGTTTTAAGGACATTACATCAAAGATGGATCAGCCTGTAGTGTGTTTTTCCACTTTAATTTTGAGTGTGACTCCAAATCCAGACCTCCATGGGTTAATAAATTTTGTTTCCATTGATAATTTTTGTGTGATTTTGCTGTCAGCACATTCAACTATGTAAAGAACAAAGTATTTAATAAGAATATTTCATTCATTCAGATCTAGGATGTGTTATTTTAGTGCTCCCTTTATTTTTTTGAGCAGTATACAGGTTGAGCATCCCATATCCAAATATTCCGAAATACGGAATATTCCGAAATACGGACTTTTTTTGAATGAGACTGAGATAGTGAAACCTTTGTTTTTTGATGGCTCAATGTACACAAACTTTGTTTAATACACAAAGTTATTAAAAATATTGTATTAAATGACCTTCAGGCTGTGTGTATAAGGTGTATATGAAACATAAATGAATTGTGTGAATGTAGGCACACTTTGTTTAATACACAAAGTTATAAAAAATATTCTCTAAAATGACCTTCAGGCTGTGTGTATAAGGTGTATATGTAACATAAATGTATTCTGTGCTTAGATTTAGGTCCCATCACCATGATATCTCATTATGGTATGCAATTATTCCAAAATACGGAAAAATCCCATATCCAAAATACCTCTGGTCCCAAGCATTTTGGATAAGGGATACTCAACCTGTATATAGTTCTGAGTCATTTGTGCAACACTGTAACTGCAATGTGTGATATAAAAAATATATAAATATTTCTGACTCATTTGTGAATCACTGTAACCACAATGTGTGATATAAAAAAAGAAAACATATTTCTGACTCATTTTTGTGACACTGTCGGAGAAGCTAATCCACGGTGTGTAATAATATATGTTTCTGACTCATTTGTGCGACACTGTACACGCTGGTGTGTGATAATAAAAACAACAACATATTTCTGACTCATTTATGCAACACTGTTGGTGAATCCAAACTGTAGTGTGTAATAATATATATTTCTGACTTATTTCTGCAACACTGTTGCTGTACCCCACTTCATGTTGATAGAAACAGAGGACAAACAATGAAAGATCAGGAACTACTTTCTACTACTAGTGCTGAAGCCGCTGCCACTAGTCATGACAATGCAAGTCTGTCAACGTCATATGCTAAGATCGATGCCCAATGGCATAGAGGGCATGTAAAATCAAAGAAGCAATATTTTATGGTGATAATTGAAAAAAAAGAAGTAAAGTTAGCTGACGAGAAGCGTAAAATAGGCAATATGCCATTCACTACACGAAGTGGCAAGGAAAGTTTATGACTGGTAGTTCTGCAACTTATAGTGATCATGTAATCCCTCCTCCCTGTAGAAGAGATAAAAAATGAAACTTGTTAAAGCACAGGAACCAACCGTGCGTTCAGAAATATCACCAATCTCCAAGGAGAGTCCAAGTGTGTCAGCAGTTGGGATGTATAAGCCTGACCTTTCCAATACTGTACGGGAAGAGGAGGCTCCTTCCACCATTTGCACGCCCTTTGCAAGTGTTGGGAGGAGCAGCGCCTGTCAACGTGATGACATTGAGATTGAGGATGTCACTGTAGAAGTAGACCAGGATGACGAGGATATTGGTGTCGCTGGCACTAATGAGAATGTTGATGATGAGGATTTTGATGATGGGGATGTGGTTTGTTTAAAGAAGGCTCCAGTGGAGATAGTTGTTCCCCCTGTTATGAAAAAGCCCATTGTCATGCCTGGGCAAAAGACAAAAAAATCCACCTGTGTGGAAGTATTTCTCCCCACACCCGGGCAATACTGTGTAGCCATCTGTAGCCTTTGTAAAGCCGTTGTAAGTAGAGGTAGGGACCGTAACCACCTAGGAACCTCCTCCCTGCTAAGTCACTTGCAGCGCATACATCACATGATTCAGAAACTTCAGATAAGAACGTAACCGAAGTATTCATGTATCTAATTCCTCCAGAGGATCCTTGAGTGCTATGCCTACTGCTGCTACCGATGCTGCTGAGAGTCGATCTTCTTTCAGAAGGGGTCCAGGCAGACCTCTTGTAGTTTAGCAAAACAATTGACTGTTCATCAATCCTTTGCAAGGAAGATGAAGTATGACAGCAGTCACCCCGTTGCAAAGCGGATTACTGAGGCTCTAGCAACTATGCTCATGTTAGATGTGCATCCAGTAACCGCCATTAGTGCAGTGGGATTAAGACAGTTGATTGACGTACTGTATCCTCGTTACCAAATCCAGTCTAGATTCCCCTTCACTAGACAAGCAATTCCCAACCTGTACAAGGACATTTAAAAAGTGTTATTAGTGTCCTCAGAAATGCCGTTGTACCCACTGTCCCCTTAACCACGGATATGTGGACAAGTGGAATAGGCCAAACTAAAGACTATATGACTGTGACAGCCCACTGGGTAGATGTAGTTCCTTCCACAGCACCAACAGCAGCATCTCACAAATGCAAACTCACTGGTTTCAGTAAGAGGCACACTGCTGAGAATCTCTTAGAAAAACTCAGGAAAATCATTGCACAATGGCTTACCCCGCTTGGACTCTTCCCAGGATTTCTGATATCTGACAATGCCACCAATATTGTGAGAGCATTACATCTGGGCCAATTCCATCATGTCCCATGTTTTGCTCACACAATTAATTTGGTGGTGCAGAATTCTTTTTTAATGACAGGGACGTGCAGGAGATGCTGTCGGTGAGCCAAAAAATTTGTGAAAATTTTTGACATTCAGCAACTGCATTTTGAAGACTGGAGTGCCAGCAAACATTCTTGAATTTGCCCTGCCATCATCTGAAGCAGGAGGCAGTAACAAGGTGGAAATTTTACCCTTTATATGCTTCAGTGGATGGAGGAGCAGCAAAAGGCCATTCAAGCCTACACATCCACCTATGACATAGGAAAAGGAGCGGGAATGCACATGTGAAGTTTGTTCGGACACTGCCAGCTTGAGTAAGGTCATTCCCCTTATCAGAATTTTGCAAAAGTGGCTGGAGTAAGTGAACGAGGAGCTAAAATGGAGCGATTCCGGTAAGAATATTTGACTTGTAGATCATTTGCTTTGCCAGGATTCAAGGGTCGTCAATCTCTTGAAATCAGATCACTATATTTTGGCGACTGTACTTGATCTTAGGTTTAAGTCATATGTTGTGTCTTTTCAATGGGCACAAATATGCAGTGATGCAGAGCTGTTGGTGAGAAAACTGTCTGCTCAAGCGGAACATGACACGGCAACATCTCCTCCTTCCTTTTCTCCAGCAACTGCGGTTGCGAGGAAATTTTTTTTTTTCCAAAGATGATGCAGATCAGTCAGGAACAACTTTTGACATCTGGTCCAGACTGAAGGAGCTGCCTACAATTACTGACACTGCATATGATGTTGTTGCCATTGAAAGAATGGTTGGTGACTATTTCAGTGATCCAAATAGGCGTCAGACAGTCTGTTTCAATACTGTCAGGAAAAGGAGGCAATTTGAAGGCCCTTGCACAAACTGGCTTTATTTTACTTAAGTTGCCCACACTCCAGTTTGTAGCGTAGCCGGGAATCTTGTCAGCGATCAGCGTAGGAGGTTACTTCCCCAAAATGTGGAAAAAATTATGTTCATCAAAATAAATTACAAATTCCTTGAGGAAGACCTTTACCAGCAATTGCCTATAAAAGTTCAGAGGGACCTGTGATGGTGGATTCCAACAGGGATGAATTAATAGTCTGTGAATGTGTTCAAAATAGACTGTAAATTAGTGGAAATTAATGTTATTGAGGTTAATAATACTGCAGGAACAAAAACACCCAGCAAATTCTGTGATTTTAGCTGCAACCCATAGAAGCCGGATTGGGCTACGCCAAAGGCATGGAGTGTCTTCCTATAGGAAAGCCAGCTTTCTTCTTATCTCAGCCCAGTCTGGCATCCCCAGAGGGCAGAAAGACCTCCCAGTGGTACTGCCTTGTGTGTCTGTGACCAGGGCCGTAACTAGGAGGGGCTAAGGGGGCATGCGCCCCGGGTGCCGGATTTGAGGGGTCACTGAGGAGTTACAGAGGAGCAGGTTTTTCTTTTCTTTTTTTTACCGGCAGTGCTGTGCTGCTCCAGTGAGACAGCAGATGGCTCCCGGGGCAGTGTCTCTGACCCACCTGTCTGCCCGGAGCTGGCTCCGACACTGTGCAGGTGAGCTCCAGTACCTGGGATCTCTCCTATGCCAGCTACTGTCTTAAACTCTCTTCTTTGCCATGCAGTGCTGTGATTAGCGCGTGGTGCACTGTATAAGCTATGGAAATGAGCTGTTGGTGCTGTGTTATTCAGTAGGCTATGATCCTGGCTGCCTGCCCAGCTCCAAATGATAACAAGCTGCCGGCTACACCATATTGAGATTGACACACTGCCCCAGGCTTATGCTTGTTAACAGGTGCAGTCCCCGATGTTACAGAAATCAAAGGTTCACTTTGCTAGCTATCCACTTGACAGTGCAAAATTAGAGCCTGGATAACCTCCAAATCTCACAAGTATCACTACAGCAGCTTTGTGGTGAGTTTAAAGACAGACTTTATTATCGATACTGTGCTCCCAGTTAGCAGTATCAACCTCCGCTTTGCCTCCCAGATGGGGGGATTTGGTGTAGCTTATAGGGGGATGTAGTGTAGTGATGTATGTAGTGTAGTAATGTATTGCAGTATATAGGGGCATGTAGTGCACTGATGTGGTGAAGCATATATATCATGTAGTGTAGTGATGTAGTTCACTGTGTAGGGGATGTAGTATAGTAGTGCAGTGGATAGGGGAATGTAGTGCAGTGATGAAGTGTGTGTTATGATATAGTGCAATGTATGGGGACACACAAAGGAACACACTGCACTGTTGGGGGGGGGGGGGGGGGGGAGAGCATGTGACGCATAAGACATTTGAGGCATAAAGGGGAATATTGTCCAATATTATCCCATTTTTTTCAAAATGTTTGATAATCTATTTATTTTAGTCTGACAGGCGGGCGACAAATTACTGTCTAGCCCCGGGTGACGAAAATCCTAGTTTCGGCCCTGCTGTGACTGACAGGTAGCACTGAGCTGAGCGGCGGATTCCTGCAGCCCATAGGTAAAATCTGCCACTGGTTGTTGGTAATAATAGTAATGTATTAGCCTATCAGCTCTTAACTGCCATGATACAGTTAACATTATAGTTAGGAGCTGATTGGTTTTATCTCTCTCCAAGGCTTAGTAAATAGACTCCTAAATCAGGAATCAGAAAGATTTATTGTTAACAAAAGTTTAGAATTAATAATCTTCTGCTTCTCAAAATACTATTAAATCTGAACTTAAAACAATTTTGAATTTCACTAGACAGGGGTGCCATTGAACTCCCTTGCCCAAATTATCCGTTTATCCTTAGCGGTTCCCAGGCTTTCAGTCTGTAATATCTACCACAAATTGTGTCTCTTTATTGTAATAATATTTGTCACCAACCCGGAGACCTTGTTGATTTCCCTCTATGCTATTTTGGATAGTTATAGTACTGCTTCATACTAACAATTAAACGCCAACAAATATTATGCTCTTCCTATCAATATACCCCTTTGTTTCTTCAGTCTTTGAAAAAACATTTTCCTTTCACTTGGAAGAAATCCTCTTTGTTATATTTGGGAATCTCCATTTTTTTCTAACATTCAGGATGTTCATAATGTTAATTATGTCCCCTTACTTACTCAGCTGATGTCCTTAGCCACTGTATGGATGAATCACGAGGTCTCTTGGTAGAGTCTACTAGCGGCATTTAAGATGATGATGTTGCCAAAGTTGATGTACTTATTTCATGCTATCCCTTATGCAGGTCTTTGTAAATAGAGATGAGGAGATTGATGCTTTATTATGTGTGGAAATGTAAGACCCCCACACTGGCTTAAGCTTTTATGATTCACATCAAACCACAGGGGGGTTTCACCCTTCCCAATCTGAGGCTACCCTGTTCTCCCAATTATGTGACTGCTTTCTTCCCCCCTCACTCTAAGCCTTGGGTGGATCTGGAATGTGCCCTCCTTCAAGGTTTACCTATCTTTGACCTCCTTTAGTTACCCCAGCAGCTCCACCCACAACTCCAATTGTTCGCTACAGCTGTTCTTGATGTCCTAAGAGTTTGGGATTTTAAGCATTCAACCTATTTTAACCTTACCGTCCCTACTACAAATTAGAGATGAGCGCCTGAAATTTTTCGGGTTTTGTGTTTTGGTTTTGGGTTCGGTTCCGCGGCCGTGTTTTGGGTTCGAACGCGTTTTGGCAAAACCTCACCGAATTTTTTTTGTCGGATTCGGGTGTGTTTTGGATTCGGGTGTTTTTTTCAAAAAACACTAAAAAACAGCTTAAATCATAGAATTTGGGGGTCATTTTGATCCCAAAGTATTATTAACCTCAAAAACCATAATTTACACTCATTTTCAGTCTATTCTGAATACCTCACACCTCACAATATTATTTTTAGTCCTAAAATTTGCACCGAGGTCGCTGTGTGAGTAAGATAAGCGACCCTAGTGGCCGACACAAACACCGGGCCCATCTAGGAGTGGCACTGCAGTGTCACGCAGGATGTCCCTTCCAAAAAACCCTCCCCAAACAGCACATGACGCAAAGAAAAAAAGAGGCGCAATGAGGTAGCTGTGTGAGTAAGATTAGCGACCCTAGTGGCCGACACAAACACCGGGCCCATCTAGGAGTGGCACTGCAGTGTCACGCAGGATGGCCCTTCCAAAAAACCCTCCCCAAACAGCACATGACGCAAAGAAAAAAAGAGGCGCAATGAGGTAGCTGTGTGAGTAAGATTAGCGACCCTAGTGGCCGACACAAACACCGGGCCCATCTAGGAGTGGCACTGCAGTGTCACGCAGGATGGCCCTTCCAAAAAACCCTCCCCAAACAGCACATGACGCAAAGAAAAAAAGAGGCGCAATGAGGTAGCTGTGTGAGTAAGATTAGCGACCCTAGTGGCCGACACAAACACCGGGCCCATCTAGGAGTGGCACTGCAGTGTCACGCAGGATGGCCCTTCCAAAAAACCCTCCCCAAACAGCACATGACGCAAAGAAAAAAAGAGGCGCAATGAGGTAGCTGTGTGAGTAAGATTAGCGACCCTAGTGGCCGACACAAACACCGGGCCCATCTAGGAGTGGCACTGCAGTGTCACGCAGGATGTCCCTTCCAAAAAACCCTCCCCAATCAGCACATGATGCAAAGAAAAAGAAAAGAAAAAAGAGGTGCAAGATGGAATTGTCCTTGGGCCCTCCCACCCACCCTTATGTTGTATAAACAAAACAGGACATGCACACTTTAACCAACCCATCATTTCAGTGACAGGGTCTGCCACACGACTGTGACTGATATGACGGGTTGGTTTGGACCCCCCCCAAAAAAGAAGCAATTAATCTCTCCTTGCACAAACTGGCTCTACAGAGGCAAGATGTCCACCTCATCTTCACCCTCCGATATATCACCGTGTACATCCCCCTCCTCACAGATTATCAATTCGTCCCCACTGGAATCCACCATCTCAGCTCCCTGTGTACTTTGTGGAGGCAATTGCTGCTGGTCAATGTCTCCGCGGAGGAATTGATTATAATTCATTTTAATGAACATCATCTTCTCCACATTTTCTGGATGTAACCTCGTACGCCGATTGCTGACAAGGTGAGCGGCGGCACTAAACACTCTTTCGGAGTACACACTTGTGGGAGGGCAACTTAGGTAGAATAAAGCCAGTTTGTGCAAGGGCCTCCAAATTGCCTCTTTTTCCTGCCAGTATAAGTACGGACTGTGTGACGTGCCTACTTGGATGCGGTCACTCATATAATCCTCCACCATTCTATCAATGTTGAGAGAATCATATGCAGTGACAGTAGACGACATGTCCGTAATCGTTGTCAGGTCCTTCAGTCCGGACCAGATGTCAGCATCAGCAGTCGCTCCAGACTGCCCTGCATCACCGCCAGCGGGTGGGCTCGGAATTCTGAGCCTTTTCCTCGCACCCCCAGTTGCGGGAGAATGTGAAGGAGGAGATGTTGACAGGTCGCGTTCCGCTTGACTTGACAATTTTGTCACCAGCAGGTCTTTCAACCCCAGCAGACTTGTGTCTGCCGGAAAGAGAGATCCAAGGTAGGCTTTAAATCTAGGATCGAGCACGGTGGCCAAAATGTAGTGCTCTGATTTCAACAGATTGACCACCCGTGAATCCTTGTTAAGCGAATTAAGGGCTGCATCCACAAGTCCCACATGCCTAGCGGAATCGCTCCCTTTTAGCTCCTTCTTCAATGCCTCCAGCTTCTTCTGCAAAAGCCTGATGAGGGGAATGACCTGACTCAGGCTGGCAGTGTCTGAACTGACTTCACGTGTGGCAAGTTCAAAGGGCATCAGAACCTTGCACAACGTTGAAATCATTCTCCACTGCACTTGAGACAGGTGCATTCCACCTCCTATATCGTGCTCAATTGTATAGGCTTGAATGGCCTTTTGCTGCTCCTCCAACCTCTGAAGCATATAGAGGGTTGAATTCCACCTCGTTACCACTTCTTGCTTCAGATGATGGCAGGGCAGGTTCAGTAGTTTTTGGTGGTGCTCCAGTCTTCTGTACGTGGTGCCTGTACGCCGAAAGTGTCCCGCAATTTTTCTGGCCACCGACAGCATCTCTTGCACGCCCCTGTCGTTTTTTAAAAAATTCTGCACCACCAAATTCAAGGTATGTGCAAAACATGGGACGTGCTGGAATTTGCCCATATTTAATGCACACACAATATTGCTGGCGTTGTCCGATGCCACAAATCCACAGGAGAGTCCAATTGGGGTAAGCCATTCCGCGATGATCTTCCTCAGTTGCCGTAAGAGGTTTTCAGCTGTGTGCGTATTCTGGAAACCGGTGATACAAAGCGTAGCCTGCCTAGGAAAGAGTTGGCGTTTGCGAGATGCTGCTACTGGTGCCGCCGCTGCTGTTCTTGCGGCGGGAGTCCATACATCTACCCAGTGGGCTGTCACAGTCATATAGTCCTGACCCTGCCCTGCTCCACTTGTCCACATGTCCGTGGTTAAGTGGACATTGGGTACAGCTGCATTTTTTAGGACACTGGTGACTCTTTTTCTGAGGTCTGTGTACATTTTCGGTATCGCCTGCCTAGAGAAATGGAACCTAGATGGTATTTGGTACCGGGGACACAGTACCTCCAACAAGTCTCTAGTTGGCTCTGCAGTAATGATGGATACCGGAACCACGTTTCTCACCACCCAGGATGCCAAGGCCTCAGTTATCCGCTTTGCAGTAGGATGACTGCTGTGATATTTCATCTTCCTCGCAAAGGACTGTTGAACAGTCAATTGCTTACTGGAAGTAGTACAAGTGGGCTTACGACTTCCCCTCTGGGATGACCATCGACTCCCAGCGGCAACAACAGCAGCGCCAGCAGCAGTAGGCGTTACACGCAAGGATGCATCGGAGGAATCCCAGGCAGGAGAGGACTCGTCAGAATTGCCAGTGACATGGCCTGCAGGACTATTGGCATTCCTGGGGAAGGAGGAAATTGACACTGAGGGAGTTGGTGGGGTGGTTTGCGTGAGCTTGGTTACAAGAGGAAGGGATTTACTGGTCAGTGGACTGCTTCCGCTGTCACCCAAAGTTTTTGAACTTGTCACTGACTTATTATGAATGCGCTGCAGGTGACGTATAAGGGAGGATGTTCCGAGGTGGTTAACGTCCTTACCCCTACTTATTACAGCTTGACAAAGGGAACACACGGCTTGACACCTGTTGTCCGCATTTCTGGTGAAATACCTCCACACCGAAGAGCTGATTTTTTTGGTATTTTCACCTGGCATGTCAACGGCCATATTCCTCCCACGGACAACAGGTGTCTCCCCGGGTGCCTGACTTAAACAAACCACCTCACCATCAGAATCCTCCTGGTCAATTTCCTCCCCAGCGCCAGCAACACCCATATCCTCCTCATCCTGGTGTACTTCAACACTGACATCTTCAATCTGACTATCAGGAACTGGACTGCGGGTGCTCCTTCCAGCACTTGCAGGGGGCGTGCAAATGGTGGAAGGCGCATGCTCTTCACGTCCAGTGTTGGGAAGGTCAGGCATCGCAACCGACACAATTGGACTCTCCTTGTGGATTTGGGATTTCGAAGAATGCACAGTTCTTTGCTGTGCTGCTTTTGCCAGCTTGAGTCTTTTCATTTTTCTAGCGAGAGGCTGAGTGCTTCCATCCTCATGTGAAGCTGAACCACTAGCCATGAACATAGGCCAGGGCCTCAGCCGTTCCTTGCCACTCCGTGTGGTAAATGGCATATTGGCAAGTTTACGCTTCTCCTCCGACAATTTTATTTTAGGTTTTGGAGTCCTTTTTTTTCTGATATTTGGTGTTTTGGATTTGACATGCTCTGTACTATGACATTGGGCATCGGCCTTGGCAGACGACGTTGCTGGCATTTCATCGTCTCGGCCATGACTAGTGGCAGCAGCTTCAGCACGAGGTGGAAGTGGATCTTGATCTTTCCCTAATTTTGGAACCTCAACATTTTTGTTCTCCATATTTTAATAGGCACAACTAAAAGGCACCTCAGGTAAACAATGGAGATGGATACTAGTATACAATTATGGACTGCCTGCCGACTGCAGACACAGAGGTAGCCACAGCCGTGAACTACCGTACTGTACTGTGTCTGCAGCTAATATAGACTGGTTGATAAAGAGAAGATGTCTATGTAACTATGTATGTATAAAGAAGACTGAAAAAAATCCACGGTTAGGTGGTATGCAATTATGGACGGACTGCCTGCCGAGTGCAGACACAGAGGTAGCCACAGCCGTGAACTACCGTACTGTACTGTGTCTGCAGCTAATATAGACTGGTTGATAAAGAGAAGATGTCTATGTAACTATGTATGTATAAAGAAGAATGAAAAAAAACCACGGTTAGGTGGTATACAATTATGGACGGACTGCCTGCCGAGTGCAGACACAGAGGTAGCCACAGCCGTGAACTACCGTACTGTACTGTGTCTGCAGCTAATATAGACTGGTTGATAAAGAGAAGATGTCTATGTAACTATGTATGTATAAAGAAGAATGAAAAAAATCCACGGTTAGGTGGTATTACAATTATGGACGGACTGCCTGCCGAGTGCAGAGACACAGAGGTAGCCACAGCCGTGAACTACCGTACTGTGTCTGCTGCGACTGGATGATAAATGATATAAAAAATATATATATATCACTACTGCAGCCGGACAGGTATATATTATATATTATATAATGACGGACCTGCTGGACACTGTCTGTCAGCAGAATGAGTTTTATTTTTATAGAATAAAAAAAAAAAAAACACACAAGTGAAGTCACACGACGAGTGTTTAACTTTTTCAGGCAATCACAATATAAGTATACTACTAACTATACTGGTGGTCAGTGTGGTCAGGTCACTGGTCAGTCACACTGGCAGTGGCACTCCTGCAGCAAAAGTGTGCACTGTTTAATTTTAATATAATATGTACTCCTGGCTCCTGCTATAACCTATAACTGGCACTGCAGTAGTGCTCCCCAGTCTCCCCCACAATTATAAGCTGTGTGAGCTGAGCAGTCAGACAGATATATAATATATATAGATGATGCAGCACACTGGCCTGAGCCTGAGCAGTGCACACAGATATGGTATGTGACTGACTGAGTCACTGTGTGTATCGCTTTTTTCAGGCAGAGAACGGATATATTAAATAAACTGCACTGTGTGTCTGGTGGTCACTCACTATATAATATATTATGTACTCCTGGCTCCTGCTATAACCTATAACTGGCACTGCAGTAGTGCTCCCCAGTCTCCCCCACAATTATAAGCTGTGTGAGCTGAGCAGTCAGACAGATATATATAATATTATATATAGATAATAGATGATGCAGCACACTGGCCTGAGCCTGAGCAGTGCACACAGATATGGTATGTGACTGACTGAGTCACTGTGTGTATCGCTTTTTTCAGGCAGAGAACGGATATATTAAATAAACTGCACTGTGTGTCTGGTGGTCACTCACTATATAATATATTATGTACTCCTGGCTCCTGCTATAACCTATAACTGGCACTGCAGTAGTGCTCCCCAGTCTCCCCCACAATTATAAGCTGTGTGAGCTGAGCAGTCAGACAGATATATATAATATTATATATAGATAATAGATGATGCAGCACACTGGCCTGAGCCTGAGCAGTGCACACAGATATGGTATGTGACTGACTGAGTCACTGTGTGTATCGCTTTTTTCAGGCAGAGAACGGATATATTAAATAAACTGCACTGTGTGTCTGGTGGTCACTCACTATATAATATATTATGTACTCCTGGCTCCTGCTATAACCTATAACTGGCACTGCAGTAGTGCTCCCCAGTCTCCCCCACAATTATAAGCTGTGTGAGCTGAGCAGTCAGACAGATATATATAATATTATATATAGATAATAGATGATGCAGCACACTGGCCTGAGCCTGAGCAGTGCACACAGATATGGTATGTGACTGACTGAGTCACTGTGTGCTGTGTATCGCTTTTTTCAGGCAGAGAACGGATTATAAAGTAAACTGCACTGTCCTCACTAGTAAACTCTCTCCACTCAGTCTCTACACTTCTACAGTAACAGTACTCCTCCTAGTCAGCTCCAGTAAATCTCTCTCAGTCTCTTATAATCTAAATGGAGAGGACGCCAGCCACGTCCTCTCCCTATCAATCTCAATGCACGTGTGAAAATGGCGGCGACGCGCGGCTCCTTATATAGAATCCGAGTCTCGCGATAGAATCCGAGCCTCGCGAGAATCCGACAGCGTCATGATGACGTTCGGGCGCGCTCGGGTTAACCGAGCAAGGCGGGAAGATCCGAGTCGCTCGGACCCGTGAAAAAAAACATGAAGTTCTGGCGGGTTCGGATTCAGAGAAACCGAACCCGCTCATCTCTACTACAAATGTCTCTCCTCAGGTGTTAGACAGATCATTGTTCCATCTCCACATTTCCTATCGGGTACGCCTAGGTATCAAATCCCTTGCGGATCTTTTCTCTCCATCCACCATCCTACTATTTACTGACCCTTGTGTTAAATTTAATTGACCCCCAACTTGGTTTTATTATTTTCAACTTAAACACTGAGTGGATAAATTGAGTATGGCTCTCCTGCATTTCGGACTCCCCCGGATCATGTTTATAGGTATACTGACTAGACCTTCCTCCTATGGTACCATATTATTATGATTTTTTGTCACCCCCAGTCTCCACAATTAAGTCTTCTTCTCAACTTAACTGGGAGACTGACCTTCAACATACCTTCACCCTAAAACAGTGGGAATCTATTAATCTTTCTTCCTTCACCATATATAATCATACCAAAATGCATGTTAAACTATTAAATAGATTGTATTTGACTCCTTCTAAATGACATACGATATGTCCTGCGACTGCTAAACTCTGCTGGCATTTCTGTCACTTCGATGGTATCATTTTCCATGTTTTTTGGGACTGTTCTGCTGTACGCCCTTTTTGGATGGAAATGTTTGCCCTTATATGGGATGTTTTAGGCCTCACATAAACCCCAGATCACGCTTTAGCTGTTCTACATTGGTACCCCAGTACTGTTCCCAAATCTGCCCGTTATGCTCTTGGCCACTATTGCTCAGCACTGGACATCTTCGTCCCCTCCTCCATTTGTGAAAGCTATTTCCAAAACCTAATTTTATTTTGAAATGGAGACTAGAGAGGTTTCCTACTTTACAGCCCTCTCTTCTCCCATTATGAAGTTGCTCCCCCCTTGCATGTTTTACCTCATGGAGCCCTGACCCCTTTCAATTTATCTGATCTATATGTTTTGTAATTTCTAGTTTATTGCTTGTCTGATGCCTGTGGATGACCTGTCTCCCCTATCACATTTATGTTTCTGCCCCCCTCCATTGTCCCCATTCTTTTTCTGTACCCCCATAACTTACTTTTGTATATGTTCAATAAAAATGTAATGATGGAAAAATAAAATCTGAACTTACATTTGTAAAAATATTTTTACTGACATGTTCATTTCCCTACAGCCCTAAGACTGCTAATTGCAAAAAAATAAAGGTCACCACTTGTAAATTTTATTATTCAGATACAAGCTTTGACACATTTGAATGGGATCCTCTTGTCTATATAAACACGTATATGAGAGCATACATATGAATATAACAAGATTAGAAGTGTCAGGTTACAATAGTCTACACCAGGGGTGGGGAACCTCAGGCCCGAGGGCCGTATAAGGTCCCCAGAGCCACTTGATCCGGCCCGGACAGGCTCACCTAGCTGGGCACCCGCTGAGATTTTGTTACTAGAGGGCGCCTGGCTTCTTACCCTCAGTAGCAGCCGGAGGCAGGAGCTCAGTCCTGAGCTCCGGCAGTGTGCGTGTGCTGCTGTGCGGTGTTATGGGAGAGATGTCATGACTTCTCTCCCATAGTTCTGAGGATCGAGCGGCCAGGCGGAGGGCAACGGTCCGGAAGCAGGAGCGGGGCTGGTGAGTATTGTTTTTTTTTTTTTTTTTTATGTGTGTGTGTGTGTGTGTGTGTGTGTGTGTGTAAGCGTCGCTACTAGGGGGCATATCTAATGGAGCATAACAACTGACTGGTGGCATATCTAATGGGGTATAACAAGTGACGGGGCAGGCTCATTTTTAAGTTGATAATTTTTGTATGGCCCCCGAAGGATTTTATAAATATCCAAATGGCCCTTGGTAGAAAAAAGGTTCTCCACCCCTGGTCTACACTGTCATGTAAAATGTGCAAATGTGAAAGCATGATGAAGTTCTGGGGATGGAAAGGAAGATGGATATTTGATGATGAGGGAGGGGTGACCACTTGGGTGTCCTGGCTTGTGTAGTTGCTATACATATGTAGCAGGGTCATTATTGTATAGCAGAGCCTTTACACCTGTGCTATGAGTTTCAGAATGATTAATGATAGCATAGGTCCAGCTCTTTCCCTGATTTAGTAATGAGCCATCTAGTTGCAGCCAGGATGTGAGAGCCTCAAAAGAATTAATAACAATTTCCCTGTACAAGCTCCACCGGACATTTTAAGCCATGCAAATGACAAAGATTCTATTGGATGCAACATGAAAGATTATGCTATACACAGTAAAACATTTTTATATCTAAATCTCGGAGTAAAAGTAAAAAGATCATATGAGAGTAAAAAGCATAATTCATGTCTAGATGTGTAAAGACACCATACCATGCGTGGAGTATACAAACCAAAGCTGGATTTGGGTCCAAGCCTTTTCCATCTAAATTCGGCTGTATGTCACCCACACTTTGTATCATTCTCTTTAATGATTCCCCCATATCAGAAGGGGGTGAAATCCCATAGGAAAACTCATTTTTATCCTGGCATCAGCAACAGAAAGTACATGGATTAGGACAAGCTAAAGTCTGTGTCTAGAACAGTGAACTATATGGACACTATCGGAATATTTGCAATAATATAGTAGTAGTAGTTGATCGTTTTTGATCTAATAGAAACAAAGTGGCCTTAGTTTTCACTATAGTAGAGTGCAAATCACGCTACCAGTAATGTAATAAAGTGGACCTTACGTAATAAAACTGATCAATGTGAACAAATCTGCGGTAACTCAGAACAGACAGACATTTGGCTGCTACAGGTTACAGAACATTAGTGCACATTGCACTATTTTAGTAAATAATCCCCATTGATGTCACGTGCATGCTGCATTGTCATGTGTTACTGTCCATAATAGAAAAGGAACAATCATTAAATTATTATCTTGTTAACTTGTTCAAAATAAACAGCAGAACATGAAAGGCATGGATTGGAAACTGCATCTTGAATAGCAATATACTGTATGTTTTTATTTCATTTAGCTTTTTGTTAAAGAATGTTTCATTTATTGATGGATTAGTATTATTTATTTAAGTGATCTACACTGTCTCTGTTAAATATCAACCTAAATGTGCTAAAATAGCATACAGTAGCTACTGAAAACAGGTATCTAGTGGAATACATAGGGCAGCTGTACCATAAAACAACTGAAGTGTAGACAGATTTATAGAAGCAGGTGTACCATCATGTACTGAATTAGTAAACCAAAAATAAATCTCCCGGAATCCTCTACTTTCTGGACAGCTGCTGGCATCAGTAATGCATCACAATTATCACTACTTTAATTGGTGGTCTCAAGAGCGCTATAAACTAATATGAGAGTGGGCAAAACAAAATACCACAGTTACAGAACATATATTTCTGTTACCATATTTCTCCTGGCATAAACAGGACTAATCTAAGTAAGTGCTTTTAAATAGTCATTTGAACACTTTAGTATGAATAAAATATTTTATCTATATTATAAATATATTTCTATATTTATGCACTCAATTTAAATAAATGCATTGGTTCAGTTGATGATGTTAATAATAATGTATATAAAAAAGAGATACTGTATATACAGTATACAGGTAATATGGTGAAGTTTGTTGTTCTATAATTAGTAATGTATTATTTACCCTAAGATCTCCAGTAAAGTAGTACATTTATGCACTTGTCAGTACAATTTTGCAGTGTTATTATACATAATTGGGCAAAGGGCCTGATTAAAAAAAGTATACAGTCAGGGACAATTTGGGGGACGTAACGGGAGTGGCGACGTCACAGAGATGCAGGCGTGTTATGATCATTTCTGTGGCGTGACAACTTGTGATTGTGATCCTCTACTATCTTACTTCCTGCGCCAATGCTGTGCAACCACAGGATTAATCAGAAAGTCGATGCTTGCATAATGTACATCAGCTGGTGTGTCTTTCTACGCAAGGGTCGGATCAGAGACGCAAACTATGAACATCTCAATACAAGCTACATATATTAGCTGTGTACAAATTTGCAGCTGCAAATACATCTGCAGACATCTGTGAATCAGGCCTGGAATACATTACACTTCATGACATGTGGTCGCACGAGCATGTAATTAGCACCAGCGGGTAACCACTCAATACCTGGTAAACAATTATTGCTCCCACACCTCTAACTTTTTTTTTAACTAATTAAACACATTTTAATGTTGGAACCTTGCTAGAGTGATGCACACTTCATGGTATGATCTCTAGTAATTGAATAATACGCAATTTGACAGTTATAGCTTATTATTTATTACTAACCATCTCTAATTTCAAGGGATACATAAGGGAAAATAGGATTTTGGTTACCTACCGGTAAATCCTTTTCTCGTAGTCCGTAGAGGATTCTGGGGTCCACATTAGTACCATGGGTTATAGAAGGGTCCACCAGGAGCCATTGGCACTTTAAGAGTTTGAGAGGTGTGGGCTTGCTCATCCCTCTATGCCCCTCCTACCAGACTCAGTCTAGAAGCTGTGCCAGAGGAGACAGACATCTTCGAGAGAAGGATTTAACACAGATAGTGGCGAGATTAATATCAGCTCACACATACAAGGCAGATCAAGCTGACTTAGCTTGAAAACTCAGCTACAGCTGAAACATTACTTGCCAAGTAACAATGCAGTACTCAACTAAAACGAAGTTGTACTGAACCAAATAATGATAGCAGGAAAACTAAACGCTGGGCGGGTATCCAGCTTCCTCTACGGACTACGAGAAAAGGATTTACCGGTAGGTAACCAAAATCCTATTTTCTCTTACGTCCTAGAGGATACTGGGGTCCACATTAGTACCATGGGGGATGTACCAAAGCTCCCAGAATGGGAGGGAGAGCGTGGAGGCTACTGCAGAACTGATTGACTGAACTTCAGATCATCAGAGGCCAAAGTATCAAACTTGTAGAACTTTGCAAACGTGTTCGACCCAGACCAAGTTGCAGCTCTGCAAAGTTGTAATGCCGAGAAACCCCGGGCAGCCGCCCAGGAAAACTCCACCTTACAAGTAGGGTGGGCCTTGACAGTCATAGGACACGGCAATCCTGCCGTAGAATACGCATGCTGGATAGTGAACCTGATCCAGCAAGAGATCATCTGCTTGGAAGCAGGACACCCAAGTTTCTTGGGATCATACAGGATAAACAGAGAGTCCAATTTTCTGTGACGAGCAGTCCTCTTCACATAGATTTTCAGAGCCCGTGCAACATTCAAGGACTTTAATGAAATTGAGGCGTCAGAAGCCACTGGCACCACAATAGGTTGGTTGATATGAAATGCCAACATAATCTTCAGAAGAAACTGCTGATGTGTCCGGAGCCAGCTCTATCTTTGTGGAAGACCAAGTATGGGCTTTTACAGAACAAAGCCCCCAACTCTGACACACCTCTAGCAGAAGCCAAGGCCAACATTGTGACAGTCATCCATGTAAGAAATTTGACCTCAACCTCCTGTAGAGGCTCGAACCAGTCTGATTGGAGGAACTGCAAAACCACGTAGGCGGTACAAAGGGAGGTTGGATGTGCAGAACTCCCTTCAAAAAGGTCTGAACCTCAGGGAGGGCAACCGATTGTTTCTGGAAGAAAATGGATAGGGCCGAAATCTGGACCTTCACAGATCCCAACCTCAGGCCCATATCCACACAAGCTTGTAGGAAGAGAAGAAACTGTCCCAGTTGAAACTCCACCACATGAAATTTCTTGGACTCACACCAAGATACATATTTTTTCCTAATTCGATGGTAATGTTTAGACGTTACTCCTTTCCTAGCCTGTATCAGGGTAGGAATGACCTTGTTCGGAATGCCCATTTGAGCTAGTATCAGGCGTTCAACTTCCATGCCATCAAACTTAACCGCGGTAAGTCTTGATAGGTGAACGGCCCCTGCTGCAGCAGGTTCTCCCAAAGAGGGAGAGGCCTCGGCTCTTCTTGCAGTAGATCCAGAAGATCCGCGTACCAAGCCTTTTTTGGCTAGACTGGAGCAATGAAGATCGCTTGAACCCTTGTATGAGCTTTAGAACTCTTGGGAGGAGTGGAAGTGGAGGAAACTTGTACACCAACTGGAACACCCACGGAGTTACTAGGGCGTCCACCGCCACTGCTTGCGGGTCCCTCGACCTGGAACAATACAGCCGAAGCTTCTTGTTGAGACGAGAGGCCATCATGTCGATCTGGGGTACGCCCCAAAGATCTGTTACCTCCGTGAACACCTCTGGATGGAGACCCCACTCCCCTGGATGGAGATCGTGTCTGCTGAGGAAGTCCGCTTCCCAGTTGTCTACTCCCGGAATGAAGATTGCTGACAGCGACAATGCATGTTTTTCTGCCCAGAGGATGATTTTTGTTACCTCTGACATTGCAGCTCTGCTCTTCGTTCCGCCCTGTTGGTTTATGTAAGCCACTGTTGTCACATTGTCCGACTGCACTTGAACGGCCCGATTTCTCATAAGATGGGCCGCTTGGAGAAGAATGTTGTAGACGGCTCTTAATTTCAGAATGTTCATCGGCAGGCCATCTTCCAGACTTGACCACCTTCCTTGGAAGATTTCCCCTTGAGTGACTGCGCCCCAGCCCCGGAGACTTGCATCCATGGTTAGAAGGATCCAGTCCTGAATCCCGAACCTGCGGCCCTCCAGAAGGTGAGGTCATTGCAGCCACCAGAAGAGTGAAATCCTGGCCTTTGGCAACAGACGTATTCTCTGGTGCATGTGTAGATGGGATCCTGACCACTTGTCCAGGAGATCCAGTTGGAAGGAACGAGCGTGAAACCTCCCGTACTGCAGAGCCTCGTAAGAGGCCACCATCTTCCCCAGAAGGCAAATGCACTGATGAACCGACACCCGGGTTGACTTCAGGACACTCCGGACCATTGTTTGTATCACCAATGCTTTTTCCTCTGGAACTCTGCACTTCCATGTCGAGGATTATTCCCAGAAAGGAGATTTTGGAAGATTCAGGATACAACCTAGTTCCCTGGGAAGCTGGGTCGTGAGAGCTATGGACTGTAACAGCTTCTCCTTGGATCATGCCTTTATCAACAGATCGTCCAGATATGGAATTATATTCACCCCCTGTCTGCGGAGGAGAATCATAATTTCCGCCATCACCTTGGTGAAAACCCTCGGTGCTGTGGAGAGGCCAAATGGTAGGGCCTGGAACTGACAATGACATTCCAACAGTGCGAATCGAAGATAAGCTTGATGCGGAAGCCAAATCGGAATGCGGAGGTATGCATCCTTGATATCCAGGGATACCAGGAATTCCCTCTCCTCCAGACCTGATATCACAGCCCTTAGAGACTCCATTTTGAACTTGATCTCCATCAGAAAGGGGTTTAGTGATTTTAAGTTCAGAAAGGGCCTGACAGAACCATTCGGTTTCGGTACCACGGAAAGGTTCAAATAGTAACCTTTGTTTTGCATATGGGGTGGTACTGGCACAATGACCTGTGTCTTCACCAACTTCTGGATGGCTTCTTGCAGGACACTCCTGTCTGCCAGCAGAGCTGGCAAGCCTGACTTGAAAAATCTGTGAGGAGGGAGATTTTGAAATTTCAGCCTGTACCCCTGAGACACAATGTCTTGCACCCAGGGGTCCAGGCCTGATGACACCCAGACATGACTGAAATGCCTGAGTCTCACTCCCACTGGCCCCACCTCCAGGATGTGCAGTCCACCGTCATGCAGAGGACTTTGGTGTACCTGAAACAGGTTTCTGTTCCTGGGAACCTGCAGACACAGGTTTCTTGGCCTTGGGCCGACCTCCCCAAAAGAAGGTGTTGGACAGCTTGGCCTTTCTGGGCTTTGTAGACCGAAAGGGCTGTGATGTAGCTGAAGAAAAGGTTTTCTTCGGAGCATGTGTAGCTGAGGGAAGAAAAGGTGACTTACCAGCTGTAGCTGTGCAGATCCATGCATCTAACGCTTCCTCAAAGAGAGCCTGACCTGTGTAGGGTAGGGTCTCCACACTTCTCCTGGATTCCGCGTCGGCAGACCACTGGCGCAACCACAGTCCTCGACGAGCTGATACAGACATGGAAAAATTTTCTGCAGCCATGGAACCCAGGTCTTTCATGGATTCTACCAGAAATCCTGCCGAATCCTGAATGTTACGTAAAAACAATTCATCATCACTTTTCTCCATAGTATCCAAGTCTTCAAGTAACGTGCCTGACCACTTTACTATAGCTTTGGCAATCCAAGCACTGGCAATAGTGGGACGTAGTATTGCCCCAGAAGCCGTGTACATGGATTTGAGTGTATTATCAATTTTATGATCGGCCGGCTCTTTCAAGGCGGTAGATCCTGGATCAGGTAAAACCATCTTTTTTGAGAGTCTGGATACTGATGCGTCATCAATAGGCGGGTTTTCACATTTTTTCGTATCCTCTACCGGGAAAGGAAACACCACCAGAACCCTCTTAGGTATCTGGAATTTTTTATCCGTGTTTGTCCGAGCCTTTTCAAAAATAGCATTTAAATCCTTTGACGCAGGAAAGGTTAGCGAGGCTTTCTTATTTTCAGTGAAGTAAGCCTCCTCAACCTGCTCGGGTGTTGTATCGGGATTCGGCAATATTCAACACATCTCTAATAGCCTCTATCATCAACTGTACCCCATTAGCAAGAGATGCTGCCCCCCGAAACACATCACCATCACAGTCTGCAGTATCAGAATCGGTATCCGTATCATCCTGCATGATCTGCGCAAGAGCACGTTTATGTGAAAATAAAGCGGGGAGCCCTGATGTACCAGAACTGGGCCAGACTGCCATAGAGTTCTGTAAAGCCTGAGTTGCAGATTCATTTTGTGCATCCCTATTTGAAATCTGAGAAATCATGGATTTGGTAGAGGATAACCACTCAGGCTCCCTTGCTGGTATCTGTGCTAAACCAGTGCAATCCTGATTACATGGAATGGGATCATCCTGAGAGGACATATCCTCTGCAGCATATGACACAGAGTCCCTGGACATTGCTTAATGGAGACCACAGACACAGGTGAGAACAGACAGAGTTTAACCCCCAAGAATGCCAAGAGACACAGAGATTGGAGCCAACCCACAGACAAAGCTTTTAATGTAAAGGGAGACCCCTACTAGCGCTGACTGTGCACCTTAATAGGTTACACAGTATTAATGCAGCTTCCCCCTACCTCCTTCTACAACCCCCTGGTACCGTGAGAGATAGCTGTAGTTGCTGCTTTGCTCTTCCTGGATAGCGCTGAGCAGGCAGGAAAACTGCGCTGAACGCTGCTGGGTCCGCTCTGAGGAGATGCTCCGCCCCAAAATGGCACTGTCTTCCCGCTCTTATACTGGCCTGAGGTAAAATGCTGGCTGAGATCCACGGACCCCGACAGGATTGCTGACCAGTGCAGGGATCAGGCGCTGGCTCAGGGCATCCCTCACAGTGCCACTCTAAGTACCGCTGAGCCTCCGGAGTGCAGTTAGTACTGCGCTCCTACCCTGTTGCAGCCATCTTCACACCGGCCCCCCGCTTGCTAGGGGGGTCGTTGACTCACTCGCCACTGATCTTCAGCTCTGTAAGGGGGTGGCGGCATGCTGCTGGGGTGAGCGATCCCCTGTGGCGGGGAACAATCTATCTCCTCAGGAGCTCAGTGTCCTGTCAGCGGAGATAGTGGCTCAGACCCCGCAGGGTGGACACTACTCCCCCCCTTAGTCCCACGAAGCAGGGAGGCTGTTGCCAGCATCCTACCTGTAAAATAATAAACTCAGAATTTTTTTTTACCAAAGAAGCTCTGTAGAGCTCCCCTAGATGTGACCGGCTCCTCCGGGCACATTTTCTAAACTGAGTCTGGTAGGTGGGTCATAGAGGGAGGAACCAGCCCACACTCTCAAACTCTTAAAGTGCCAGTGGCTCCTGGTGGACCCCATGGTACTAATGTGGACCCCAGCATCCTCTAGGACGTAAGAGAAAATTAAGAATAGTTAACATAAACATAGTTTAACATAAAGTGTGTATAAAGCACATCCTAAATGACTAGTAATAATATTAATACATAGCCAAAAGAGGAACTACAGAAACAATGGAGAACAAGAATATAGCTTCCAAGTTCCAGCAGGTGTGACACATCAGGAACAAATAATAAGGGCGTTATGTAACAGCCTGTGAGGGGCAATTACGGCAGAGAATGTGTTGATGGAGCGGTAAATTAACCCCTAACGCTGCGGGCAGCAGAGTATTGCTCAACTGAGTCCCACCAATATTTGCTTTTTAAAAAAAATTGAGAGCAGGTATTAAAAAATTAATTATCACTGTGAAATTGGCCCCGTATACAGGTTGAGTATCCCATATCCAAATATTCCGAAATACGGAATATTCCGAAATACGGACATTTTTGAGTGAGACTGAGATAGTGAAACCTTTGTTTTTTGATGGCTCAATGTACACACACTTTGTTTAATACACAAAGTTATTAAAAATATTGTATTAAATGACCTTCAGGCTGTGTGTATAAGGTGTACATGAAACATAAATGAATTGTGTGAATGTACACAGACTTTGCTTAATGCACAAATTTAATACAAATATTTGCTAAAATGACCTTCAGGCTGTGTGTATAAGGTGTATATGAAACATAAATGCATTCTGTGCTTAGACTTAGGTCCCATCACCATGATTTCTCATTATGATATGCAATTATTCCAAAATACGGAAAATTCCGATATCCAAAATGCTTCTGGTCCCAAGCATTTTGGATAAGGGATACTCAACCTGTAGTTAATTTCCAGTATTTATACATTGTAATATGCAGCTATATCTGTCAATGTCATACCAAAAGTATAATTGTATTTTAGCAGATTACTTTTCATGACTTAGACTTTCAAATATTATTTTCCTGTAACTATGCATTTTACCAGTTTGTTTCCATATACTTACATCGATTGAGCATCCGATTAGAGAGCCCCTCTCAAAAGCTTTCTTCAGGATTTTAAAAATGTCTTTTGGTGCATCTTTAATCTCATAAAATTCAGTCACTCCACCAGTGAAGTCCTCCATGGCTTCAGTAGTGTTTCCACCCTTGAGCGCCTCATAAGATCCATGTAACCTCAAATAGATAATTAGGCACAATAAGACAATGACAGCTCCCATGTGTTATCAATGACCTTATGCATTAAAAATATAGAGTACTTTACTTTGTTTTTAACCTATTTGTTAGTCTGGCACACTTAACTATGTGTACCCAACCTGACATCGGGGGTAATTCAGACCTGAATGATCGCTAGCGTTTTTTTGCAGTGCTGCGATCAGGCAACTGCTGCGCATGCGTATGCATCGCAATGTGCAGGCGTGTCGTTTGGGTACAAAGCGGATCGTTGCTGTGCTATGGGTTTTACGAAGAATTAATTTGCACAGCCGAACGCAAGAAGATTGACAGAAAGGGGGCGTTTGTGGGTGTCAACTGACGTCATTTCCGGTCCCGGACAGGCTGAAGTGATCACAGCGGCTGGATAAATCCTGGGCTACTCAGAAACTGCTAAAGATCTTTTTGTACTGCTCGGCTACACATGCGATCGCACACTTGCACAGCTAAAATACACTCCCCTGTAAGCGGTGACTATCTGATAGCAGCGCTGCAAAAAAATGCTAGCGAGCGATCAGGTCTGAATTACCCCCATTGCCGCCAATGAGACACAGCATGCGGCACGTGTATATGCTGGGTCTGATAGGGACCGGATGTGGAACTGCTTTGTCTGTGTGTCTAGCAGGAGCAGGTCATGATAAAGGTCCTACAGAGGACTGAAACTTCAACCAAATATGCCTCCTTGATTTGCACTGATGGGAGACTAAATGGCTATTAAATGTTAACCATAAATTAAAAGCTTAATGTGTATATATATATATATATATATATATATATTTTTTTTTTTTTATGACCCCAGCGATAAACAAGCCTGAGTGCGGCACCTCAGCATCTGCAAATTGTTAAAGTGAGTGCGACTTGTTTGCCATTTTATATATATATATATATATATTGTAACACTGTAGGGGTGCAAGGTGCCTTTTCCTGGGGAATATGGCAGCACGCAGCAGCTGAGGAACAACACAAGTCCAGTTTCTGGTACAACTGACCCCGGCCAGTTTTATTGAAACAGAAAATAAAACAAACCCCAAAATAAAAATACCTTGCCTGTCCGGCACTAACTAAACATAAGATGTTCCTAACTGTCACTAAACAAAACACAGAGTTCTTCAGTACATACTGTATAGCTTACTTGCATCAGAAAGCGTGTCTCTCACACACAGATCCTGCAGCCTTCCCAGGCAGTCTGCCCATACTAATCAGGTTAGAAGCACTATATCACTCTTACACAGCTGAAACCCTGATTAGCCCTCTGTGAGGCCAAAGACCCGAACTGGGCCCAATGTCTAGAACTCGCCTTATCTCTCTCTCAGAGCCTTTACCCAGCTTTTACAGCAAACTGAAAAGGTTCAGACAAAACAAAAAGCATTTTTCCTAGAAGTTAACATTTTCTAAAACATGTAAGACAAGAACCTGGGACAAATATACCTGCCCTCAAACACTATCCCAGTGTTCTTGTCACATATCCCCCTCCCCTGTTTCGACCTAGGGGCCGGAACACTTGTAGCCCCCAAACAGAAGATGCGAGACAATGCATCTGCGTTGGCCAATTGTGTTCCCGGTCTATGTTCGACAGTAAACTTAAAGTCCTGCAACGCTAGAAACCATCTAGTTACACGAGCATTCTTGCCTCTATTTACATACATCCATTTTAAAGGGGCATGGTCTGTCACTAGTCTGAATTGTCTACCCAAGAGGTAATATCTCAAGGTATCTAGTGCCCACTTAATGGCCAAAGCCTCCTTTTCCACAATGGCATACCTTTTTTCATGCTCATTGAGTTTCCTACTCAAATAAATGATAGGGTGTTCGTCCCCATCTCTGGTTTGGGACAGCACAGCACCTATCCCTACCTCTGAGGCATCTGTCTGTACCACAAATTCTTTTGAAAAATCTGGTGTTATCAACACCGGTTGTGAACACAAAGCCACTTTTAACGCTTGGAACGCCTTTTCTGCATCAGGGTTCCATTTCACCACATTTGACTGCTTCCCTTTGGTAAGGTCTGACAACGGCACCGCTGTGGTCGAAAAATTAGGAATAAACCGTCTATAGTACCCAGTAATTCCCAAAAAAGCCCTTACCTGTTTTTTATTCACTGGACGAGGCCAGTTTTGAATAGCATCAACTTTATTCAATTGGGGCCTAATCAGACCTCTGCCTATGGTGAAGCCCAAGTATTTGACCTCCTCCATTGCGAGGCAGCACTTCTTTGGGTTAGCAGTTAACCCTGCCTCTCTGATTGAGTCCAGTACTGCTTGTACTTTAACCAAATGTGACCCCCAGTCTGTACTGTGAATTACCACATCATCCAAATAGGCAGCTGCATATTTTCTATGGGGCCTCAAAATTTTATCCATCGCCCGTTGAAAGGTTGCTGGAGCCCCATGCAACCCAAAGGGTAACATCTTATACTGGTACAGCCCCTCCGGAACCGAAAAGGCTGTTTTTTCTTTGGCGCTATCAGATAAAGGTATTTGCCAGTAACCTTTGGTCAGGTCCAATGTGGTGAGAAACCTGGCTGTTCCCAGCCTTTCTACAAGCTCATCCACACGGGGCATGGGGTATGCGTCAAACTTGGACACCTCATTTAACTTACGAAAGTCATTACAGAAGCGTATGCTACCGTCGGGCTTCGGGATGAGCACTATGGGACTGGACCACTCACTGTTAGACTCCTCTATGACTCCAAGTTCTAACATGGTTTTAACTTCCTTAGCAATAGCTTCTCGCTGAGCTTCAGGAATCCTATATGGCTTTAAATGAACCCTGACCCCTGGTTCTGTGACAATGTCATGTTTTATTATGGTCGTTCGGCCAGGCAGCTCTGAAAATACCTCCCTATTTTGGATGAGAAATTCTTTAACCTGATTGTTCTGATCAGCTGATAATGTCTCTGACACCTTCACTGCGGGAAGCAACCGGGGTGAAGACACCGAAGGGCAAGGCTCCGCTGACAGAGACAACCTATCTTTCCAGGGTTTGATTAAGTTAACATGGTAGATCTGTTCGGGTTTTCTCTTTCCCGGCTGGTATACTTTGTAATTAACCTCATTCACTTTTTCCCTAATCTCAAATGGACCCTGCCATTTAGCTAGGAATTTGCTTTCCACAGTGGGTACCAAAACAAGAACTCTATCTCCAGGAGCAAATTCCCGTATCTTGGCACTCCGGTTATAGACCCTCTGTTGAGCACTTTGGGCCTGTTCCATGTGCTCTCTGACAACAGGTACCACGGCTGCAATCCTATCCTGCATTTGTGTTACATGCTCAATAACGCTTCTATAAGGAGTGGGCTGTCCTTCCCACGTCTCTTTGGCAACATCCAACAGCCCTCTGGGGTGTCTACCATACAACAAATCAAATGGAGAAAACCCCGTAGAGGACTGAGGAACTTCTCTGATGGCCATTAACAAGTAGGGCAACAAACAATCCCAGTTTTTCCCATCTCTCTCAACAACCTTTTTTAACATACTTTTTAATGTTTTATTAAACCTTTCCACCAACCCGTCAGTTTGGGGATGGTAGATGGACGTCCTGAGGTGAGTGACCTTAAATAACTTGCACAATTCTTTCATGATCCTTGACATAAATGGAGTACCTTGGTCAGTCAAAATTTCTTTTGGTATTCCCACTCTACTAAATACCTGCACCAGCTCCCTAGCTATCGCCTTGGTTGTGATAGTGCGTAAAGGGACAGCCTCAGGATATCGAGTGGCATAGTCCATAATTACCAGGATATACTGATGGCCCCGAGCAGACTTTAACAAGGGCCCCACGAGATCCATGGCTATTCTGTCAAACGGGACCTCTATAATAGGCATGGGAACTAGTGGGCTCCTGAAATGGGGTCTAGGGGCATGATACTGGCATTCAGGACAGGAAGAACAATATTCAGACACTTCTTTATAAACCCCTGGCCAAAAGAACCTTTGTAAAACTCTTTCAGTGGTTTTTTCTACCCCTAACTGTCCTGCGGTAACGTGACTATGAGCTAAATCTAGTACCGTTCTCCGATAAGGCTGGGGAACTACCAGCTGTTCCACCACATCCTCACCCCTTTTGACAATGTGGTACAAGAGCTCATTACAGATGGCCATGTGGGGATACGTAACCCTGTCACCTGGTACCACAGGTTCCCCATTAACAATCTTAACATTCTCTCTAGCCTTTATTAAGGTAGGATCCTTTAACTGTTCAGACGCAAACAGATCCTTCTTTACCTCCAGGTCAGGCACGCTTTCAGTTCTAACTACTATGTCTCTGTTCCCGGCAAGAGGGTCCTCACTGGACTCCCCATCTGTCACTTCCCCAGCCAAACTAGCAAAAGGCAAAGGGCCAGAAAGTTCCGCAGACCCACATACATCCATAAAATCACCGGTATTATCAACTGGCTTTTTACTTCTCACATCTGTTGATAACCGTGATTCCCACAGTTTCCAAAAATGAGGAAAATCCCTCCCTATTATGGCCTCATGCACCAAGGTAGGGACCAGTCCCACTTTAACCATTGCTGACCCACAACAAGTTTCTATATTCACCTCAGCAGTGGCATAATGTTGGGTATCCCCATGTATGCAAGTTACCCCAATAGGTATTTGCTGGACCTTTAAGGGGTTCACTAACCCAGCTTTCACGAGGGTAACTAAACTTCCTGAATCTAGCAAGGCCTCTACCCGGTTACCTTCTAAGAACACATCACACATTTGTTTTTCCAGCTCAGGTGAAGGTACCACAGTACAGGCTAACCTAGCAAAGAAAGACATTCTGCGACATTCAAAGGCAGCATCACATTGCATGGGTTCTTGCGTGACTGGGCAATTGGCAATAACATGACCTGGCATACCACACCTAAAACATTTAACCACACGATTATCAACCCATTTGGGCAGCATAGACCGTTCTAGCACCATTGGCCTGTTTCCAGGGCCAGTGTTTACAGTCTCTCCAGCCTTGCGTTCTCTTAACCGCCCAGCAACGTTTTCCCACGGAACAGTCTTACCAGTCTTTACTGAAGGGCGCTGTCGAGGATCTATGGGTTGCTGGGTGGTCATCAGTAGTTCCTCTGCTGCCAAATACCTTTCTACCATGTCCACTAATTGGTCAGCAGTACCCGGGTTTCCATGGCTCACCCACTTGCGCAGGACCATGGGCAAAGATCTCAAGTAGCGGTCCATGACGACTCTTTCCACCATCTGGGGACCAGTTAATGTCTCTGGCTGCAGCCATTTTTTTGTTAGCTGAATAAGGTCGTGCATCTGGGAGCGCGGAGGCTTCTCCATGGCGTACAGCCAACGGTGCACCCGTTGTGCTCGTACTGACAGCGTGACTCCCAGGTGGGTCAGGATCTCAGTCTTTAGTTTATCATAGTCCCGAGCCTCAGCAGGGCTTAAATCAAAGTAAGCTTTTTGGGGCTCACCTGACAGGAAAGGTGCCAGCAGACTGGCCCACTGTGCTTTCGGCCAGTTCTCACGCTCGGCAGTCCTTTCAAACGTGGTCAGATAGGCCTCCACATCATCAGCCTCTGTCATTTTCTGCAGGAAGTGACTGGCTCGTATAGAACTAGAGCTGGTTGGAGCACTGACGGCCACATCTCCAACCCGAGCTGCAAGTCTCTGCACCACTTCTGCCAAGGCCTCTCTATCCTGACGCTGTTGCCTGTAAAGTTCATCAACAACTGCCTGCTGTTGTCTCCAATTTTCCTCCATTGCCACCTGCTGCTGTCGGTTGGCCTCCTGCTGAGCCGCTGTAGCTTGCAGCAAGGCTTTAAGCAGATCCTCCATGTCAACAGATTTTTCAGGCGGCTTTGCAGCTGCTTTCACCCAGGACATATATCAAACCCTCAGGGGTGAGTCTCAGTAACTTCACAAAGCTGCTGCTTTCACTTATGCGCAGAACGGCCTGCTCGCATTCTCCACCAAGTTGTAACACTGTAGGGGTGCAAGGTGCCTTTTCCTGGGGAATATGGCAGCACGCAGCAGCTGAGGAACAACACAAGTCCAGTTTCTGGTACAACTGACCCCGGCCAGTTTTATTGAAACAGAAAATAAAACAAACCCCAAAATAAAAATACCTTGCCTGTCCGGCACTAACTAAACATAAGATGTTCCTAACTGTCACTAAACAAAACACAGAGTTCTTCAGTACATACTGTATAGCTTACTTGCATCAGAAAGCGTGTCTCTCACACACAGATCCTGCAGCCTTCCCAGGCAGTCTGCCCATACTAATCAGGTTAGAAGCACTATATCACTCTTACACAGCTGAAACCCTGATTAGCCCTCTGTGAGGCCAAAGACCCGAACTGGGCCCAATGTCTAGAACTCGCCTTATCTCTCTCTCAGAGCCTTTACCCAGCTTTTACAGCAAACTGAAAAGGTTCAGACAAAACAAAAAGCATTTTTCCTAGAAGTTAACATTTTCTAAAACATGTAAGACAAGAACCTGGGACAAATATACCTGCCCTCAAACACTATCCCAGTGTTCTTGTCACAATATATATATATATATATATATATATATATATATATATACATGCACTGCTCAAAGAAATAAAGGGAACACTAAAATAACACATCCTAGATCTAAATGAATGAAATATTCCTATTAAATACTTTGTTCTTTACATAGTTGAATGTGCTGACAACAAAATCACACAAAAATTATCAATGGAAATCAAATTTATTAACCCATGGAGGTCTGGATTTGGAGTCACACTCAAAATTAAAGTGGAAAAACACACTACAGGCTGATCCAACTTTGATGTAATGTCCTTAAAACAAGTCAAAATGAGGCTCAATAGTGTGTGTGGCCTCCTCGTGCCTGTATGACCTCCCTACAACGCCTGGGCATGCTCCTGATGAGGTTGTGGATGGTCTCCTGAGGGATCTCCTCTCAGACCTGGACTAAAGCATCTGCCAACTCCTGGACAGTCTGTGGTGCAACGTGGCCTTGGTGGATGGAGCGAGACATGATGTCCCAGATGTGCTCAATTGGATTCAGGTCTGGGGAATGGGTGGGCCATTCCATAGCATCAATGCCTTCATCTTGCAGGAACTGTGTCACAACTGAGGGCCTGAGCTGACGGAAGGCAGCCTCAGTTGTAGGGGCTGAGATGTACCGGATCCTGGGAGGTTGTATCAGACCCCTGGACATGTAAGTAACATGAAGAGAAACCGCCCGAAGGCGTGACCACGACAACTTGAGTAAAAGTCAATGATATTTATTTATGACAAACTCCATGCATCACAGTAGCAGTAAAAGGTAACATAAAAATCAGCAGAGAAATAATAATACAGTTCCTGGGTACTACAGTGTGGCAGGGGCCACAGAGCTCTGGTGGTATGAGACAGTTCTTATTATCTGCAAGTTGGAAAGTCCTTACCAGGCTCAACTGTAGCAATGAGGAAAGCCCAGGGTCGTACCAGCTGGTGTTCCAGGGAAAGCTGGACTGCTGTAGATAAAATGCTGCTGTGGGTACTGGTTAGAACCAGACAGGTGTTGGCACGGAGTGGATACTGGCTGGAACCAGTTAAATAATAAATAAAGCTTGAGAGCGATGCAATGTAGATGAAATGTAGAATTTGAGAGCGGAGAAATAATAATACCGGTGGAGAGTGGTAAACTGCAGAAAGGACACCGGCCCTTTAAGAGAAGCTGTACACTGCTGGAAGCTGAGCTGGAAGCAGGTGATGTTGTAGCTGGAAACAGGTGAGTCCAGTATGGATCGGAGAGTCAGGCTACACCGCAGATGGAATGCTGGTGCGGGTCTCTATAGCAGAAGTCTGGAGACAGGAGCTGGAACCTGGAAGACATTCACAGAAGAGAGACAAACTGGAACTAGGTTTGACAACCAAAGCACTGACGCCTTCCTTGCTCAGGCACAACCTATTTATACCTGCAGCAAGGAAGGCGTTGGCTAGGCAATTATGCAAATTAATAATACTGACAACGGATTGGTAGGAATGATCAGCTGACAGAATCCAAGATGGCTGCGCCCATGCAGACACTTGGAGGGAAGTTTGGATTGTAATCCATGTGGTCTGGAAAACAGTAATGGCGGCGCCGGCCACCGGAGACAGGAGACGCCAGGCTGACAGATGCACATCCGACCACGCGGACACAGCGGAGGCCGCGGCTGACGTAATCGCCACTCTGAATGCAGAAGCTCAGGGACGGCGGCGGAGGCCGCGGGAGACGCCATGCCAGATGTATAAGGCGTTACTGTGACTGCGTCCAGAGAGACAGGAGAGGATGCGGGAATGTGCACATCAGGATAACAGATGGGATCCGGTCCTGGAGCGCTGAGCCAGCCTTAGGAGGCATCTGATAGGTAAGAAATGGCGTCCAGATACCCGGATCGTGACAGCACCCCCCCCCCCCCCCCTTTAGGAGTGGCCCCAGGACACTTCTTTGGCTTTTGAGGAAACTTGGAATGGAATCTCCGGACCAAGGCAGGAGCATGGACATCAGAAGCATTGGTCCATGAACGTTCCTCAGGGCCATAACCCTTCCAGTCAATAAGATACTGAAGTTGACCGTAACGGTGACGTGAGTCCAGGATCTTGGCTACTTCATACTCAACGCCTCGTTGAGTTTGGACTTTCGGAGTTGGAGGAAGTGAGGAATGAAACCGATTCAAGATTAACGGTTTCAACAGGGAAACATGGAATGTCCGGGTATCTTTAAGAAGGGAGGCAACTGGAGTCTGTAAGCAACAGGATTGATGACTTGATCAATTTTAAAAGGACCGATGTAGCGAGGTGCAAACTTCATACTGGGAACTCTTAACCTCAAATTCTTCGTGGATAACCATACCCGATCACCCACCTTGAGAGCAGGAACTGCTCGACGCTTCTTATCCGCAAACTTCTTGTACCTGAACGATGCCTTGAGCAGAGCTGATCGTACGCTCTTCCAGATATTGGCAAACTGATGCAAGGTGATATCCACTGCGGGAACAGAAGTTGCTGGAAGCGGTTGGAACTCAGGGACTTTAGGGTGGAATCCAAAGTTGGTGAAGAATGGTGTTGAAGAAGATGAAGAATGATACTGGTTGTTATGACAGAACTCGGCCCAGGGAAGTAATTGAACCCAGTCATCTTGAGAGGAGGACACATAGATGCGGAGGAAGGACTCCAAGTCCTGATTCACCCTCTCAGTTTGACCATTGGTCTGAGGATGGTAAGCCGTGGAAAACTTTAGCTTGACTTGGAGGACTTGACATAAACTTCGCCAGAATTTGGCTGTGAATTGAACTCCTCGATCTGAGATAATTTCTTCTGGAAGACCGTGGAGTCGAAAGATCTCTTGTATGAATACTTGAGCCAACTTGGAAGCTGACGGAAGACCGGTGAGAGGAATGAAGTGTGCCATCTTGGTGAACCGGTCAACTACCACCCAGATGGTATTAAACTTGTTGCACATGGGCAAATCTGTAATAAAATCCATCGACAAATGGGTCCATGGTCGACGGGGAACAGATAGTGGAACCAGTTGCCCCGCAGGCGACTGGCGGGATACTTTATGTTGAGCACACTTTGGGCAAGATGCAATAAACTCCAAAACGTCCTTTTTCAGAGTTGGCCACCAATAGGACCTAGAGATAAACTCCAGGGTTTTTTGGATACCTGTATGTCCGGCAAAGCGGGAAGCATGGGCCCAATGCATGAGCTTCTTCCTTAGTGTCGGCTTCACAAAACTTTTCCCTGATGGGGGCGTAGAGTCCATCCCTACCGTGGAGAATGCCAACGGATTTATAATAGGATGCTTGTCTGAAGACTCTGACTCATTTTCTTGCTCCCATGAGCGGGAAAGGGCATCGGCCTTGCGATTCTGAGAGCCCGGACAGAACTGGAGTTTAAAGTCGAACCTGGAAAAGAAAAGTGCCCATCTGGCCTGACGAGGGTTGAGACATTGTGCGCCTTTCAGATATAGAAGGTTCTTGTGGTCTGTAAGGATGGTGATTCAATGAGAAGCTCCCTCCAACAGATATCTCCACTCCTCTAGAGCGAGCTTGATGGCTAGCAACTCCTGGTCGCCAATGGCATAGTTGCGCTCTGCTGGGGAGAACTTCCGTGAGAAGAAACTGCAAGGATGTAAATGGCCATCTTTAGCCCTCTGAGATAACACCGCTCCTACTCCAACGGAGGAGGCATCCACCTCTAAGATGAAAGGAGAGTCGATGTCAGGCTGTTTCAGGACAGGCGCAGAGATGAACCTCTGTTTTAAAAGATGAAAAGCTTGCATGGCTTCTTCAGACCACTTGGACGGGTTAGCACCCTTCTTGGTGAAAGCAGTAATAGGCGCCACAATGGTGGAAAAGTCTCGTAGAAAACTTTCGGTAATAATTGGCGAACCCTAAGAACCTCTGGACCCCTTTGAGGGTTAAGGGTACCGGCCAATTCTGGATTGCTTGTAGTTTCTCAGGATCCATCTCTAGTCCGGAACCGGACACAATGTACCCTAGAAACGGAATGGACTTGACTTCAAAGACGCATTTCTCTAATTTGCAATAGAGATGATTGACACGGAGACGGGACAGAACCTCCTTTACCCAAAAACGATGTTCCTCTAAATTGTTGGCAAAAATGAGGATATCATCTAGATAAACCACGACATGACGGTATAGAATGTCTCTGAAGATCTCATTGACGAAATGCTGGAAGACAGCTGGAGCATTGCTCAATCCGAAGGGAATGACGAGGTACTCATAATGTCCGTCACGGGTGTTAAATGCGGTCTTCCACTCGTCACCCTCACGGATCCGGATGAGATTGTATGCACCTCTCAAGTCCAGCTTTGTAAAGATGGTAGCACCGCTAACTCTGTCAAAGAGCTCAGTAATCAGGGGTAAAGGATAGCGGTTCTTGATGGTAATGTCGTTCAAACCTCTGTAGTCGATGCACGGCCGCAGACCACCATCCTTCTTTTTTACAAAAAAGAAGCCTGCGCCGGCTGGAGAAGAAGAAGGTCGAATGAACCCCTTTGCTAGGTTCTCTTTAATGTATTCCTCCATAGAATGCGTCTCGGGCAGAGACAACGGATAAGTTCGGCCTCGAGGTGGAACCTTCCCTGGAACGAGATCAATCGGGCAGTCCCATTCTCTATGAGGAGGAAGGATATCAGCAGAAGCTTTACTGAACACATCCGTGAAATCTTGATATGGAGGAGGTGGAACATCAGACGACCTGGGGGAGGAAGAACAGACAGGCAACACTTTAAACAAACATGTCTCAGCACAGGAGGAACCCCATGCCAGGATTTGCGTAGTCGTCCAATCAATTGTAGGATTGTGAAGACGGAGCCATGGAAGGCCCAGGACCACAGGATGTGTGGCTCTTGGAATCACTAAAAGTGAAATAAGTTCGGAATGAAGAACTCCCACTCTCAGACGAACTGGTAGAGTCCTTAGAGCAATAACTGTATCAAAAATTTTACTGCCATCCACGGCAGTTAAGGAAAAGGAGGAAGGAAGTCTCTCGGTGGGTAGGGACCACCGTTTAACATAGGCTTCGGTAATAAAGTTCCCAGCTGCTCCGGAATCCAGGAGGGCAATGACGTTCTGATAACATTGAGCAACTTGAAGCGAGACTGGGAGATTACAATCTTGAGGAGATGGAGAGGAGATCATTACTCCTAGCCGGCCCTCTCCTTGGCGAGCTAGGATTTGGAGTTTTCCCGGACGTTTGGGACAGGCATTAATAGTGTGAGACGGAGCTGCACAATACAGACAGAGAGACTCAGAGAGACGTCTTCGGCGCTCAGCAGGAGTTAAACGGGAACGGCCAATTTGCATGGGTTCATCTTTAGTTGGTGACAGTTGGCGAGGAGGAGGAGCAGAAGATTTTGGAGCAGATGATCTTCCACGCTCAATTGCTCTCTCTCTGAAACGTAAGTCAACTTTTGTACAAAGTGAGATTAGCTCATCTAACTTGGAGGGTAAGTCTCTGGTAGCTAACTCATCTTTAATACGCTCGGATAAACCATGCCAGAATGCAGCATACAGGGCCTCGTCATTCCATGCCAGTTCAGATGCCAGGATCTGGAACTGTATAAGATATTGTCCTACAGTATGTGATCCCTGGCGTAAACGGAGAATCTCAGACGAAGCTGAAGTTACCCGGCCTGGCTCGTCGAAGATGCGCCTGAATGTTGACACGAATGCAATGTAAGAAGATAGCAGGGTGTCGGACCTCTCCCATAACGGTGATGCCCAGTCAAGGGCTGAGCCACTGAGAAGAGAGATGATGTAGGCAATTTTTGTTCGGTCACTGGGAAAATTGCCAGGTTGTAGCTCAAACTGAATCTCACACTGGTTGAGAAATCCCCTGCAGAATCTTGGAGATCCGTCAAATTTTGCTGGCGTTGGAAGATGAAGACGTGGAGCAGAAACGGGTAAGGTGGGTGGGGTTATAGTTGGAGTCACTGTGGTTGACGCCCCAGATGCGCCTGATCCACGGAGAGTTGTCTGAATCCCATCAAGCCGAGTAGAGAGATCCTGGAGACAGCGGATGATGTGGCCCTGTGCAGCCTCCTGATGTTCAAGTCGGGCTGCCAGTTCTTGCATCGGCCTGGCCGCTTGATCCTGGTCTCCGGCTGGATTCATTTGGTCAGTGCTTACTGTCCCAACTGAGGGCCTGGGCTGACGGAAGGCAGCCTCAGTTGTAGGGGCTGAGATGTACCCGAACCTGGGAGGTTGTATCAGACCCCTGGACATGTAAGTAACATGAAGAGAAACCGCCCGAAGGCGTGACCACGACAACTTGAGTAAAAGTCAATGATATTTATTTATGACAAACTCCATGCATCACAGTAGCAGTAAAAGGTAACATAAAAATCAGCAGAGAAATAATAATACAGTTCCTGGGTACTACAGGGTGGCAGGGGCCACAGAGCTCTGGTGGTATGAGACAGTTCTTATTATCTGCAAGTTGGAAAGTCCTTACCAGGCTCAACTGTAGCAATGAGGAAAGCCCAGGGTCGTACCAGCTGGTGTTCCAGGGAAAGCTGGACTGCTGTAGATAAAATGCTGCTGTGGGTACTGGTTAGAACCAGACAGGTGTTGGCACGGAGTGGATACTGGCTGGAACCAGTTAAATAATAAATAAAGCTTGAGAGCGATGCAATGTAGATGAAATGTAGAATTTGAGAGCGGAGAAATAATAATACCGGTGGAGAGTGGTAAACTGCAGAAAGGACACCGGCCCTTTAAGAGAAGCTGTACACTGCTGGAAGCTGAGCTGGAAGCAGGTGATGTTGTAGCTGGAAACAGGTGAGTCCAGTATGGATCGGAGAGTCAGGCTACACCGCAGATGGAATGCTGGTGCGGGTCTCTATAGCAGAAGTCTGGAGACAGGAGCTGGAACCTGGAAGACATTCACAGAAGAGAGACAAACTGGAACTAGGTTTGACAACCAAAGCACTGACGCCTTCCTTGCTCAGGCACAACCTATTTATACCTGCAGCAAGGAAGGCGTTGGCTAGGCAATTATGCAAATTAATAATACTGACAACGGATTGGTAGGAATGATCAGCTGACAGAATCCAAGATGGCTGCGCCCATGCAGACACTTGGAGGGAAGTTTGGATTGTAATCCATGTGGTCTGGAAAACAGTAATGGCGGCGCCGGCCACCGGAGACAGGAGACGCCAGGCTGACAGATGCACATCCGACCACGCGGACACAGCGGAGGCCGCGGCTGACGTAATCGCCACTCTGAATGCAGAAGCTCAGGGACGGCGGCGGAGGCCGCGGGAGACGCCATGCCAGATGTATAAGGCGTTACTGTGACTGCGTCCAGAGAGACAGGAGAGGATGCGGGAATGTGCACATCAGGATAACAGATGGGATCCGGTCCTGGAGCGCTGAGCCAGCCTTAGGAGGCATCTGATAGGTAAGAAATGGCGTCCAGATACCCGGATCGTGACAAACTGCTGACACACTCCAGCCACATGAGGTCTAGCATTGTCTTGCATAAGGAGGAACCCAGGGCCAACCAGTCCAGCATATGGTCTCACAAGGGGTCTGAGGATCTCATCTCGGTACCTAATGGCATCTCGGTACCTAATGGCAGTCAGGCTTCCTCTGGCAAGCACATGGAGGGCTGTGCGGCCCCCCAAAGAAGTGCCACCCCACACCATTACTGACCACTGCCAAACCAGTCATGCTGAAGGATGTTGCAGGCAGCAGAACATTCTCCTTTGCGTCTCCAGACTGTGTCACGTCTATCACATGTGCTCAGTGAGAACCTGCTTTCATCTGTGAAGAGCACAGGGCGCCAGTGGTGAATTTGCCAAACGTCCTGCACGGTGTTGGGGTGTAAGCACAACCCCCACCTGTGGATGTCGGGCCCTCATACCACTCTCATGGAGCCACATTTGTGGCTTGCTGGAGGTCATTTTGCAGGGCTCTGGCAGTGCTCCTCCTGTTCCTCCTTGCACAAAGGCGGAGGTAGCGGTCCTGCTGCTGAGTTGTTGCCCTCCTACAGCCTCCTCCACGTCTCCTGATGTACTGGCCTGTCTCCTGGTAGCGCCTCCATGCTCTACACACTACGCTGACAGACACAGCAAACCTTCTTGCCACAGCTCGCATTGATGTGCCATCCTGGATGAGCTGCACTACCTGAGCCACTTGTGTGGGTTATTGACTCCGTCTCATGCTACCACTAGAGTGAAAGCACCGCCAGCTTTCAAAAGTGACCAAAACATCAGCCAGAAAGCATAGGAGCTGAGAAGTGGTCTGTGATCACCACCTGCAGAACAACTCCTTTATTGGGGGTGTCCTGCTAATTGTCTATAAATTCCACCTGTTGTCTATTCCATTTGCACAACAGCATGTGAAACTGATTGTCAAGTGGACAGTTTGATTTCACAGAAGTGTGATTAACTATATAAACACACACACACACACACACACACACACACACACACACACACACACACACACACAATTATACCTGTTATGCGCTCAAATCTATATATATACTGTATAATTAGTTTACAACTTTATCTTAAGCGCTGTTAACTCCAAAGTGCCCTTTGCCAGCAAGGGTCATTAAAATAAATACAGAAAAATTATGGAGTAGCGCACACCTAGTGGAACAAGGAGACAATTTATATATTTACTGAATATTAATATATTTATTTATATATCTTGAGCTATGATGAGGACGATTCAATATACCGAGTCACCTTGTAAATTTGAATACACAATTTTAATAAAAATACAATAAAATATTTAAAATTCACATTTGTGTCATATTAATTTTTCACAGAAGGTACTTATATCCACTGTGCTCTGTATTGGAACAAAGTTTTCAATTTTTACATCTCCCTATAAGAATATAGCATCATCCAATGAGCTTTGTCCTATATATCTTCCTCAATGGTGTTTCTTTTCTTTTGTAGATCAAGTCTAATGGACAAATGTTCAACTCTAAATTTCTCCTTTTAGACTTCAAAAATATACACTTTCAATTCCTTGTATGTCAAATCTTAAGGTGCATACACACGGTGTGACGGGGTGTCACGGCCAACACTGACTATATTGTGCCCGGAGGCATGTAGTTAGTATTGGCACTGCCTGCACCCACTATATTTTATTGCGATACTGATCCCCAGCATTGGCATCGCAAGCTTATACACACGGTGCGATATGCACTATGGTGGTCATTCCGAGTTGTTCGCTCGGTAAATTTCATCGCATCGCAGCGATTTTCCGCTTAGTGCGCATGCGCAATGTTCGCACTGCGACTGCGCCAAGTAAATTTGCTATGAAGTTAGGTATTTTACTCACGGCTTTTTCTTCGTTCAGGCGATCGTAATGTGATTGACAGGAAGTGGGTGTTTCTGGGCGGAAACTGTCCGTTTTATGGGCGTGTGGGAAAAAACGCTACCGTTTCTTAGAAAAACGCGGGAGTGGCTGGAGAAACGGAGGAGTGTCTGGATGAACGCTGGGTGTGTTTGTGATGTCAAACCAGGAACGACAAGCACTGAACTGATCGCAGTGGCAGAGTAAGTCTCGAGCTACTCAGAAACTGCACAGAGAAGTTTTTTCGCAATATTGCGAATCTTTCGTTCGCAATTTTAAGAAGCTAAGATTCACTCCCAGTAGGCGGCGGCTTAGCGTGTGCAATGCTGCTAAAATCGGCTTGCGAGCGAACAACTCGGAATGAGGGCCCATGTTTCTATGCGATATGGACTATATAGTCCATATCAGACGGAAAATCGCACCGTGTGTATGCACCTTTAAGAGAACTGACTAAGAGAGTGAGTTTTTCTTCTTTAGGTGAATTTTAAGTAGAGATGAGCAGGTTTGGTTCCCTGAAAAGCTAAACCCCCCCCCCCCCCCCCCCAAACTTCACTACCCGAGCCCGGATCTGAATCAGGCTCGGGTTTTCAGGCCTGACTCGGAATCCAGAACGAGGCAAAACTTCATCATCCCGCTGTAGGATTCTCGCGGGGTTTAGATTCCATATAAGGAGCAGCCCTTCGCCATAATTTTCACTCCGGCATTGGAGAGTGTAGAGAGAGGACGTGTCTCCATCCTCAGAGTCCTGCATCAGTACAGTGGTGGTGTCTTGTGCTGCATCAGTCCAGTCACAGTGGTGGTGTCCTCTGCTGCCATATGTCCAGTGCTGCTGTATAAATCCAGTCCAGTGGTGCTGTGTTGTGCTGCATCAGTCCAGTGGTGGTGTAATGTGCTGCATCAGTCCAGTCACAGTGGTGGTGTCCTCTGCTACCATATGACCAGTGCTGCTGTATAAGTCCAGTCCATTGCAGTGGTGCTGTGTTATCCTGCATCAGTCCAGTGGTGATGTCCCTGTGCTGCTTTATATGTCCAGTGATACTGCCGTATATATGTCCACCGGTACTGCCATATAAATCCAGTGATACTGCTGTATATGTCCAGTGCTACCGCCATATAATTCCAGTGGTACTGGTGCATAAATCCAGTCTAGTGATACTGCCATATATGTTCAGTGATACTACCGTATAATTCCAGTGGTACTGCCGTATAATTCCAGAGGTACAGCCGTATCATTTCAGTGATACTGTCGTATAATTCCAGTGGTACTGGCGTATAAATCCAGGCCAGTTATACTGCTGTATATGTCCAGTGGTACTGCCATATAATTCCATTGGTACTGCCGTATAATCCCAGTGGTACTGCCGTATAATCCCAGTGGTACTGCCGTATAATTCCAGTGGTACTGCCGTATAATTCCAGTGATACTGTCGTATAATTCCAGTGGTACTGGCATATGATTCCAGTGGTACTGAAGTATAAATCCAGTCCAGTGATACTGCCATATATGTCCAGTGGTACTGCCATATAATTCCAGTGATACTGCCGTATATGTCTAGTGGTCGTGCCGTAGAAATCCAGTGGTACTGGAGTATAAATCTAGTCCAGTGATACTGTTGTATAAATCCAGTGATACTGACGTATATGTCCAGTAGTACTGCCATATAAATCCAGTGGTAGTGTTGTATAAATCCAGTTCAGTGATACTGCCGTATATGTCCAGTGGTACTGCCGTATAAATCCAGTGGTACTGGCGTATAAGTCCAGTGGTACTGCCGTATAAATCCAGTCCAGTGATACTTCCATATATGTCTAGTGGTACTGCCATGTAAATCCAGTTATACTGCTGTATATGTCCAGTGGTACTGCCGTATAAATCCAGTGGTACTGTTGTATAAATCCAGTTCAGTGATACTGCCATATATGTCCAGTGGTACTGCGTATAAATCCAGTGGTACTGTCGTATAATTCCAGTCTAGTGATACGGCCGTATATGTCCAATGATACTGCTGTATAATTCCAGTGGTACTGGAGTATAAGTCCAGTGATACTGCCATATAAATCCAGTTCAGTGGTACTGCTGTATATGTCCAGTGGTACTTTCGTATAATTCCAGTTATACTGACGTATAATTCCAGTGATACTGCTGTATAATTCCAGTGGTACTGGTGTATAAGTCCAGTGATACTGCCGTATAAATCCAGTCCAGTGGTACTGCTGTATAAATCCAGTGGTACTGCCGTATAAGTCCAGTGTTACTGCCATATAATTCCAGTGATACTGACGTATAATTCCAGTGATACTGCCGTATAATTCCAGTAGTGCTGCAGTATAAGTCCAGTCCAGTGGTGCTGCCATATAAGTTCAGTGGTGTTGTCCTGTGCTGTATATTATTTACTCCAAATAAAGGGGTTATTAATATGTAGAGGTACGCTCTCCTGTACCGCATATTGTTATATAACTCCAGAAAAATAATGGAGAACAAAAATTTGGAGGATAAAATAGGGAAAGATCAAGAACCACTTCCTCCAAGTGCTGAAGATGATGCCACTAGTCATGACATAAACGATGAAATGCCATCAACGTCGTCTGCCAAGACCGATGCCCAATATACGACATGGAGTGGCAAGGAATGGTTAAGGCCTTGGCATATGTTCATAACTAGTGGTTCAACTTCACATGACGATGTAAGTCCTCATCCTCCCGCTAGGAAAATGATAACAGTAAAGCTGGCAAAAGCACAGCAAAGAACTGTACGTTCTAAGATGGTATCACAAATCCCCAAGGAGAGTCCAAGTGTGTCGGCAGTTTCGATACCTGACCTTCCCAACACTGGATGGGAAGAGGTGGCTCCTTCCACCATTTGCACGCCCTCTGCAAGTGCTGAAAATAGCACCCACAATCCAGTTTCTGATATTCAAATTGAAGATGTCACTGTTGAAGTACACCAGGATGAGGATATTGGTGTTGCTGGTGCTGAGGAGAAAGTTGACAATGAGGATTCTGATGGTGATGTGGTTTGTTTAAATCAGGCACCGGGGGAGACACCTGTTGTCCGTGGAATGAAGAAACCCATTGTGATGCCTGGGCAAAATACCAAAAAAGCCACCTCTTTGGTGTGGAATTATTCCTCCACAAATCCGGACAACAGGTGTCAAGCCATATGTTTCCTCTGTCAATCTGTAATAAGTAGGGGTAAGGACGTTAACCACCTAGGAACATCCTTCCTTATACGTCACCTGCAGCGCATTCATCAGAAGTCAGTGTCAAGTTGTGAAACTTTGGGTAAGAGCGTAAGCAGTCCACTGACACCTAAATCCCTTCTTCCTCTTGTACCCAAGCTCCTGCAAGCCACACCACCAACTCCCTCAATGTCAACTTCCTCCTCAGTCAGGAATGTCAGTAGTCCTGCAGGCTATGTCACTGACAAAACTGAGGCCTCTCCTAACCGGGATTCCTCCGGAGGATCCTTGAGTGGTACGCCTACTGCTGCTGTTGCTGCTGCTGCTGTTGTTGCTGCTGGGAAAATTGGAATACCACTTGTACTACTTTCAGTAAGCTACTGACTGTCCAACAGTCCTTTGTGAGGAAGATGAAATATTACAGCAGTCATCCTGTTGCAAAGCGGATAACCGAAGCTTTGACAGCTATGTTGGTGTTAGACGTGCATCCGGTATCCTCCATTAGTTCAGTGGAACTTAGAGAATTGATGGAGGTAGTGTCCCCCGTTACCAAATCCCATCTAGGTTCCACTTCACTAGGCAGGCGATACCAAGAATGTACAGAGACGTCAGAAAAAGTGTTCTCACTCAGTGCCCTAAAAAATGCAGTTGTACCCACTGTCCACTTAACCACGGAGATGTGGGCAAGTGGAACAGGGCAGACTAAGGACTATATGATTATGACAGCCCACTGGGTAGATGTATGGCCTCCCGCAGCAACAACAGCAGCGGCACCAGTAGCAGCATCTCGCAAACGCCAATGCAGTCCTAAGCAGGCTACGTTATGTATCACTGCTTTCTGTAAGAGGCACACCACTGACAACCTCTTACGGAAACTGAAGGACATCATCGCACAATGGCTTACCCTAATTAGACTCTACTGGGGATTTGTGATATCGGACAACGCCACCAATACTGCGCGTGCATTACATCTGGGCAAATTCCAGCACATCCCATGTTTTGCACATACATTTAATTTGGTGGTGCCAAGTTTTTTTTTAAATGACAGGGGCGTGCATAAGATGCTGTTGGTGGCCCGTAAAACTGCGGGCCACTTTCGACATTCAGCCACCGCGTTCTGAAAATTGGAGTGCCAGCAAACACTCCTGAACCTGTCCTGCCATCATCTGAAGCAAGAGGTGTTAACGAGGTGGAATTCAACTCTCTATATGCTTCAGAGGATGGAGGAGCAGAAAAAGGACATTCAAGCAGAGGCAAAGGAGGGGGAATGCACCTGACTCAAGTGCAGTGGAGAATGATTTCTGTCTTGTGCAAGGTTCTCCAGCCCTTCGAACTTGCCACACGTGAAGTCAGTTCAGACACTGTCAACTTGGGTCAGGTCATTCCCCTCATCAGGCTTGTGCAGAAGCAGCTGGAGAAAATGACGGAGGAGCTAAGATGGAGCGATTTCACAAAGTATGTGGGACGGCTGGATGGAGCCCTTCATTCACTTTGCTAGGATTCAAGGGTGGTCAATCTGTTGAAATCAGAGCACTACATTTTGACCACCATGCTCGATCCTAGGTTTTAAGTCTACATTGCATATCTCTTTCCAGCAGACACAAGTCTGCAGAGGTTCAAGCACCTGCTGGTAAGAAAATTGTCAACTCAAGCGGAACGTGACCCGTCAACAGCGCCTCTTCATTTTCATCCGCAATTGGGACTGTGAGGAAAAGGATAAGATTTCCTAGCCCACTCACTGGCGGTGATGCAGGGCAGTCAGGAGCGAGTGCTGACATCTGGTAACGCAGCTAGTATCTTTCTAATATCACTTATTCTCACTTTTTTATATATGTCACAGCTTAAAGTCCTTATTGAATTAATGATTTAAATTAAATGCAATAACATTTAGTTTTAGTAATTGTACTTAAATATTTGTATTTTTTATTTTTAGGTGGACATGTCTCATAGAAACAAATGAACACATAAAAAAATAATTCCTTCCCCAACTAGTGAAAGCATGGTGCCCCTTCCTTACAGGGGAATACATATGGGTGAATGTCTGACAGGATGCCAGCCATCACTATACCAACAATGGCATCCCATCAGCCAGAATCATACAGCGAGTATCGGGTTAGATTCCCAATCGGGTGGTGGAATGGACCCACCACCTAAGTGGGAATATGGGGCTGCGGTCAGAATTCTTCCAATGTTGGTATCTTGAACGCCAGGATCCCGACAGGTGGTATATTAACAACAACATCTTACAGGGTTGGTATTGGAGACCGTGATTTAACCAAATTACTAACTATTATAGCTGGAGCAGGGAAATTTTGCACCCTTTGTCAGCCCTGCCTCCAAACACAGGGCATCATGATGTCATGCCGCTGGCACCAGAGAATACAGCAATTCCTGGAGCATTCATAAAATTTTTCAGGTGGCTGTATAGGCTGCAGGGTGCATGTCCTCTTCAGCAGTATTACAGGCGACCTGCAAGACAAATACAGGTGCCATGGAGCAGTGACTGTGCCACCCCAGGATACTGTACCCTATGCAACAACATGACTTACACACTCCTTGTTATAGCCCTGGACTGGAGCTTTTGTAATTAATAATTAAAAAGCTATAAGCAATGTCATTATAATTTCATATTACAATCATAACATATCTAAAATAGTGGCGTTCACACAAAATTGTGAATCTATTAAACATGTTTTAATGTATATTTTTGATTTCTTACAAGAGGAAGCCACAAACATTTAAACAGATTTATTTATGACATACACGTCAGTTTAGAAATGACAGAGTTGTAGCAGAGTTAAACAAACACCCTTAAGCGGACCTTATTGTGGGTGAATTTGCTCTGTGAATGTAGACAATGCAGAGTCATATTTCAATTACACCCACACTTGTGAGCAAAGACCTGAATTGAGTTGTAGTAGTATGTCCTCATGTAAGTTTCAGTGATGGCGTATGCACACAAATGAGGGCCATCCAGACCTGGTGAAAATGTGCATGCTTGGAAGCCTATGTTTTGCACTTACTGATGGGTGTAGTATGGCTGATCGATAGTCTCCGGACCGCCGGTCAGCATACTGACGCTGGGATCCCGGCAGAATACCGACGCCGGGATCCCGGCGGGGAGGGGCGAGTGCAGCAAGCCCCTTGCTGGTTCCTGGCGCTTGCCACGCTGCAGGCTCGGTGGCGACCTGCAGTCGCCACGGGTTCTAATCCTACTCTATGGGTGTCTTGGACACCCAAGAGTGGAAATAATTCCTGTTGGTCAGCATGCCGACCGTTGGGATAGTGAGGGGGCGGGATTTTGGGGGATGTCATGTGACGGTCGGTCTGCTGACCGCCGGTCACATGAATACTATTCCTTACTGATATATGCACATAAACCGACCCACATATTGCGGTACTGTTTGGTGCACAAAAGACTTCTGTCTGAAAATTTGCATCAATAATGTGACAAAAGTACAATGAATAGGTACCCTGGACACTAATGCTGGCATTGCAGGTAGCTTCTGTGTGCAGCTCTGAAACTAACCTGAATAAAAATGCATAAACACTGAGGACTTATATGAGTGACCAGTGCCATGCATCACACCATACATTGTTGTGCTTAATCTGCGGCTTTATAACAATTCCTCTGTAATAAAATACAGGATTGACGTAGAGCCCACCAGATGAGGTTACTTTGTCATGGTAGCATGGTCAATATATTTTTGGACAAAAATTATGCTAAACACCTCACTTTGCTCTATGTTAGATTTCAGAGTTTAGTATGATTATTCTGATTAGCAGTCCTTAGTACTATAGAGTGAGAATCTGCATTTTCTTTTTTTCTGTGTGGATCTACAAGTCTCAGCAATGATAGCACCTTTTGAATGCACCTTCTGTGAATGCATTTGCGTACATCTCAGAATCTGTCACTATATCGGGTAGTATTGAACTAATAATTCTGTGACTATTGTTAAAATATGGATTTTTTATGCAAATTAGCACATTTAATTTGCTTCATTAAAGGTGCATTTTCAACAATATTACATGGATGTACACTTAATGATGTTTGCAAGTCTGAAAACTAAAGATTTATTTTAAAACATTTTCAATTAATTCTTTCAAATGATCAAGTGAAAAGTATGATTCATTAATAAAATACTTTTGTGAATATCAAGTTAATCTGCAAAATTAAAGAAGGAAGGTTTGAATTATTTTCATTATGAGATGTTTGGGAATTGTGCTTGTGTCCATTATGAAAGAGCAAAACTGCCAACCACATTTAGAGTTCATGCACAGGACCGGGTAGAAAGATTGTTGGGAGGGGTTGTTAACCCGGCGGTCTTGGTGCACATTGGCACCAATGACAAAGTTAGTGGTAGGTGGGATGTCCTTAAGAAAGATTATAGGGATTTAGGCCATAAACTAAAGGCAAGGACATCTAGGGTAATATTCTCAGAAATATTACCAGTGCCATGCGCTAACCCAGGGAAGCAGAGGGAGATTAGGGAGGTAAATGTGTGGCTTAGAGACTGGTTGTGTCCCTGGAACACTTGGCGAACTTCTCAGTCAAGTGCCATCTTTGTTTTTGCGATGGATGGCACCTGAATGGGGAGGGAGCAGCACTGCTGGGGGGAAGGATGGTAAGAAGCTTGAAGGAGTTTTTAAACTAGGTGCCTGGGGGGAGGGTTTATCTAGAAACTATGGGTCAAGCAGTGAGAATAGTAAGAATGGAGGTAGTGAGCTGAATGAGGGTGGAGAAGGGGGGAGGGAAAGAGCAGCTGGCAAGGGTATTACCAAAACACAAATTAACGATGAACATGGATCACCAATAATGCATATAGAAAATGAAGTTCCTAGCAGTAGAGGGAATACTTATCTTGTATTTTTGTTCTATGTATGTAAACTCTAGAAGCCTTACAGGCAAAAAAGGGGAACTAGAAGTCCTTGCAGCAAACAAACAGTATGATATTATAGGTATTACTGAAACTTGGTGGGCCGAAACTCATGATTGGACAGTTAATCTGGAGGTTATACACTGTTCAGGAGAGACAGATTAAATAAAAGGGGTGGAGGGGTATGTCTCTATGTAAAGCCTTTTTTAAAACCTGATATAAAAACATTCGCGATAGGACTGTAAATACTGTGGAGACTTTATGGGTAGAAATTGCATGTGGGGGAAAGGGAACTATAAAGTTACTTATAGGGATATGCTACAAGCTACCTGATATTAATATGTCTGATGACGAATTGTTACTGATGCAAATTGAAAAAGCATCAGGATTGGAAGACGTAATAGTTTGGGGAGATTTTAACTCTCCAGAGATACAGTGCATCCAGAAAGTATTCACAGTGCTTCACTTTTTCCACATTTTGTTATGTTACAGTCTTATTCTAAAATGGAATAAATAAATTTTTTCCCTCAAAATTCTATGCGCAATACCCCATAATGACAACTTTAAAAAAGTTTTTTTTGAGATTTTTGCAAATTTATTAAAAATAAAAAAACTAAGAAATCACATGTACATAAGTATTCACAGTTTTATTTGCCATGAAGCTCAAATTTGAACTCAGGTGCATCCTATTTCCACTGATCATCCTTGAGAGTCTTAGTTTGGCCTATATAGGGCTGCTTGTGAAAACTGATATTGATTGATTAAGACTCTAAACTTTAGCAAAGTCAGCTTTGACATGATGAGGGAAGCTTTAAGGGACATAGGGGGTCATTCCGACCTGATCGCATGATGCTGTTTTTCGTAGTACAGCGATCAGGTCACTACTGCGCATGCATATGCACTGCAATGGTGTGTTGTACGGGTATAAAGCGGATCGTTGCTGGGCGATGGATTTAACGAAGAATCCATTCGCACAGCTGATCACAAGAAGATTGACAGGAAGAAGGCGTTTATGGGTGTCAACTGACTGTTTTCACGGAGTAGTTGGAAAAACGCAGGCATGTCCAAGCATTTGCAGGACGGGTCTCTGACGTGAATTCCGGCCCCGGACAGGATGAAGTGATCACAGCGGCTGAGTAAGTTCAGACCTACTCAGAAACTGCACAAACTGTTTTTGAATTGCTCAGCTGCACAGGCGTTCACACATTTGCAAAGCTAAAATACAATCCCCTGTGGGCAGCGACTATGCGTTCGCACGGCTGCTAAAAACAGCTAGCGAGAGATCAACTCGGAATGACCCCCATTGACTGGGAAATTTTGTTTGAAGGCAATAATACTACAGAGAAATGGGATGTATTAAAAATGTTGTTCGCTAGTTATACTCGTAAGTTACCGTAATTCCCATGGGCAGCAAATGAAGAAGTAATAATTCCAAACCAATGTGGCTTAACAAAAAGATTAAGGAACTAATGGCCAAAAAGAGGCGAGTATTCAAAAAGCATAAATCGGACGGAAGGTGGAGTCATTCCAGTACTATAATGATTGTAACAAAATATGCAAAAAGAAATCAGTGCATCTAAAATAGAAATGGAAAAGCTAAGAGAAAATTAAAGTAAATCAAACCCCAAAATGTTTTTTAAATACATCAACAGCAAAAGATTAAAGAAAGAGAATATAGGCCCTATAAAAGGCAATTTGGGCATTCTAATCAAACACGATCGTGACATAGCTGAAAAATTAAACAAGTTTTTCTCATCTGTATTCACAAGAGAGGACCAGATGGCGGGATTGACGTATAACCTCAGCACTGATAATGTCCCACTGCTTAATGCTTATTTAAGTGAATTAGTAGTCTGTGGCCTATTAAAAAAAATTAAGAAATATGTCAACTGGTCCTGACGGAATTCACCCAAGGGTTCTCATGGAGCTACACTCCGAATTAGCAAGACCCCAATATTTTGGATTTTCAATGACTCATTTACATCAGGCATGGTCCCCAAAGACTGGCGTATAGCGGAGGTAGTGCCAATATTTAAAAAGGGAAGTCAATCTGAACCGGGTTATTATAGACCAATACGTCTTACATCTATAGTGGGGAAAGTACTGGAAGGTATTTTAAGGTATAAAATACAGGAGTTCCTTCAAACCAATAAGGTTATTAATAGGAACCAACACGGATTTGTGAAGGATAGATCATGTCAAACTAACTTAATAGGCTTTTATGAAACAGTTGGTGCGAACCTCGATCAGGGTAAAGAGGTGGATGTAATCTTTTTAGACTTAGCTAAATCTTTCGATACAGTACCTCACATGAGACTTACCTACAAATTAAGAGAACTTGGGCTAGGGAGCACAATATGCACTTGGGTTAGAAATTGGTTGGACAAAAGGAAGCAGTGAGTGGTGGTAAATGGAATGTTTTAGAATTGGAGTGAAGTACTAAGTGGTGTGCCACAAGGGTACTTGGACCACTATTGTTCAACATTTTTATAAATTATCTAGAAGTACTGTATGTTTAGACAATACAGTGTCAATTTTTGCAGACGATACCAAACTGTGTAAGGTTATAAATTCGGAGGGGGATGCTAAGTCTCTTCAGAACGACTGAAACATGGGCAGCAAAATGGAGAATGAGGTTCAATACAGACAAATGTAAGGTACTGTAATGCACCTTGGTAGCAAGAACAAAAACACTACCAACATACTAAATGGGGAAAAACTAGGGGATTCTGTACTGGAAAAAGATTTAGGTGTTCACATAGGGGGTAATTCAGAGTTGATTGTAGATGTGCTAAATTTAGCACATCTATGATCATTTACTCTGACATGCGGGGGGTCGCTCAGCACAGGGCTAGTCCACCCCGCATGTCAGGCCCTACCCCTCCCCCTGCACAGGTACAAAAGCATCGCACGGCGGTCCCAAATACCAGAACAAATGCATTTCAGAGGCAATTCCTTTGTTAAATGCAAGACAGACAATTAGACATACTGTATTAATTCAAATTCACTTGTATATTTCACAATTAATTAATGTATATGTCTGTGAATCAGAATGAAAGGTACTTACTTTGCGTAAGCTTTTTCCAACAGTGCACTCCAGAACTCATTGCGCTGAGAAGACTTGGTAAACACTAACTGGTTGTTAAAGGTTGGTAAGCAGTCGTCGATGACCACGTCCACCCAATCTCCATAACGCCAAAACTGTAAGAGACAATCATCAGAACACTACAGACTGTAACAGTTGTGCGGTGCAGGTTCTATTAAAAAGAGCTTATTCATAATCATATTGCTACTTATGAAGTATAATATAACATTGTGATAAAGAAAAAAATTGATGATTTCAGAGAATGTTCATTAATATATTTACTTTTATACTACATTATACAGCAAACAAAAATACAATGTACTCATAATAACCTGAGGTCATGTAAAGTATATTGCCAGCAATAATTCCTTTACACATTTCCTCAATATTTTGATGGATATGGGGGACTTAAAGTAAATAATATCTATCTACCTATAAATCAGCAAGCTTTAGTGTTTGGCCTAATTGGCATGTGGTCTTAAGTGTTCCATGTGAAATTACCCTTTTCTTAGTCCTGCATTGGAGGACACTTGAAATATGTTGGGTATATTGTGAGTAAGGCATTGTTACCAAACAGTCCTCAGGGAACCCTAACAGTGTACAGTATATTTCCCAGATCTCTTAGCAGATTCACAGGTGTATTAATAACACTGACTGACACATTTTAAAGATCAACAGGTGTTGCTGAGGGATGTAGTTAATATACTGGCTGTCGGGATCCTGGCGGTCACAAGACCGAGGCTGGAATCCCAACAGTCAGTAAAAATAGGATTTTAATTACTTACCGGTAAATCCTTTTCTCGTAGTCCGTAGAGGATGCTGGGGTCCACATTAGTACCATGGGGTATAGACCGGTCCACCAGGAGCCATTGGCACTTTAAGAGTTTGAGAGTGTGAGCTGGCTCCTCCCTCTATGCCCCTCCTACCAGACTCAGCCTAGAAACTGTGCACAAGGAGAGGGACATCTTCGAGAGAAGGATTATACACAGATAGTGGCGAGATTCATACCAGCTCACACATACAAGGCAAAACAAGCTAACCAGGTTGAAACTCAGCAACCACTGAAACATTACTTACCAAGTAACAATGCAGTACTTAACTAAAAAACAAAGTTGTACAAATCCTATTTTCTCTTACGTCCTAGAGGATGCTGGGGTCCACATTACTACCATGGGTATATACCAAAGCTCCCAGAACGGGAGGGAGAGCACGGAGGCTCCTGCAGAACTGATTGACCAAACTTAAGGTCCTCAGAGGCCAAAGTATTGAACTTGTAGAACTTTGCAAACTTGTTCGACCCCGACCAAGTAGCCGCTCGGCAGAGTTGTAAAGTTGAGACACCCCGGGCAGCCGCCCAGGAAGAACCCACCTTACGAGTAGAGTGGACCTTAACAGACGTAGGGCTCCGTAGCCTGCCGTAGAATATGCATGCTGCATAGTGAACCTTATCCTGCGAGAGATCATCTGCTTAGAAGCAGGACACCCAATTTTCTTAAGATCATACAGGACAAACAGAGAGTCCAATTTTCTGTGACGAACAGTCCTCCTCACATAGATTTTTAGAGCCCTTACAACATCTAAGGACTTTGATGAAATTGAGGGGTCAGTCGCAACTGGCACCCCAATAGGTTGGTTGATATGAAATGCCAACACAACCTTCAGAAGAAACTGCTGACGTGTCCGGAGCTCAGCTCTATCTTCATGGAAGATCAAGTATGGGCTTTTACATGACAAAGCCCACAACTCCGACACACGTCTAGCAGAAGCTAAGGCCAACAAAGTGACAGCCATCCACGTGAGAAACTTGACCTCAACCTTCTGTAGAGGCTCAAACCAGTCCGACAAGAAGAACTGCAACACCACGTTAAGATCCCTGGGCGCCGTAGGCAGTACAAAGGGAGGTTGGATGTGCAGAACTCCCTTCAAAAAAGTCTGAACCTCAGGGAGGGCAGCCAACTGTTTCTGGAAGAAAATGGATAGGGCCGAAATCTGGACCTTTACGGATTCTAACCTCAGGCCCATATCCACACATGATTGCAGGAAGAGAAGAAATCGTCCCAGTTGAAACTCCACCGTAGAAAACTTCTTGGACTCCAAGATACATATTTTTTCCAAATACGATGGTAATGTTTAGACGTTACTCCTTTCCTAGCCTGTATCATGGTAGGAATAACCTTGTTCAGAATGCCCTTCCAAGCTAGTATCTGGCGTTCAAACTCCATGCCGTCAAACGTAGCCGTGGTAAGTCTTGATAGGCGAACGGCCCCTGCTGCAGCAGGTCCTCCCGAAGAGGAAGAGGCCTCGGCTCTTCTAGCAGTAGATCCACAAGATCCGCGTACCAAGACCTTCTTGGCCAGTCTGGAGCAATGGGGATCGCTTGAACCCTTGTTCTCCTTCTGAGCTTTAGCACTCTTGGAATGAGTGGGAGTGGTGGAAACATGTACACCGACAGGGAATACCCACGCAGGGGTGTATCTAGGGGTCCGAGTGCCCCTGGCAAAGTAAGGGGCTGGCGCCCCACCCCAACACACATTTGGAATAAGGTGTGAGTATTGGAAATGGGGCATGGTCTTGTTGGGGAAGGGAGTGGACACAACAGTACTTCCAATTCAATTATGCCACACAGTAGTGTCCCTCATTCACATTACACCGCACAGTAGTGTCTCGTATTCACGTTACACCATCCCTCCACCCTAACCACCTTTCCCACAGCCTGACCTTAACCCCCCCCCAAAAAAAAGCCTCTTCAGTGGTGCCTAACCCTAACCCACCCTTCCTAATCTCCCTCCCTGCAGCCTAACCCTAACACTCCAGCCCTCGCAGCCTAACCCGAACCCTCCCACGTGGCTTGCCAGTGGAGACTTTGGCACCAACTTGATCCGGATTTTGGCATTCTGCATCGCTATCTATGTTGGGATGCCAGCATCAGCATTCCGAGCAGTTTCGGGATGCTGGCGTCAGCTTTCCGACCGCCGGGATGCCAAACGCCGGCATCTTGACTGCATGCTGAATGAAAAGCTAATGAGATGCTGTGAGATGAGCCTCAAATGGACCCAGCCATTAACCAAACACCATTAGTTGGATGGTAGAAGTGCTTCCTGTTAGAAGAAACATCAGGGTGCCATCACTTCCAAGATAAAATGATCAATTATACAATTAACTGATATACATTTCCTTAAACATGGCCTTGAAATAGGTAAGATATGTATTTTCTTTATTACACTCATCAAGTTAAAGTTTTCGCTTACTTACAACTTACTTACATCTAACATGCATGAAAATCATGTAGTTTTCCAGGTACGGTCCCTTCTCCCAAACACGGACACTTTTTTATTATCTTCAACAACTAATAGATCTGTAGCACTGAGCTATACAACAATTGCTGTGTACCAGCGGTACAAATTATGCGGGTACGCTCGGGCAAGGAGTACCCTTAAGAATTTTGCAGCGGGTACGCAGTACCACCTTCCACACACTTTGCCATTGCCACAATTATAATGCGCCACAAAGCAACAAGACCATGGTGCTCGGCAGCATGACGGCTCCTCCCACTTTGTCAGGGTTACTGGGAGTGCGACAGTTGCTGTATTTTCCTGTTATAATGGAGGCATTACTGTATATTGTTATTGAGGCATTACTATATATTGTTATTAAATTGGGGGCATTACTATATATTTCTATTATACTGGAGGTATCACTATATATTTCTATTATACTGGAGGCATTACTATATATTTTTAGCCTTGCCTCCAGAATACAAAAAAAAGGGGCTATGTCATGTGACCACACCGCCAGTGTCATGTAGCCACTCCCACTAGCAGCATGTGACCATGCCCCATCACAACACATGACCACGCCCATTTTCGGCACTCAGTACCCATAAGAAAATATTTCTACTTGCACCACTGCTGTGTACCTGGCAGATTCTATTACTGCCGGCGCAGCGCCGGTTTCCGTCAGCACCGCACTGCACTAGTGATCAGACTAGTGTCCGGCAGCACCGCACTTGTAATCAGACTCACAATAAACTACAGTTCCCAGCAGCCCTTGTGCCGGGAGCTCCCAGCAACAAGGGATGCCCGGAGCTGTAGTTTATTTTGAGTCTGACTACAAGTGCGGTGCTGCCGGACACCAGCGCCGCTCCAGCAGTAATAGACTCTCACCAGGTACAGTCTGACAGTACTGCTTTTCTATCCTTTGGCCGCGGCTGGCACAGCCAGGGGGCGCCCCCTCCTTGCCTGGCGCCCCTGGCGAGTGCCATCCTGGCCAATAGGTAGATACACCCCTGTACCCACGCAGTCACTAGGGCGTCCACCGCCACTGCTTGCGGGTCCCTCGACCTGGAACAATATCGCCGAAGCTTCTTGTTGAAACAAGAGGCCATCATGTCGATTTGGGGTACACCCCAAAGATCTGTTACCTCCTTGAACACCTCCGGATGGAGACCCCACTCCCCTGGATGGAGATCGTGTCTGCTGAGGAAGTCCGCTTCCCAGTTGTCTACTCCCGGAATGAAGATTACTGACAGCGCCAACGCGTGTTTTTCTGCCCAGAGGATGATTCTTGTTACCTCTGACATTGCAGCTCTGCTCTTCGTTCCGCCCTGACGGTTTATGTAAGCCACTGTTATTACACTGTCCAACTGCACTTGAATGGCCTGATTTCTCAGAAGATGGGCCGCTTGGAGAAGATCGTTGTAGACGGCTCTTAGTTCCAGAATGTTTATCGGTAGGCTAGCTTCCAGACTTGACCACCTTCCTTGGCAGGTTTCCCCTTGAGTGACTGCGCCCCAGCCCGGAGACTTGCACCCGTGGTTAGAAGGATCCATTCGTGAATCCCGAACCTGCGGCCCTCCAGAAGGTGAGGTAATTGTAGCCACCAGAGGAGTGAAATCCTGGCCTTTGGCGACAGACGTATTCTCTGGTACATGTGTAGATGAGATCCCGACCACTTGTCCAGGAGATCCAGTTGGAAGGACCAAGCATGAACCCTCCCGTACTGCAAAGCCTCGTAAGAGGCCACCATCTTCCCCAGAAGGCGAATGCACTGCTGAACCGACACCCGGGCTGGCTTCAGGACATCCTGGACCATTGTTTGCATCACGAATGCTTTTTCCTCTGGAAGAAACACCCTCTGCACTACCGTGTCGAGGATCATTCCCAGAAAGGACAACCTCCTGGTTGGTTCCAAATGTGATTTTGGAAGATTCAGGATCCAACCGTGTTCCCTGAGTAGATGGGTCATGAGAACAATGGACTGTAACAGCTTCTCCTTGGATGATGCCTTTATCAGCAGATCGTCCAGATATGGAATTATGTTCACCTCCTGTCTGCAGAGGAGAACCATCATTTCCACCATCACCTTTGTGAATACCCTCGGTGCTGTGGATGGCCGATTGGCAGGGCCTGGAATTGAAAATGACAGTCCAACAGTGCGAATCGGAGATAAGCTTGATGGGGCGGCCAAATCGGAATGTGGAGGTACGCATCCTTGATATCCAGGGATACCAGGAATTCCCCCTCCTCCAGACCTGATTTCACCGCCCTTAGAGACTCCATTTTGAACTTGAACTCCCTCAGGAAGGGGTTTAGCGATTTGAAGTTCAGAATGGGCCTGACCGAACCATTCAGTTTCAGTACCACGTAAAGGTTAGAATAGTAACCTTTGTCTGGCATATGGGGTGGAACTGGTACAATAATCTGTGCCTCCACAAACTTCTGGATGGCTTCCTGTAGGACAGCCCTGTCTGCCAGCAAAGCTGGCAAGCCTGATTTGAAGAACCGGTGAGGAGGGAGATCTTGAAATTCTAGCCTGTACCCCTGGGACACAATATCTTGCACCCAGGGATCCAGGCCGGACGACACCCAGACGTGACTGAAATGCCTGAGTCTCGCCCCCACCGGCCCTACCTCCAGGCTGCACAGTCCACTGTCATGCTGAGGACTTTGGCGTACCTGAAGTAGGTTTCTGTTCCTGGGAACCCGCCGCAGCAGGCTTCTTGGATTTTGTCCGACCTCCTCTAAATAAGCTGTTGGACGGCTTGGCCTTCCTTGCTTTGGCAGTCTGAAAGGACTGAGATGCAGCTGATGAAAAGGGTTTCTTTGTAGCAGGTGCAGCTGAGGGAAGAAAAGGAGACTTACCCGCTGTAGCCGCAGAAATCCACGCATCCAACGCTTCCCCAAAGAGAGCCTGACCTGTGTAGGGTAGGGTCTCCACACCTCTCCTGGATTCCGCGTCGGCAGACCACTGGCGCAGCCAAAGTCCCCTACGAGCTGAGACAGACTTGGAAGACATCCCTACAGCCATGGAACCCAGGTCTTTAATGGATTCCACCATAAATTCTGCAGAATCCTGAATGTTACGTAAAAACAATTCAACATCACTTTTATCTATTGTATCCAAATCCTCAAGTAACGTGCCTTACCACTTTACTATAGCTTTGGAAATCCATGTACAGGCAATAGTAGGACGTAGTATCACCCCTGAAGCCGTGTATATGGATTTGAGCGTTAGTGTCAATTTTGTGATCAGCCGGCTCTTTTAAGGCGGTAGATCCTGGAACAGGCAAAACCACCTTTTTTGAGAGTCTGGATACAGACGTGTCAATTATGGGTGGGTTTTCCCCCTTTTTCCTATCCTCCTCAGGGAAGGGGAAAGCAACCAGAACCCTTCTAGGGATCTGGAATTTTTTCTCTGGGTTTTCCCATGCTTTCTCAAATATAGTATTTAATTCTTTAGACGCGGGGAAGGTTAGCGAGGCTTTCTTATTATAGTAACATAGTAACATTAAGGTTAACATCTAAGGTTGAAAAAAGACAATTGTCCATCGAGTTCAACCTATTTGTGGTCTCCTATGCACGATTATTTTGTATAAAATTTTGACTGAAGTTGATGACTGCCGTTATGTTTTACCCCTCTTTTTTTATAATAACCATAGTGCGTGACTATGCCCCGTAACCCTGGATATCCTTATCCATTAGGAATTTATCTAACCCATTCTTAAAGGTGTTGACTGAGTCGGCCATTACAACTCCCTCAGGCAGGGAATTCCAAACACGTATCGTCCTTACCGTAAAAAAACCTTTACGCCGTATTGTGCGGAATCTCCTCTCCTCTAACCTGAGCGAGTGTCCACGAGTTCTCTGTGTTGATCTAACCAAAAACAGGTCCTGCGCAAGATCTGTATACTGTCCCCTTATATATTTGTAAATGTTGATCATGTCCCCTCTTAATCTCCACTTTTCCAGTGTAAACATGCCTAGTCTTGCAAGCCTTTCCTCGTATTCCAGCGTCTCCATACCCTTAATTAGTTTGGTCGCCCACCTTTGAACGTTTTCTAGCTCCAGGATATCCTATTTATAGAAAGGTGCCCAGAATAGTACACAGTATTCAAGGTGTGGCCTAACAAGTGATTTATATAACAGGAGTATAATACTCTCATCCCTAGCATCAATTCCCCATTTTATGCATGCTAATATCTTATTAGCCTTCTTTGCTGCAGTCCTACTTTGGGTACTACTGCTTAGTTTGCTATCTATGAGGACACCTAAGTCCTTTTCCAGTACAGAATCCCCTAATTTTACCCCATTTAGTAGGTAGGTGTTATTTTTGTTCTTGTTACCACAGTACATTACCTTACACTTGTCTGTGTTGAAGCGCATTCTCCATTTCGCTGCCCAAGCTTCTAATTTAACTAAGTCGTACTGAAGCGACTCAGCAACCCCCTCCGCATTTTTAACTTTACACAATTTGGTATCATCTGCAAAAATTGACACCATGCTCTCTAGACCTTCTGTTAGGTCATTAATGAAAATATTGAACAATAGCGGTCCTAATACTGAGCCTTGCGGCATACCACTTAGCACTTCAGTCCAAGTTGATAAAGATCCATTAACCACAACGCGCTGCATCCTATTATCTAACCAGTTTTTGACCCAAGTGCATATTGTGCTTTCTAACCCTGATTCTTGTAGCTTGTAGATAAGTCTCATGTGTGGTACAGTGTCGAATGCTTTGGCAAAATCTAAAAAGATTACATCCACCTCTTTACCCTGATCTAGGTTTGCGCTTACTGTTTCATAAAAGCCAAGTAAGTTGGTTTTACAGGATCTGTCCTTCATAAACCCATGTTGATTCCTTTTAATGACCTTATTGACTTCAAGGAACTTCTGAATACTATCTCTTAGAATACCTTCCAATACTTTCCCCACTATAGATGTAAGACTAACTGGTCTATAATTACCTAGTTCAGCTTTACTTCGCTTTTTGAATATAGGCACTACTTCCGCTATACGCCAGTCTTTGGGAACCATACCTGATATTACTGAATCCTTAAAGATCAAAAATAGCGGTTTTGCAAGTTCAGAATGAAACTCCATTAGAACCCTTGGGTGAATACCATCGGGACCTGGTGACTTATTAATCTTTAAATGTTTTAATTGGTCACAGACTACTTCCTCGCTTAAATAAGTACCTATCAGTGGGATATTCTCATTATTGTCAGTGAAGTAAGCCTACTCAACCTGTTCAGGTGTTGTTTCAGCAATATTCAACACATCTCTAATAGCCTCTATCATCAAATGCACCCCTTTTGCAAGAGATGCCGCCCCCCGCAGCATCCCCCCCTGTCTACCGTGTCCGAATCGGTATCCGTGTCATCTTGCATAATCTGGGCAAGAGCACATTTGTGGGAACATACAGTAGGGGATCCTGAGGTAACAGAACTGGACCAAACTGCCATAGAGTTCTGTAAAACCTGAGTTGCAGATTCATTCTGTGCAACCCTAGTAGAAATCTGAGAAATCATAGTTTTAATAGAGGATAACCATTCAGGCTCCCTTGCTGGTATCTGTGCTAAACCAGTGCAATCCTGATTACATGGAATGGGATCATCCTGAGAGGACATATCCTCTGCAGCATATGACACAGAGTCCCTGGACATAGCTTAATGGAGACCACAGACACTCCACACACACACAGGGGAGGACTGACAGAGTTTCCCCTCAACAATGCCAAAAGAGACACAGAGATTGGAGCCAACCCACACGCTTTTAAGGTATAGGGAGACCCCCAACCAGCGCTGACTGTGCACCTTAATAGGTTACACAGTCTGTACACAGCCTCCCCCCACTTCTACAACCCCCTGGTACCGTAAGAGATAGCTGGAGTTGAATTGGAGGGACAGTTCTCATTGACAGTGCTTCTGCAGGCAGGAAAATGGCGCTGAACGCTGCTGGGTCCGCTCTTCTGAAGATTATGCTGGCCTGAGGAATTTGGTGGCAGCAATCCTGGGACCCTGACAGGCTTGGAGGTCAGTGTAGGGTGTAGGCGCTGGCTCAGGGCGCCCCTCACAGCGCTGCACTATGTACCGCTGAGCCCCGGAGCGCAGTTAGTACTGCGCTCCATACCCTGTTGTCGCCATCTTCACACCGGCTCCCTGCTTGCTAGGGGGGCCGGTGACTAACTCGCCACTGATCTTCTGGCTCTGTAAGGGGGTGGCGGCATGCTGCCGGGGTGAGTGATCCCCAGTGGCGGGGAACGTTCGATCCCCTCAGGAGCTCAGTGTCCTGTCAGCGGAGATAGTGGCACAGACCCCGCAGGGCGGACACTACTTCCCCCCTTAGTCCCACGAAGCAGGGAGGCTGTTGCCAGCAGTCTCCCTGTAAAATAATAAACTCTTAAAAAAAAACTTTACTAGAGAAACTCTGGAGAGCTCCCCTAGCTGTGACCGGCTCCTCCGGGCACATTTTCTAAACGGAGTCTGGTAGGAGGGGCATAGAGGGAGGAGCCAGCCCACACTATCAAACTCTTAAAGTGCCAATGGCTTCTGGTGGACCCGTCTATACCCCATGGTACTAATGTGGACCCCAGCATCCTCTAGGACGTAAGAGAAATGGCGGGAGTCGGAATCTCGACCGTAGCCCGTTATTCCCACTTGGGTGGTAGGTCCACGCCACCACCCGAGTGGCAAAAGATCCTGTGGCAAGCGCAGCTCGCCACTGGGCCCAAAACGTGGTGAGCGCAGCTGTTGGGATGCCGCTGTTGGGATCCTGACAGCCGGCATCCCATCAGCAGAGATTACATATATATTCCGTTAATTATCTCATATGTGATACTGATGAGATCTGTAAATTTGTCACTGTTAGAGGTTCCTGAGGACTGGATTGTGGAAACAGTGCAGCAGAATCCTCCTCTTGAGCCTTTATAAAACACATTGAAGACAGTTTATTTTCTCAGTAGCTATTTCTACAGTTAGAAGAGTCTCAAGGCTAATGGTGTGTAGACACGGTGAGATATTTTCTTTCGATTTTGACAATATAGTCAAAATCGCAAGAAAAGTTAGAGCAGATCGCAAGGTGAAAGTCACCTTGCGATCCCGATTCGATCCCGATCCGCGGTCCCGCCAGGTCGGCATCGCAAGAACAGATAGACTGTGCAGGCAAGTCAATACTTGCTAGATTGGTATACTATCTAGTTCATATCGCAAGTGTTTCCAGTAGCTTGCGATATGAGCTTGCGATGCCAATCTGCGTCATCACAGCCACTCCCCACCGCGTCCATTTTCTTCATTCACTGCGCGGAGGCTGAAGAAGCTACACGTGGAGCAGTGGGCTGCAGAAACCATCTTGAAAAACAGTATCAGCAGCGGGGTGGGGGGCAGCACTGGGGGTGGGGCAATGTATGTGGCACTGGGGGCACTGTATCTGGCACTGGGGGCAATGTATCTGGCGCTGGGGGGGCAGTGTATCTGGCACTGGGGGCAATATGGCGCTGGAGGGGGCAGTGTTTCTGGCACTGGGGACAATGTATCTGGCGCTGGGGGGGCAGTGTATCTGGCACTATGGGCAATCTGGCGCTGGGGGGCAATGTAAATGGCACTGTCATCGAGGAATTCTGATTTGTTTATTTTTTTTATAAAGATCAGACTGTTCTTCAGGCAAGTCCCTCTTTTTATTATAAGGCAGTCTCTGGGTTTCACATTAATCAAGATTGTGATCCCCTAGTTTGGACATGGTCAGGGCATTAAGGTCATATGTTGTTGACAGAACTACAGATGCCTGTAAGACAAATAAACTTTTGATCCTCTACAATACTCAGAGTGATTAAAAGGCTGGCTTCCAAGCAGTCTAATGCCAGGAGGGTTACTTCTAGCATAAAACATTGTTTCTTCTGCAATGCAGCACAGCGCTTAGCTCAGCAGCTGTGTAGGGTCATCACCCTACCAGATGTATTTGCCTCCAGGGAGGACACAAGCCAGATGAAGGGTGCCTAACAACGCACTGGCCCATAGAAGCAGCTTTGGGGCTATCCTAATGTATTTCAAGTGTTGCTAAACGGAGTCCTTAAAAAACATGACTTATTCCTTATGGTAAATGCTTTTCTTTAAGTCCATTGGCACAGGGCATACAACCCATAGTGGTTGTTTCTTTGTAACATGGAACAGACTTTGCTCTTCCCCCTTTCATGTTCATTCATTTCCTCCTCTTTATCTTTTCATGTGCTGCTTGTTAAACTTAACTGAAACGGTCCCGGCAGGTTCAGGACTATAGAGAAGAGAACGAGGACACATCTGATTTAAAGTGTAGTGCCCCTACCCCTATGCACCATCCCACACACAGGGGCAGATTCAAAGATAGATGCAGTAGTACAGTCACTGTATCTTTATACGCAGCATGTGCTAAGGTATGTAACAGCAGCAGATGTTTTGAGTAGAAAGACAACCACTGTATGCTTGTGTGATCTGCTTCTGCATCCAAAGACCAGCATCGGTTCCTCTGTGTGAAAACTGGTCATCAAAGGATGGCCAGTGTTATCGAGATGCCGGCGCCAGTGAAACTGCGTCGAAGATGCAGTCACTGAACACGGCACGACTATGAAACAGGATAGATATGCCCCCGGTTTTCAAGAATGCTGCTCATCGCCGCCCTGTCTACACCCCCAGATGGCCACAGCATGTAAACTGAGTTCTGGACATACAAAGTGCACCATCAGAGATGTACGTGCATACATCTCTGAATTAGGGGATGTTAGGACCTGCCATCACAGCTTGTCCCGCCAGCTGGTCCTACTGCAGCGGCTTCCAGGTCCGGCATTTGTTCGGCAATGGACGTTGCACAGAATCATGGTCCCAGCTGTTCCTAAGCAGCCAGGACGCTATTTGTTTGTATGTGCAGTCGCACACCTGCACTAACTTTGTAATAGAAGGCTGGACCTGTAGCATACACTTGTCTCAAAGATTAATCCATGCACGTGTAAGTACATACGACCGGTACAGTGAAACTGCGAATGGCTCATTAAATCAGTTATTGGTTGTTACAACTTAGACCTGATCTACTTAGGGAAGCTGAAGCTGTAATATTTTCTGTGCAGAGACTCTTGTACACCCAAGACTTAAGACTGGTAGATAATATACTATAATAATCACTTTTCCCTTAAGGCTGGATGTGCCTACTGGTACTGGGATGCCACCAGGACTTACGCTACTGAAGGTAGTACAAGCTTAACCCTGAGTGACCCAAATCAAATCCATTAAGGAAAAAGACTAAAAAAAGAAGAAGTAGGAACTAGATAAAAGGACGATGAGATGAGATGAGATGAGACAATAATAATGAGGTCGAGAATATAAACTGAGCACAGTATGGGAGAACAGATGTGCATAGAATATGAACCAGGCAGGACATATGGTAAGAAGAGAAATTATATGGTAATGAAAGGACAGAGAGAACTGCAAACTCAAACAAACAGGAAAAGGACAGTAAATAAAAGCTACTGTATAAGTTGGTACCAAGCTAATGTTAGTATGGGTTTGAAGAATAAACAGGGGCACCGGCACACAGATGGGGTAAGCAATACGTGGCAAACAAATAAAGAATAAGATAGTTTCAAAGACAAGCAGTACTGGAAAAGGGAACAGGGCCATGGTGCAGAAGTCATGGGCCACGGCGGCTCGTGATAGTACCCCCCCTGAGGAGGGGTCAACAAACCTTTAGATCTCAGCTTCCAAAGGAATTCTTTAGAGAAAGCCTTCTTCAATGTATGAGCATGCAAATTCTTGTCCAACACCAAAGATCTCTCTTCCGGTCCATACCCGTTCCAATGGACTAAAAACTTCAGTTGTCCACAGACCAGCCTGGAGTCCAGAATTTTTTCCACCACAAATTCTAACTGATCCCTAACCAAAATAGGAGGTGGCCTCTGGAGACGATCCACCCTGAAACTATAAGATTGGACGACTGACTTAAGGACAGAACAGTGAAAAACATTGTTCATTTTCAAGGACATGGGTAACTGTAGATGAAAAGCCACCATGTTCACATGTCCAATAATTCTAAAAGGTCCAGTGAACTTTGGACCAAATTTCTGTGATGGTTGATGTAATCTGATATTTAGAGTAGACAACCAGACCATATCTCCAACCTTAAAAGAACACTTCTGTATCTATAAAAAAAAAAAATTTAGACCGCAAAGAAGCCCTCTTTAATGCCTGATGTGCCTTTCTCAGGAAACTTCTCAACCTGGTCACCAACCCAGGAGAGGAAGATCTGTTTTGAACAGGGTCAAAAGCATTCACCTTGGGATCACGACCAAAGACACAAAAGAAAGGTGAAATCTTGGATGCAGAATGACATGAATCATAATATGCAAATTCATGGGCAGAACTCTAGACTGGGACTTGTTAACTCTTCCCATCTGCCCATTAGACTGAGGATGATAGCCAGACAATAGGCTAATATGCATTCCCAGACTTCAACAAAATTATTTTCAAAATCTAGCAATGAACTGGGGCCCCCTATCGGACACAGTATCCAGTGGTAAACCATGAAGTCTGCATATATGATGAATAAATAAGTCAGCTAACTCTTTAGAGTAGAGCCACAAAATGAGCCATCTTTCTAAACCGATCCACAGTAACCCAAATGTTGGTATTCTAAAAAAAGGGAGGAAGAGCCACAATAAATTCCATGGAAATATGGGACCATGGCCTACATACAATGGACAAAGGAAGAAGTTGGCCTATAGGGGCCTTCCGAGAAGTCTTATTCCAGGTGCATACTTCACAATAAAGCACAAATTGTTGGGTGTCTTGAGACATGGTAGACCACCAAACTGCTTGAGTCAATTGCTCTAAAGTCTTAGCAAATCCAGAATACCTGGAAGTCTTGGCAGAATGAAACTGCAATAACATAGGCTTACGACAAGCTTTGGGAATGAATAAATGATCAGGCTGAGTCTCCGCAGGAGCTTGGAACTGTAAGGACAAAACTCGAGAGCTGAGATCTTGGTCAATCCAGCATGAATAACAGAAGTGGGCACAATAGATGATTCTGAACTCTTAGAGTCTTGTACCGGCAGAAATCTATGGGACAAGGCATCTGCCTTAATATTCTTGGATCCTGGTCTGAAGGTAATCACTAAATTAAACATGGAGAAGAACAGAGCCCAGTGAGCCTGCTGGGGGTTCAATCTTTTAGCAGCTTCAATATAGGCTAGGTTATTGTGGTCAGTAAACACTGTAACCACATGTAGTGCTCCTTCCAACCAGAGACACCATTCCTCAAAGACCCATTTAATGGCCAACAGCTCCCGGTTACCAACATCATACTGTAGTTCCTCTCAGCTGAGGAAAACTTTCAGAAGAAGAAAGCACGGGGATGAACTCTTCGGTCCTCAGGGTCTCTTTGCGAGAGAACAGCTCCTGCTCCAACATCTGAAGCATCCACCTCTACCAGAAAGGGCAAATCCGGGTTAGGGTGATGAAGGCCTGGCGCTGAAGTGAATGACTTCTTCAGTCTCTCAAAAGCCAACACCACTTGAGGTGACCAATGCTGGACATCTGCCCATTTCTTAGTGAGGTCCACTATGAGGGCAACAATAGAGGAAAAAGAATGAATGAATCGTCTATAACAATTAGAAAATCCAAGGAAGCGTTGGACTGGTTTAAGGTTAAAGGGACGAGCCCATGCTAGAATTGCTTGGACTGTCTTCAGGTCCATAAAAAATCTTCTAGGCGAGACGATGTAACCCAAGAAGGACACCTCCCTCTTCTTAAATTCACATTTTTCCAATTTGGCATACAACTTATGCTCCCGAAGCTTCTGGAGTATCATCTTCACATGATCTCGATGTTCAGACAATTTCTTAGAACGGATGAGAATGTCATCTAAATACACAACAACAAAATGACCCAGGTACTCCCTGAGAACTTTGCTAGTTAAATCCTGGAAGAAGGCTGGGGCACTTGACAGTCCAAATGGCATAACAAAATATTCATATTGCCCGGTGTGTGTAAAAAGCCGTCTTCAGCTCATCACCTTCAAGAATCCGCACAAGGTTGTAAGTCCCCCACCACCCCTGATTCTAGAGGTTCAGAAGGTATATTTAAAGATGAGCGAAGGGGATATCCTAGAATTCCTTGCCATCCCACAGTCCAGGAAGGTGAGAACCGACCCCTTCCTGTCATCAATAGTAAGCTCCACAGGGATTAAGATGGAGTTTGAGGGTGTAATGGTAGAAATACCCAAGTGAATTCCTCCAACCTCACTCAAAGTGGCAACAAAGTGACCATGTTCCCCGCAGTACAGACAGAGACCTTGGGCTGCCTCCATTTTATCTCATCAGGTTAGCCAAGTACCCCCCAAGCTGCATGGGTTTCAGATTGATCCTCCAAAACATCAGGACTGGAAGGATGGTGTGTAGAACTCCAAATTCCCGGAAACAGCAATCAACTCGAATGGCCAATTTCATAAGAGCATCTAAAGACTTGGCAGGCGAATACTGCACTAGGCAGTCTTTCATCTGCTCAGTGAGGCCGATACAAAACTGACTCCGAAGAGCCGCATCATTCCATCAAGAATCTACTGTCCATCTTCTGAACTCTGTACAATACGACTCTGCAGTGCCACGGGCCTCTGCAAGGGAGCGAAGATGAAGGCCGCTTGATCTTGGTCATCATATAAAAGACCCATGGCTGAAATGAAAGAATCAACTGAGGAAAGTGTCTCAGATCCCGCAGGCAGTCCAAATGCCCAAGTCTGAGGATCCCCTCGGAACACAGAAATTACAATCTTAACTCTCTGACACTCAGGACCAGACGATTCTGGCCTAATATTGAAATATAATTTACAACTCCCACAGAAATTAAAGAATTGTTCTCTGACTCCAGAAAACCGATCTGGTAAATTAATCTTCAGCTCTTTACTCCCATTAGAGGCGATTCCCTGCTAAAAGGTTTGTTCCTGAAAGGCTAATTTAAAAGGGCACTCCTGAAGTTTCTGCATAAGTCTCTGAATTTGATTAGCCAAAACCTTAGCCGGACTCTGTGTAGAAGGATCCATGTCGACTCTAAAAAGATTCCCGTTAGTGCCTCCTTCTAGTTCTTCTGGCTGGTCATAATATAACGATTGGGACTGGATCCTTTTAAGGAATAAGCCGTAATATCTTCTGGGCAAAGACCTTTGTACACCCAAGGCTTAAGACTGGTAGAACTCAGTAGTAGGTCTTCTTGCCTATAATAGCCACTTTTCCCTTAAGGCTAGACGAGCCTATCGGTACTGGGATGCCATCAGGACTTACACTACTGAAGGTAGTACAAGCTTAAAGCTGAGTGATCTGAATCAATGCCATTAAGGAGAAAGACTAAAGAAAAGACAAGGAAGTATGAACTAGATAAAAGGATGAACAGAAGAGACAATGATAATGAGGTCGAGAATATAAACTTAGCACAGTATGGGAGAACAGGTGTGCCTAGAATATGAAACAGGCAGGACGTATGGTAAGAAGAGAGAATGATGGAGAGAACCACACACTCAAACAATTAGGAAAAGTACAGGAAATAAGCTACTACATAACTGGGGTAACAAGCTAATGCTAGTGTGGGTATAAAGAATAAACAGAGATACCGCACAGAAAGAATAAGATAGTTTCAAAGACAAGCAGTACTAGAAAATGGAACATATATAAACTGCACACAAAATATTGTGAGTCTGGACTGAACAAGAACCAGATTTAGTGCTACAACTAGGAACTCTTGTACAGAGAGATGATAGCTCCCGCTGTGACCGGGCACTATGACCAGCAAGGAGTGAGTGGCATACGCAGGCTGTAAAGGAAGCATAAGCAAATCAAACACACAGCCCAGGCAAGCCTCACTTAATTAAATATACTATGTTGCTAAGGAGCCAGCTGCTGGAGAGCAGAAGTTCTCAAGCGTCTGGTTGCTTAGCAATGACCGGAAGCTGCGGAAGTCACAATCCATGGCGGTTTGTGATATTGGTGTCTATTTTCTGATTGGTGCCTGCTCCTGTTAATAAGCTTCCAGCCCAGCTCTCACTTGTCGGTGATTGTTTCCTTCTGCAAGTTGTTATTGTTGTGTATGCTGCCTGGCCCTGCTCTGTATCCTGGAAACCTGTTCCTTGCTTGGGCAAAAGCTTCAGATGTTTGCTGTGTACAGTTTCTTCCTTTTAGATTGAAGACTCCAACTAATATTGCATAATCTCTTATCCTTGTCTGCTATATTGAGGTTTTCAATATATTATTTTCCCCTGTTTTTGCTGTATTCTCTACCTGCAGTTTCTGTATCCCAAACCTGCTAATTCTGCTCCAGAACCTAGTCTCATGTCCATCTACTCGCGATCACCTGACGATTGTATAAGCTTCTACTGTTTCGAGTTTAAGACCGGGTGGCATGCTAAGTACCCATGAGTGTGTTGTACTCTAAGGGAACAACGTGCGGTTGTTATTGGCAGTTGACCTCACTAGTGTGACTCTAGGGGTCTTATATAGGCCCTCATTCCGACCTGATCACACACTGCACTTCTTCGCAGTGGTTCGATCGGGTCTAGAATGCGCATGCGTGCCGTGCGCATTGCGCACACGTGTCATTGCCCGGCGACATCCGTCACCGGGCAAAGACGCTGACAGCAAAGAAAGCGGTCGCAGTGGCGACCGTAAGAAGATTGACAGCAGGAAGGCGTTCCGGGGCGTCAACTGACCATTTGAAGCCGTTTTCGGGGAGTGGTAAGAAAAATGCAGGCATGTCCAGGCGAACGGAGGGCGGATGTCTGACGTCAAAGCCGTGACCATCATTGCTGGACCTGTCGCACAGGGTAAGTATGTCCAGAGCTGGTCTTGTTTTGTGTGAAACTTTTTTAGCATAGCAAGGCTGCACAAGCGATCGCAGCCCTGCTATGCTAAAATACACTCCCCCATAGGCGGAGATTAGTTGATAGCACCAGCAGCAAAAAGTTGCTTGGTGCGATCAACTCGGAATGAGGGCCATAATCGCTTGGGTTTTCCATAACTGGCATCTAAAAAAAACCCAAAACCTGCTAAATTTGATAACATCAGTGCTGTTTCTTAAATCTAGCTAGGTGTCTGTCCTACATGTGACTTCAAAAAGTAAACATAATATGAATGATTCATAACCTCATGTATTCCCTTTATTCATATCATATCATATCAACAAACATGAATAACAACACTCTAAGAAATAGTTGTGCTTTTGTTACCTGAAAATGGAATATCCCAGCATAGTTTTCTGTGAAATTCTGATCAGGAGGTATGACTCGAAAGAGTAATTTTTCATTGAGGGTCAAGCAAGCAATGGCAGCCAAAAACCAGCAGTCTCCTGATGAATCAAGCAGTAGAAGGATTAGCATATATTACATGTTTGCAGCTGTTAGCCTTAAAAACTTAAATACCAGTATAGATATTAGATTTGGTATGTTTTAAAGATGAGCAGAGTCTTGTGTTTTGGTTTTATAAAACCACCCTCAATGTTTTGGGTTCAGATTTAAAAATCATAACCTTGAATTTTGAATTTCTTGAATATGGATAAAAAACCACTAAAATCATGTAATTTTTTCCAATCCAAAATCAGAAATTTGGATTTAAAATCCGAATTCTGAGTGGCGAGAAGATCTGAACCAGGACTATGTTCTGTTTGGGTCCTCAAAATTTGGGTGGGTTTGGATTTCTAAAGAACAAAACTGCATATCTCTAGTATGTTTGTGATTTAAGTTTTTTTTTTTTGTAACATCATTCAGGGTACCTAAAATAGAGTGAATGACATTTACAAATTACCCTTGTTTTCCCCTAGCATTTTCCTTTATTAAACGGTTTGGCTGGACTCTTCTCAGTGAAGTATGGGGAGGCTCTACTGCAGGGCCAATACTACTATTAGGCAGCTGCTTGGATAACCAATGGATTCCAATGGGCACCTAAAAGACTGAGTGGCAGATTTATTAAGCCTGGTGAAGTGATAAAGTGGAAGGTGATAACGCACCAGCCAGTCAGCTCCTAACTGTCATTTTTCAAACCCAGTATTTAACATGGAAGTTAGGAGCTGATTGGATAATGCGTTATCACCTTCCACTTTAACACTTCACCAGGCTTAATAAATCTGCCCCTGTATGAATGACATTCACCCCGTGTTTCTAATGCTCTTGCTGTAACTTACATTGGACCTGATTCTGAGTTGCACACAGTGGCAGCTGTTATTGAGTCTTTGCCACAGTCACTTCTGTGACTTTATGCTAATGCTGCTACAATCCCTTCCCTGGTGTCAACCCATGTGTCCAGATGTGCAAGGACTGAGACTCCAACTTTCATCGTTTCTAGATGTTGCATTACCGTCTGGTACAGTACATCTTAAGATGATCAGTCAGTCGCACAATCCCTACAGCAGGTGCAGTTTCTCCATCTGGGTATAGCTCCCTAAGTGAGCCGCAGTGTGACTCTGTAGGCGACCATTTTTGTTTGACACTGCAACACTCCCATAAGACATAACATATCAGTGCATCTTTTTAGCCCTCCTCATTACCGACCAGTCACCATTCAGGGGCACCGCTTACATTTCTGCTACCATGCACCTAATTTTGTTCTTACACAGTGCTACTCAAACACATACACATATTAAAAACATTGCTCCATTGCGTCTGATATTACCACAGTGAATGAAGTGCTGGCTGCTGACCTGTTGCTGCTCCAAGTCTTAGATGAGATGGCAGTGTGGTTCTTAGCTATGATGTCACGGCCAAGTGCCTTCGCTCACTCTGCGGATGCCAGTCTCACCTCCCACCTGCAAAATGGCAGGGATTTGGGCACCCCTGCATTACCCATAGGTAATGCAGTTTAGAATGATGAATTACATAATCACTGAACAGCAGAAATTATTATCTTTTTATTTTGGAAGATTTTTGTTTATTGATTTCAAGATAAATGAGCTCATAAACTAGACCATAACTTATCTGCACACATCGGACCGGTCAGTCTGTACAGTATGTAAAAAGTTAAACTAAACAGATCTTACTCGCTTGTTGCATGTTACATTTGCATGTAGGGTTGACACTATGAGAATCGGTCATTGCAATATACAGTATCATATGACATTAAGCATCACACATGCCTAAAACGTAATCTGAGGCTTCTGAAATTGCACGCACCCTGTCACTGCATATAAAAAAGAATCCACTGGTATTTTGGCAGTAAGGATTCCCACGCTTGGCATTCTCTACTAGATATCTAAATTCATGCAGGCAATCTGAGCTACAACCTGTCAGACCTTGTGATTCCGAAAACTGCGTAACTGACTGGATGACTGGTAATTTCATGCCTTGGTCACCTGAGTGGACTAGCACTGAAAACTATTCATTGTTAATCCGTGCCACCAGAAAATGGGTTCCGGATGATAGGTCAACAGTCCTCATATGTTCGACATGCATAAGGTCAACAAGTACAAAAGGTTGACATGTAAAAGATTGACAGGTTCAAATGGTTGACATGACAATGGTTGACACACATATACGGTCGAAGTTTGTTTTTTGTTTTGTTTTTCCCCCCATTTTTTTCAAAAGTATTTACCATCCATGTGGACTACTTTGCTTACCTGAAGTGTGGCGAGCAAAGCGAACCCATGGGGGTGGGCCTACATATTTCCACTAATTTGACTTACATATGGTTAAACATACAAAATGACACAAAAAAAATTGTGTTGACCATTTTTGTGTTGACCATTTCCATGTCAATCTTTCACTCTATCGACCTTTTGTACCTGTCGACCTTTTGTAGTGCCAACCTATGTCATATCGATCTACTGCATGTCGACCTATTGACTGTCAAACTATTTCTGATCGACCCATTGAACCACACCCAGAAAACTCAGTCTGAAAGTATGAAGGGTGAATTATACGTTATAAACTATCATAGTGGACAATTGCAATCATATAGGATCTGTGATCAATATCGTTCCCATAAGAAGGCCTGGCCAAACCAAATCCAATCACATTTCATATTTATACTACACTACCAGTTGAATGTCAGGTGACGACTGCACACACATGTGCTGATTCTAGTCATTATTAAAACTGATTTTCTACCCTGCTGGATCAAATCCAATCTCACTGGGTTTTAATTGTTTGCTATAGAGTCACTAAGGCCAGGTACGCATCAGAACAATGGGTTCCCGGGTGATCCGCCGGCCAACAAGCCGACATCTTTGCACACACTGCATGATGCAGTGGTATGACAGCATGATGTACCATGCCATGCTGCATCATACATAATATTGTGACCACTGGCAACCTGACCACCGGTCAATCATTCTGAACCCATACATTCAAATGGTATCATCAGTGCCATTTCCTTGCATTGCCTATAAGGCACAGTGATCCCATTGGCTACATGCGTTTTCAAATAAGGTTTCTCTTGACCACTTAATATGGAACCACATATAAGTCGAAGAAAAGACATGAACAATCCCTTAAAAGTATCACTGTGTTTTGTTAACAAGTATGTCTTACTTAGCAACAACTGCAACAATGCTCACATGGAGCCCTACACGTCCACTTTAATGGCGCGCTCATAGATGTTACTTTCACAATCTCCCTGAAATACTTTTTCAAAAGTAGGCAAGTATGTAAGTATTCTCTTGGTGCACGGTGTGTGGTGTGGACCCAGGGGGTCATCATGTGCACCACATACCCTGCAACTCGGACCCAGGGGGTCATCATGTGCACCACATACCCTGCAACTTGGACCCAGGTGGTCATCATGTGCACCACATACCCTGCAACTCGGACCCAGGGGGTCATCATGTGCACCACATACCATGCAACTCGGACCCAGGGGGTCATCATGTGCACCACATACCCTGCAACTCGGACCCAGGGGGTCATCATGTGCCACACATACCCTGCCACTCGGACCTCGGGGGTCATCATGTGCACCACATACCATGCAACTTGGACCCAGGGGGTCATCATGTGCACCACATACCCTGCAACTCGGACCCAGGGGGTCATCATGTGCACCACATACCATGCAACTTGGACCCAGGTGGTCATCATGTGCACCACATACCCTGCAACTCGGACCCAGGGGGTCATCATGTGCACCACCTACCATGCAACTCGGACCCAGGGGGTCATCATGTGCACCACATACCCTGCAACTCGGACCCAGGGGGTCATCATGTGCCACACATACCCTGCCACTCGGACCTCGGGGGTCATCATGTGCACCACATACCCTGCAACTCGGACCCAGGTGGTCATCATGTCCACCACATACCATGCAACTCGGACCCAGGGGGTCATCATGTACCACACATACCCTGCCACTCGGACCTCGGGGGTCATCATGTGCACCACATACCCTGCAACTCGGACCCAGGTGGTCATCATGTGCACCACATACCATGCAACTCGGACCCAGGTGGTCATCATGTGCACCACATATCCTGCAACTTGGACCCAGGGGGTCATCATGTGCACCACATATCCTGCAACTTGGACCCAGGGGGTCATCATGTGCACCACATACCCTGCAACTCGGACCCAGGTGGTCATCATGTGCACCACATACCCTGCAACTCGGACCCAGGGGGTCATCATGTGCACCACACACCCTGCAACTCGGACCCAGGTGGTCATCATGTGCACCACATACCCTGCAACTCGGACCCAGGGGGTCATCATGTGCACCACATATCCTGCAACTTGGACCCAGGTGGTCATCATGTGCACCACATAACCTGCAACTCGGACCCAGGGGGTCATCATGTGCACCACATACCCTGCAACCATTAGAAATACACATATGAACTAAATCCACCTCTGTAAGATCCTAAATTTACATCTATTAAAATCTATGGCAATTGTACCTTAAGTACACTCCATAAAAGAGACGTGAGCATGTGTCTTACCTAAGTCTCCTTGGCAGATATCCGTTCTGTTGGCTCCTCCTATTATAAACTGTGGATTTTCGCATATTTCCTGCAGGCGAAAATAAGTAGCAAACTGTGATCAATACAAACAGTAAATGCAATATATACAAGAATTAAAAGGAAAAATAAAGGAAAAAAATAAACTCACTATCGAACATAAATATTGTGCTGATTGTTTCAATCCCTGATTGTTTCAAAACTGTGTAATATACTCATACATATATAACATGCATATATTTAACTGTCCATGCCTCTTTTGCAAAGGGCAAGATTTAATTAACCGCGAGCTGAAAATGATATAATGTAGCTTTAGTGGCTTTGTGATAGCTGATTTCTCACCATACTTCCTGGCCCTTCTCTAGGCGGTAGCTACTTTTAGTAGGAGACAGTGAGAGGACAGAACACATATTTTGTAGTCCCACCCCTACACAACCCTATGGAAATTTTATGCTAAGGAATGTTAAATTTACTGTGTTTTTATTTTATTTCAGAGAGATGGATGGTTGAGGTGGAAAGCGCAGAGGACATGCCGCTATGATTGGTGGTATGGTGGCCAAGGGGACATTTCTTATGTTGTGGCTTATGCACATGAAACTACCCACATGGGGGAAGGGGGTCATTTCAAAGCCAGAAGGGATCTCCAAGGCCTGGATGCAGGGCTGGAAGTGTGCGTCCGAACACGAGTTTAGTTATGGTGCTGTTTATGCCACTGTTTCATATTTTTTTCTAAATGTAATAAAGCTTTGCCCTTTATTTGCTGAAATTATATAACTAAATGCTAATAATACACAAGTTTCTCTCTGTTTATCTTGGGGTATCAGTGATTGGTTAATGACCTGGGGGAGAGGTTCATAGCACAAGAACCTCTATCATCACCAACAGCCACCTTTCCCATAAAGCTTCATAAGCTTCCTGGTATTTAGATGCTGCCAGGATTTCTTCACAAAGAGCAAGAATGTATCTAAGGCTATATACTCATATAGTCAAGCGAGTATAACAGGACACCTAATGGGTTATAATACTCCTATATAATGTATAATCAGTACAGCCGGTAGTTAATGGTCTAATACGGTTCTCAAGGCACCCCAACAGTCCAGGATTTGGGTATATCCATGGCTCAGCACAGATGGTTAAATCACATTGACTTAGGTGCTAATTAAGTCACCTGTGGCCAAGCATGGATACATTTATAACCTGGACAGTTGGGGTGCCGTGAGGACCGCGTTTGGGAACCTCTGGTCTAATTTATAAAGCATGCTTGCCAACACTCCTGCATCCTGTGGGAGGCTCCCGTTCCACCTCCCAGTCTCCCGCTGCCTCGCATAGCCTACCCAATCCCCCAGACTCCCTCAGTCCTGTCTGAATTTCAGACCATGCATGCGCAAGTCCTGGATGTGGCAGAGCTTGATGCGACCATAAAGAAAAAGAATAGGTCGACCAGCCCAGCAGAGCCTGTGAGCAGCAATCCACCACTGCAGGCATGGAGACCACACACAACAGGGCCCGTCTGAAGTGGCAAGTCCCTCCCCCTCAAAGCCCCGCCCAAAATCATGCAAGTAGTGCTTTGGGAGGCGCATGCAGTGAGACATCTGAGAGGGGGATTTGATGGAAGAGCTGGCCCAATGTGGAGAGCAGCTCTGGTGGGGAGATTGACAACTCAGAGGAAAGGCTGGAGGAGGAGGAGTGCCTAGTCCCAAGATGAGTGTCTGTGTGTGCGTCTGTGTGTAGGCTGTCATTGACTCTTGTGTGTGTGTGTGTGTGTGTGTGTGTGTGTGTGTCTATGTGCAGGCTGGCACTGAATCGTGTATGTATGTGTGAATGCGCAGGATGGCACCAACCCGAGTGTGTGTCTGTGTAGGCTGGCACTGACCCGTGTGTGTGTGTGTGTGTGTGTGTGTGTGTGTGTGTGTGAATTTGCCATTCTGCTCCATGGGAGGTTCCTGTTCCCCCTGAGCTAGCCTTCAGTGTGTAGGCAGGAGGTTTCTGTTCTCCCTGAGCTAGCCTTCAGTGTGTAGGCAGGAGGTTTCTGTCCCCCCTGAGCTAGCCTTCAGTGTGTAGGCAGGAGGTTTCTGACTTTCTGTCCCCCCTGAGCTAGCCTTCAGTGTGTAGGGTTGCACTGACCTCTGTGTGTCCAAACAGACAAAGCACATTTTGACAAAGACCTCATGTTGGTTGAGTCAACCAGTGTCAGTGATCATGTAAATTAGCAATGTTTTGCCACTGCAAAACACACTGCCACTGCAAAACCCGTACACAAACCCTTAGTTAGTTTCCACCAGTCACTCTAGGACTGTCAACATCATAACTGCTGACATTAGGAATATCAACATTGTCTCTGTCGACACTTTGACTACATCCCTTTGACTACAACAAGTACATGCCCATAGGTGGAGTTAGATACTCCCTTTAGTCAAAATCCCCTCGGATTGCTGAGCAAATTCTCATACTAGTCCATTATTATAATAGGGATGTTATGGCTGCAATTGATATTATCACCCCTGTGCGTAGAAGACCTCGTAAACCACAACGTCAAGCTCCATGGTTCGACAACAGTGTTAGTGAGCTCAAGAAAAGGGGGCGTAGACTGGAAAGACGATGGAGGAAGACTAACCTAGTGGATGACAAAATAAAACTAACAAAGCATAACGAAGAATATCAATCGACAATCACTCGTAAGAAATCACAGTTCCTGTCAAATGAGATCACAGCAGCAAACAATAGGCCAGCTCAACTTTTCCACACAGTGGAGATGCTTTGCAAGTCAGCATGCCTGCAGACTGATGAGACCCTCTCCCAGGCAAGATGCAACGAGTTTGCAAACTTCTTTGCAGATAAAATATCCACCATCCGGGCTGGAATCTCCACAGTGCCATCAAAGGAGTGCCAAACTACAAAGCCTGCCAATATAAGCTACCTGCCTTTATGGGCCAGCTTTGACCCAGTGGATGTAAAGGACACTGCTGAAATTGCTCGGATTTTGCGTCCCACCACCTGTGATCTGGACCCAGCCTCAACCAAGCTTCTAATAGGTTGTATGGATATAATTGGTCCTGTCTTTGCAAAAATTGTTCAATGCTCTTTGCAGACAGGCATTTTTCCTGGACCCCTAAAGGAAGCAATTGTTAGACCGCTTCTTAAAAAACCTAATTTAGATCCCGACTGCATGACCAACTACAGACCGGTATCAAACCTTCCTTTCCTAGGAAAGGTTATTGAGAAAGTGGTTGCAAATCAACTGGAAACCCGCCTGACAACCCATGATATTTATGATCCATTTCAATCAGGATTCAGGAGAAGACATAGCACTGAAACAGCCCTGGTGTGTGTGTTAAATGATCTTCTGATGGCAAGAGACAGAGGTGACTGTTCAATATTAATCCTTCTGGATCTCTCGGCAGCATTTGATACCGTGGACCATGGGCTTCTGATTGAGCGACTGATACATTTCTGTGGTCTGGATGGCACAGTCCTAAGCTGGTTCAAATCATTTCTCACAGGCAGGTCACAGAGAGTATCGTCTGGATTATACTCATCACCACCAGTGCCATTGCCATGTGGTGTCCCACAAGGTTCTATACTATCCCCCATGCTTTTTGCAGTATACATGCTCCCATTGGGTGAAATAATCAGGCGCCATGGCCTGGTCTACCACTGCTATGCAGATGATACACAACTGTACTTGTCCTTTGCTCCGGGCACTGATAACCCAATAGCAACCCTAAATGGCTGTCTAGCTGAGTTACAGGAGTGGATGAGCGCCAGTTGGCTGCGACTGAACCCGGATAAAACAGAGGTCCTTATGATACGACTGCAACATCAAAGGACAAGACTGCAGCATAGCCAACCAACTGGACTTACACTTGGGGATTCAGAATTACAGACCAGTGATCGTGTGCGGAATCTTGGCGTTGTCCTGAATGGTGGCATGACACTTAAACATCAGATATCAGCCACAATCAAATCCTCATTCTTTCACCTGAGGAACATAGCCAGAATCAAGCACTTAATTTCCTCAGATGATATGCCAAAGGTCATACATGCATTTGTATCATCTCGATTGGACTACTGTAATGCCCTCTACCTTGGTCTCCCAGCAAAAGAATTGCAACGCTTACAGCTGGTGCAAAACACAGCTGCCAGGCTGTTAACCAACCAGCCCCGTTCTAGCCACATAACACCCATCCTCTACTCCCTTCACTGGCTGCCTGTAAGATGGCGAATCATCTTCAAGATTGGCTTACTGAGTTTCAAAGCATTACATGACCAGGGCCCAAGGTACCTGAAACAGCTTCTGACCCCATACTGCCCCACTCGATTACTGCGATCTGTAGATGAAGGACTTTTAGCAGTACCTAGAATCTACCGTAATTCATCTGGGGGTCGAGCTTTTAGTCATGCGGCTCCGACTCTATGGAACTCGCTTCCCCGCACAGTGCGAGAGGTCCCAACTATAGAATCCTTCAAAAGTAGACTCAAGACTTTCCTGTTTACTCAAGCATTTCCATAGTGTCCCTTTTAGTATCTTCATGCTTCTGTATTTTATGAAAATGTTCTTCATTATTTTCTGTACTATATTATGCTATGTATCTGTTAAGCGCCTTGAGTCCTATTGGAGAAAGAGCGCTATATAAATAAAATTATTATTATTATTATTATTATTATTATTACTACCTAGAAACTCCCTAAACTAGATTCCAAAAGCAGTGAATGGGTATTTAACAGATAACAGACACACATGTAAACAGAAGTGAAATATTACTGTGTGCACATTAGTGATGAGAGTAATACCAGAGTGATCTGACAATACAATAAATAAATTATAAATCACAGCGACCCAATTAGAGATTGATTGCACAAGAGTGTGTAATAAGAATCATTCTATGGCCATAATAGCTGCAGTGCATAATGATAAGCATTCCAGCCAGTAGGCAAATAGGGGGTCATTCCGAGTTGTTCGCTCGTTGCCGATTTTCACTATGCTGCCATATTCACTATGCTGCGATTTGCTGTTAAATGCGCATGCGCATGGTACGCAGCGCGCATGCGCTTAATTATTTTACTAAAAACTTAGTAATTTTGCTGTTGCTCGAGCGACGCTTTTCAGTCTCACTGCTGATCGGTGAGTGATTGACAAGAAGTGGGTGTTTCTGGGCGTCAACTCAGTTTTCCCGGCGTTTGCTAAAAAATGCAGGCGTGTCAGGGAAAAACGTGGGAGTGTCTGGAGTGGCTGGCCGAACGCAGGGCGTGTTTGTGAAGTCAAACCAGGAACTAAACGGACTGAGCTGATCGCAATCTGTGAGTAGGTCTGGAGCTACTCAGAAACTGCTAAAAAATATTTAGTAGCAATTCTGCTAATCTTTTGTTCGCTATTCTGCTATGTTAAGAATAAGATACACTCCCAGAGGGCGGCGGCCTAGCGTGTGCAATGCTGCTAAAAGCAGCTAGCGAGCGAATAACTTGGAATGACCCCCATAGTCGGGACTCTAGTAATAAACTTCAAATCCCTATTCAGTCACAGGTTGTGGCATTCTAACACTTATGCTGGGTACACACTAGACCAGGGGTAGCCAACCCTGGTCCTCGAGAGCTACCAACAGTTAACGTTTTCCTGGTCTCCTCACAGAATCACAAGCTAAGTAATTAGTGGATCTTTTAAAATGTGTCAGTGAGTAATAAGTGCACCTGTGCACCTGCTAGGTGAGCTGGAAACCGTGAGCTGTTTGTAGCTCTCGAGGACCAGAGCTGGCTACCACTGCAATAGACGATATTGTGAATGATGGGGGTAATTCCATGTTGATCGCAGCAGGAAATTTTTTAGCAGTTGGGCAAAACCATGTGCACTGCAGGGGAGGCAGATATAACATGTGCAGAGAGAGTTAGATTTGGGTGGGTTATTTTGTTTCTGTGCAGGGTAAATACTGGCTGCTTTATTTTTACACTGCAAATTAGATTGCAGATTGAACACACCACACCCAAATCTAACTCTCTCTGCACATGTTATATCTGCCTCCCCTGCAGTGCACATGGTTTTGCCCAGTTGCTAACAGAATTCCTGCTGCGATCAACTTGGAATTACCCCCAATGTGCCTGAGTCCGATGGATTGGAACGACATATCGTTCAAATCGTCAAGTGTGTATGCGCTATGGGCCTAATACAGACCCCGACGCTGATGTGCAAAAATCACTATGAAGTGTTGTTGCACATCTGCGCATACGCGTACGCCAGTATGCGCATGTGCAAGGTCCTAAACTGAGTTCTCTTCAGAACACAGTTTAAGACCTGGAAGGGGTTGGGAATGGGGCGTCGACAGTGTTTTGTGGGTGCCGACGCTCCGTTTAAGGGGCACGGTCCGGACCATTGCTGGGGCGGCTGCTTAACATCACACACAGCCGCTGTGACCCAAAACATGGTGGGTAACCATCTGCCTTTGTAGCTAGGCGTGTGACAGCATCGTCGCCGTGCGATGCTTTTGCATGTCTGCGGGGGAGGGAGGAGCAGGACCCAGTATATTGGGCAGACTTGCCCTGTGCCAGGCGTACCCCCGCATGTCATAGAATCAGGTCTGAATTACCCCCTATGTTGTTGACGATGCACACTCCCACATGTCGTCACCAGCATCCTCCATCAGCCCTGAACGAAGACATCGTTAGCGAGGTCCATACTGACGAATGCATCGCTCCATCGCTGCTGGCATCAGCAAATGTGTATGTAGTTGCCATTGCAAGCCCAACCCCCCTGCCGAGTCCCATCTCCCATGATGTCGCTTGGTACACACATCGTGTATTGTGTACCCAGCTTTATTGTACAGACATACATTAATATCTATGTGGGCACTGCTATCAAGTAGAGTTAGGACTGCTGTATCAGAGAAGCCGTGAAGTGGCCAGCAGCTAAACATGTGTTTGCAAACATTTGTGACGAATTCTCTGAATTTTATTACCAGATAGATTCAGGGATGGTTACAGGTAATTTTCAGTGTGCGGAAGGGGGGTGGGGATTTGCACCCCCCTTCCTCTTTGTCTGTTGTATACATTAATATCTTCAAGGTTGTTGTTTTTTTCTTTTGTTGTGAAGCAAAAATTACAGTACCTCCTGACAACACATTGGGAGAGACTTATCAAACCTTAGAGAGCGATAAAGGGGTGAGGTTGCTCATAGCGACTAATAATATTTAACTATTATTTATCTAGCACAGACTGTACAATGACAGTTAGAAGCTGATTGATTGGTTGGTATGGGCAACTTCTACACATTGGGGGTCATTCCGACCCATTCGCGCGCAGCAGTTCTTCGCTGCAGTGCAAACGAGTCAGAACTGCAGCTGCGCGGCGCCCACATTGCGCACACGCGTCGTTGCCCAACGCTAGGACCGAAGAAAGCGATCGCAGGACCGATCGCAAGAAGATTAACAGCGGGAAGGAGGATCAGGGCGTCTACTCACCGTTTCCCGGGTGTGGTAAGGCGAACGCAGGCGTGTCCAGGCGTTTGGAGGGCGGATGTCTGACGTCACAGCTGAGACCTTCATTGCTGGATCCGTCGCACTGGGTAAGTAGCTGCAGGGCTGGTCTTGTTTTGCAGGAAACTTTTTAGCATAGCAGGGCTGCACAAGCGAACGCAGCCCTGCTATGCTAAAATATACTCCCACATAGGCGGCGTCAAGTTGATCGTACGAGCAGCAAAAAGTTGCTACGTGCGATCAACTCGGAATGACCCCCCCCCATTAGCTCTCTCCAAGACTTGCAAGAACCACATTAGCTCTCTGCAAGATCTGTAGGACTCCAAGCACACTGCTATGTCGGAGAATGCTGGTACTCATGCCTTAAACAGGGTGTTTAGTCGCGAGAATGGGCATTCTCCGACTTAAGTGCCCAGTCGCACAGCTGACAACGGTCTGAGAGCACAACCACTAGACTGCCAGGTTAAATATCAACAATATTATCCTCCTTACTGGGGCACTTCAAACAGCTCCCAATACAGGTCACTATTTACCCTTGGTGCACACTGGAGGTTTTTTTTTGCACTGCCTATATTGCAGCCCAGAGCTCATATTACAGTGCAGAAATAACCCTTTATTAGTGCACAGTGCACGCTTGTACCCGCAAAAAGCTTTCGGTGAGGGAGGAAAAATAGGGGAAAAAATTGTTCGTTATTTTGTACAATTTGTGTGTTCAATAAAGCCCAGTAGGTGCCATGCTGCACTGCGTTAATAAATATAGGCACTGTGAACAGTAGCAGATTTACCGATATGCATCCGAGGTGGCTGCTTAGGGCCCGGGGGTCTCAGGGGGCCCGCCAACAGGTCCCCAGCGCTCACTGCTGTATGTGTATTTCGTAGTTTCCTATAGTATTTGCTTATATGTGCGGGATAGTTCTGCTAGCAGAGACCAGCTGTTTGGGCGCAGGTATAGCCAGGGGCGGAACTTCCGGAGACAATGGAGTCTTCTGCCGCCGGGCTCCAACTCTGCAGGGGGCACTTACTCCACTGTCTCCCGTTCCCGTGCCTTTGCTGCTGTGGTCTGCACTGGTCGTGGACGTGACCTGGCCTGATAGAGGAGCAGCCACACACAGTGTGGGTGTGCAGGAGGAAGGTGCGGCTGTGACTATGCACCACTAAACCGGAGCTCAGCACCTGACATCCGCTGCAGGGTCACCGGGAAAGCGCTCCGTCTGCCACTGGCTGCTACATTGAAAGTCAGCCTGCTGGCAACAACAAAGGCTGCAGGAGAGTGCCCTGGATAGTTTTTCCAGGAGAGAAGGCGCGCGTGTGAATCATTCAGTCAACTGTGTAAGTCTCTGCCTGTGTACAGTGGTCATAGTACTGCTGCGCTGCACGTCCGGCACACACACACACACACATGCTGAGCATAGGGAAATCCAGCTTACCTGCATTATCTCCCTTAGTTTACCTTGCTGTATGTTATCAAAGGTGGGTGTAATTGTTCATTTTTCTGGGTCACATTTTGTAACTACTCTGTTATTTGTGGGATAAATGGCAGTGTCATTGCTATGCATGTACCTTTCCTAACATGACTCTCTCACGTTGTATACCCAAAATGGGCATTCTAGACCTAATTGAGCCACAATTGCCACATGGATGATTAAAGGTGGCCAACAGGATTGTAACCCGCCCAGCTTCTAATCGTTTTTGCCTGAAAATGTAATTGGCTGGTGAACTATGTATTTGTACAAATATGGTCCATCTATCTAATATGACCTCTCCCATGAGTAGCTAAATTGGACATTTATGCACACTTTTGGCATTTAGGGCTAATGTACTGTACTTTAAGCTAATGTGACTTGGGTGCTTGTGGAGTGCATTAGTTCCTGTGTGACTGGAAATTAGTGCATTGACTGCCTGAAGGTGAACAGAGCATAACCTTCAACATGACCCCTTCCATCAATTACAAAATTCTGGGATTAGGTAAAAACCGGAACGGGCCGGACCGGCTCTCTGCAGCAAACTGCCATTCTGGAGCATGTAGTGCTCGTCCCCATCCAGGAGGTGCCTGTGACAGTTGTCACCAGGGAGCCGGGAGGAATAGATTACAATGTTCCGGTAATTACCCATCACCAAACCATATGGGGAAGCTGTAATCTCTTCCTCCCCACCTCCCTGGTGACAACAGTCACAGACAGTTCTCCCACCCACCCCCAGACAGGACACTGACCGGACGTGGACAAGCACTACAAGCTTCTTAATTGCAGAGTTTGTTGCAGGGAGCCGGTCTGGACCATTCCAGTTTTTACCCAAAATGCACTGCTCCTGGACTTAATTTACGATTGCAGTCACTTATGTTGGACAAATTATAGATGAGGTCGATGTTTTTTTACACAGGTGACTGTATTCGTAAATTAAGTGAGAAATCCAGGAACAGAGCATTTTGTGCCTGATGGAAGGGGTCATGTTGAGGTTATGTCAGAGTTCATAATCTAGATATATGCAGATTTATTTATTTATTTTTTTGTTAGACTGACCAATGCAAATTGTGCATGTTAAAATCAGATGATAATTGATTTGGCTGGATAAAAAACTGTATTACACCCCTTTTATACCGAAATCCCACGCCCAGAGTGTACAGTCACTATCCTTTTACTAAACCCTGTATATAAGTATTGTTCAGTTTGAGTACAGTGAGAGGAAACATGGCAGCAAGCCTCATGTTAGCATATTTAGAAGTCACCATTGCGCAATTCTCTTCTGGCAGCTAGAGCTGGTACCTGGCGCTGGGTGACTCATGCTGCTACTTCGTGCTTAGATGTACAAAGTCGAAGAGTTGGCAGTGGAGGGAAGGGGGGGCACCAACATTTATCTTGCCTCCGGGCAACTGGGATGAAGTTACGCCACTGGGTATAGCTGTGGTAGTGCTGCTGTGCTGGTAAAATCCTTGACATAACCTACGGGTGTCCTAACGTTGCAGCCTCAGTTACATTTAGGGAAATGTCCGACCGAAGGCTGAATATATATATGTAAGCAAGCACTGAGGTCATATTAAACCACAAGGGGTTTTGAGGGTTGCCACTTTAAGGATGTGTTATGATTGTTTTTGTTTGTTATGGCATGATTAGGGGTCAGCCAATGGTGGTCAAGTGGGGAGGAGAGTTTTGTTTGAAACTAGGCTGAGGCAGATTATCTGCCTCTTGGTTCCTGTTTTTCTGGAAAGAGAAGTACTCCATTTTGGGCTCTCATAGGGGGTAATTCCAAGTTGATCGCAGCAGGAAATTTTTTAGCAGTTGGGCAAAACCATGTGCACTGCAGGGGGGGCAGATATAACATGTGCAGAGAGAGTTAGATTTGGGTGGGTTATTTTGTTTCTGTGCAGGGTAAATACTGGCTGCTTTATTTTTACACTGCAAATTAGATTGCAGATTGAACACACCACACCCAAATCTAACTCTCTCTGCACATGTTATATCTGCCTCCCCTGCAGTGCACATGGTTTTGCCCAACTGCTAAAAAAATTCCTGCTGCGATCAACTTGGAATTACCCCCATAGTCACTGATAATTCTTTCCCTGTGCTGTTTTCCTAATCTTTGATTTTCTTTTGCATTTCTTACTACCTTCTGTTTCATCTCCTTTTCTTCACTATATATATCATCTCTATTCTTTCCCTGTTCCTCTCCCTCTCATGATGTCTCGCCCCCAGCGCCTCTCTTCCCCCCCGCCCGCTTTATGGATGCTTATACTATTAGGGGCCAGGCAGCTGCTGGCTCCCAGGCAGTTACCCGCAGCGGTCGCCAGGCGGCTCTGGTATCCGAGCCCGTGCGGCCTCGTCTGCTTACAGCCCCTGCCGCCAGTTCCTGTGAAGCGAGCAGCCTTCACCGGGTACTTCTCCCGGCTACGGCTGCTGGCTTCGGCGCTGCTCCCGCCGGGTCCCAGCGGGAGCGCAGTCGAGTGGTGCTCTCCCCAGCTGCGGCGGTTGGCGGAGGTGCTGCTGGGGGTCTGGGCGTGGGCGTTTGTGCTCCCGTGCTCGCCGGGCTGCCCCTGCAGCTAATGTAAGTGCTTCACCCTTAAGGCCGAGCACCGCGGGCGCCGGGTCCAGGCAGCAGCGCAGGCTACACAGGATCTCCTCGGCGGCGGCCGCTGCCGGGGGATCATGACGCAGGCGTCCACCCTCCCGAGATCTGGGCAGTAGAGGGGGGCGGGGCTTAGCTCCATGCTGCAGTTTCACTGGCATGCAGGAGGGGGAGGCTGTGGCTGCTTGCCATCACAGGGGACAGGCAAGGCAGGCTTCTCCCTCTCCTGTGGTGCCACAGAATAGGTGGGGCAGGCGGGGGAGAGGTATTAGGGCTAATTATGATAAGCCTCCAGTGCAGGGGGACAATCAGGGGGCAGCAGGCGGCCACAGCCTGGAACAGGGGGCTGACGGGTCCAGTAGGGTAGTAGGGGCTGCCGCTAGCGTCCCACTGTATAACGAGGTGGTGACTCATGGGGGGCATTCACAGGGTGGAGCAGCGGTTGGGACCACGGATGTGGTGTCTTCAACTGCGTTCCACCGTACTGCCGTTCTAGGACTGGCACCTGGGCTCCCGAGTACATCAGTCATGGTGGATAGGGTCGAGCAGTCACCGAAGGACCCAGGTTACGGGGGTCCAGGAGGGCTGCGCAGGCACAGCACCTTCTTTAGCTCCGCCTCGGGTCCTGGTTTCATTGCGCAGGGCTAAACGGGCATGGCTACAGCACTCCCGTTTAATTCCTCAGTAGTACTCCACCCCCACGGTCACACCAGCGCTCCCTGTCACCGTCACTACCGCATCGGTGAATGCTACCCCTGACCATTCCAAAGCGTTGGAGGCGGTCCAAAAGTTGGTGTTGCTGGCAGAAGTTTTGGCCCCATTGTTGGCGGGGTTATCTTCGCAGGCAACTGGCGCGGCAGCTGGGCAATCTGATCCGGATACTACATCTTTGCAGATGGCGCATGGACAGGAACAGCTAGGTACCCTTGCTGGTCAGGTGCTTGCTGCGTTGGGGGTTCAGACGCCCCTTTCTTCCGCCCAGCTTGCTCCCACTGTCTCTTTTGATGCCTCGTTGTCCGCTCCTTTTCCGGATGTCTCCACAGGTGCTACCCCGGATGTCGTGGTGGAGGCGCAAGCCGATTCGGGTCGTGCGGCAGAAGGTAATGCGGTTGCAGGTCCTTCAGGTGGGTCTTCTGCGCCTGCCAAGCGATCCAGCAAGCGGGCAGTATCGTCGTCTTCTTCCTCTAGTTCCAGTTCGGATAGCTCAGAAGGGAAGGGTGTAAAATGGTCAAGGCGCAGCCGTCGCCGTTCTAGACGTAGGGCTAGGAGGTCCCGCTCCTCCAGTGAAAGCAGTTCTGGGTCACCGGTGTTCCCACGAGAGGAGGTAGTCCATTGCGATAATACGGCAGAGCTTCGGGGTTTGCGCCGTAGTATTCGCGATAGAATTAAAAAGGTGAAGTATGTTAATTTGTTTGCGCTGACAGCTAAGAATAAGAAAGCGCCTAGGGCAGCAAAGCGGCGAGGTGGCATGGGCGAAGATACTTATTGTTCATATCACAGATGGCAGGCTGGGATTTTCATGTTCGCTGCATGTTATATGGAGACCAGGCCTCAGGAGCACATGAATGTCATCAAGTATCTCCATTTGATACATTCCATGTTCCGCTCCGATAGTGATAATTCTTGGCGGACGTATGATGAGGAATTCCGGCGCAAGCAGTCGGGTACCTCTGTTATTGACTTTGGGTGTAAAGATGTTGAGGTGTGGCTGGAGCTCCCATGGTCAACTTCTGCCCAGGCAGTCCCCGCGCCACGGCGTCCGCAACCTCCCTTTTCGAGGGGCTCCTCCATTGCCAAATCCGGGTAGGTGTTATGCCTTCAACAATTCCAGCTGTCCGGCAGGAACCCGTTGTAGATTTAGGCATGCTTGCCTCTGCTGCGGAGGTTCGCTCCCCACTAAAGACTGCCTGCGCGCAAAAGCAGGGTCTGCCACCGCCCGACCATCCACATGGGGCGGGTCTAAGTAAGGCCGCATCTCCACTCCGACTCAGCCGGATGGAGCGTTGGTTGAGGATGTATCCCAACAGGGCTGAGGCTGAGTTTTTGTATTCAGGTTTTCGAGACGGTTTTCGGTTGCCAATTTTTGGGGCGGTCTCGGTGGGGTTACAAGAAAATGTGAAATCTGCAGGGGAATTGCCGCAGGTGGTGTTGGAGAGGGTGCGAAAGGAGGTCACGTTGGGCCGAATGGCTGGACCTTTTCCATCACCCCCTTTGGCCGACCTGGTTCTGTCTCCGGTGGGTGTTGTCCCCAAGAAGGAACCAGGTAAATAGCGGCTGATACAGCATTTGTCTTACCCATGGGGATCCTCGGTAAACGATGACATTCCTGCAGAATTGTGTCGGGTGCGATATCAGTCGTTCGATCAGGCATTGGATCTGGTTAGAGCTTCTGGTCAGGGATCCTTGTTGGCCAAGATTGATGTGGAATCTGCCTTTCGTCTGCTGCCGCTACATCCTGAGTCGTTTCGGTTCATGGGCTTTCGCTTGTCTAGCGGTTTCTACGTTGACAAGTGCTTGCCCATGGGCTGTTCTATTTCGTGCGCATTTTTCAAACAATTTAGCACTTTTCTACACTGGTGCATGATGGCTGGCACCGGGGAAAGTGGGGTGGCTCACTACCTTGATGATTTCCTGTGCATTGGGCCGGCAGATTCGCCCCGTTGCGGTGAGCTCCTGTTTTCGGTACAGGCACTCTTTGCATTTTTTGGGGTCCCGGTGGCGCGTGATAAGTCCGAAGGGCCGGTGACGAAGCTGTCCTTTTTGGGTATCGAGATTGATACACTAGCTGGCTGCTGTCGTCTTCCTCGCGAGAAGATAGATAAGTTGCGTGAGGCTATTACAGTGGCGCTGTCAGTTGGTAAGCTCAAGCTGTGTCAGATACAGTCCATGCTAGGTCTACTTCACTTCACTTGCCGGGTGGTGCCCATGGGTAGGGTGTTTTGCAGGAAACTAGAGCGCTCCATGTCCAGCACTGCGCTCCCTCACCATTTTGTAAGGTTGTCAGCTGAGGTAAAGCAAGATTTAAGGATTTGGGATGTCTTTCTTTCCCAGTTCAATGGCATACTGATTTGGCCAGCTCCCGCCTGCAGCAACTTGCAACTTCAACTCTTTACTGATGCTGCGGGGGCGTCCGGCTTTGGGGCTTTTCTCAACGGTTCTTGGTGCCGCACCTTGGCCGGCAGACTGGATTCGGGAGGGGTTGACAAGGAACATGGTGTTGCTTGAACTGTTTCCCATAGTGGTGGCATTGGAGTTGTGGGGGGACCGTTTGCTCTAGCATTGTTTTTTGGTGTGACAACCTTGGAGTTGTTCAGGTGATCAATCGTCAGAGTTGCTCCTCTCTGCCGGTTGTTCATTTGCTGTCCAGGCTGGTCCTTCGCTGCCTTATCCTTAACATTCAGTTTTTAGCAAAACATGTGCCTGGGGTTCAAATTGTAATTGCGGACGCGCTTTCTAGATTTGATTATCCTAGGTTTCGTGCACTAGCTCCTCAGGCGGAGTTAGTGGGTGACCCATGTCCTCTCTATGTTTGGCAGGTGATCAGGCCGGCATGGAGGAATTAGCAACCCGTGCAATTGCACCAAGAACATTTCGCTGCTATCGAGCGGGATGGCTTGAATGGGAGCTTTTCCGTATATCTGCGGCTCAGGCAGGTAAGGGCTTACGTAAGACTATGCTGGCTTTCGTATGGAGCCTTTACACTCAAGGGCGTTCGGTTGCCGTAGTGAGGCGTATTCTAGCAGGCGTCTCTTATTTCTCATCACTGTACGATAGGCATGATCCCTGAAGGTCCTTTCTGGTGTCAAGGGCATTGAGGGGTTGGTACCGGTCAATTCCCTCGTCGGTTGATTGCAGACGACCAATTGAAATTTGCTTTTGCCCTGTCTTTTGGATTCGGTTTCAGAGATATGTTACTCTTCATACGAAAGTTTATTGTTCCGTTTTAGTTTTTCCATGGTGTTCCATGGAGCATTCCGGGTTTGTGTGCTTGTTGCTCCTTCCAAACGGGTTGAATCTCCCCTCTCTTGTGAGGACGTAATAGTTCAACCTGAGGTTCTTTTATGTCACCTGCGGCGTTCCAAGACTGACCAGGCAGGTAGAGGGCGTTGGCTATCGCTTCGGCCGTGCTCAGACGATAGGGTGTGACCTGTGACGCTGGCTCAGGCCTTCCTGCAGGTGCGGCCTGACCTGTCTGGGGCATGGTTGATGCATGCAGATGGGATCCCGGTTACAAAATACCAGTTTTGTCATGTCTTGAAGCGTGGTCTGGCTGCATTGGGCCTATCCTCGGAAGAGTTCGGGACGCATTCATTTCGAATCGGGGCTGCAACATCTGCGGCTGTCGCAGGCCATTCTGATGCTGAGATTCAGTCTCTGGGTCGGTGGCGCTCTAACGCATTTCGGTCATATATACGTCCGAGTTTATATGTTTTTTGTCAACAAACATAGCTGACTGGAGGACTAACCACTCGCCGACATACTGCGGGAGTTTTTGAGGAATTTCACTGTCCAATTGGTACTCCAATTATGATTATATGGCGTTAGTAATGTTAGCTACTCCGGGGGTTAAGTGTTTTCGCCTCAAGGTCCGGTCGGCTACATTTGTCTTCCCCTACTGTCCCTCGTTTGTTGCTGTGTTGTGTTGTATGGAGTTGGATCTTTGTTGGTTTTGTTGTTCTCATATATATCTGCCCTTCATGTGCTGACTGAATTTTAACGTGTTTCAGGTGAACCTGATTGCAAGCCGGTGTAAGTGCTAGGGCATTCTTATGTTTTTTGGGCAGCTCGTTGCCCAGCTGCTGTGGATGCCGATTATTTTCAACATGCTCCACTGATTCAGTGGTTAGGTTTTCGAGGGATGCGCTGGGGCTCGCTCCGGGCTCGCCTTGTGGAGGCTGTACGGTGTTTTGGATTGCCGAAGGTTTTGATGTTACTCTTAGGGGGCAATGATATTAGTCAGCTGACAGCTCTGGAGTTGCGTTCGGTTATCATCAGGGACTTGCATGTGATCGCTGAGGCTTTGCCTGAGTGTAAAATGGTTTGGTCTTCTTTGGTCCCTAGGCGTGTTTGGCGAAATGCTAGGTCTGGTGCTCGGTTGGATGTGGCTCAGAAAAAGGTAAATATCGCAGTGGCTCGTTATCTGTTGGAGAATGATGGCGGAGTGGTGGAGCATGGTTTGATTAGATTCCAGGATGCACACCTTTACCAGTCGGATGGGGTTCACCTTAGCGCTGAAGGTATGGCCATTTTTGTGGAGGATTTGTTCTGCTGGTTAAGGGAGTTTCTTTAGAGATTGTTTGGTGGTGATGCTGCGGTGTAGGCCTGGATTTGGCGGTAAAGAACGGTTGGTTGTTAAGTTTTTAGGCTTTAGTGGGTGCGCTCTCCTTGCAGTGGGGTATGGCGTAAACCAATTGTCCTGGACGGGAAATGGTTACACCACCTGAACGGGTGGGTTGTGGAGTGGAGAGTTGAACACCAACGCTTGGTTTTGTGTGTCTGTTTGTTTTCCCTGTCCGTTCTTTAGTGCCGCCACCATTTAAAGAAAAAAATTTAAAATAGTACCTGTCAATAATAAATTTGACAAAGATTTTAAATGCCAGCACTGTTGTCTGTGTCTTTATTTTAGTTAAGTTATAATACGTAGTTGTGATTAAATACAGGTAAAAGGGGTAACACGAAAAATGCCCCGATAGTGGGTTTAGCCCCGAGAGCTGCTGTCTTGACATGAGTATCGCTGTTTAAGCTCTTTGCATGGAGGAGTGGGCGGGGCAAGGGGCAGATTATAGGCAGGGTGGACGGGGCGGCCGGCCAAGACCGCCCCCGTCCCCCACTGCAGCACAGCCAGACATTGCCTAACTGCCGGCTCCAGGCAGCAACGTAGTTGGTGAGTTTAGTTTACTTAGTCAGCCGCTGCGATCATTTTAGCCTGTCCAACCACATCCAGAAAATGGTCAGTTCCCACCCACAAACGCCTTCTTCCTGTCAATCTCTTTGCGATCGTCTGTGCGAATGGATTCTTCGTAAAACCCATCGCACAGAAATGATCCGCTTTGTACCCGTGCGACACACCTGCGCATTGCGGTGCATATACATGCGCAGTTCTGACCTGATCACAGCGCTGCAAAAAATACTAGCGAGCAATTAGGTCTGAATTACCCCCACAGTCAGAGGCGGATTTAGACCTCATGGGGCCTTAAGCAAGACACAGATTTGGGGCCCCCTTCCTCATAATCTATTGCACTATATGGTATTTATGTTCCTAATTTGTTCATAATTTATGTGTGTGTATCCCTAAAGCTATTGTTATGTAATAATACAGTCAAATTTCAAACCTGCTAATAAGGGCTGAGGGTCAGTTTTATCAACTTTCATTTAAAATGAATTAAGGTTTAAGATTATTTTTTAACACATTTATTCCATTTTTTTTTCTTTCTTTTTTCACATTGGTGCAACTGAATTCCAAACCTTTGGGGTATCCATGTGCACATCTGCAAAAACTAGAAACATTGGGGGTCATTCTGAGTTGTTCGCTCGTTGCCAATTTTCGCTATGCGCTAAGTTATTTAACTAAAAACTTAGCAGTTTTGCTGTAGTTCGTGCGGCGCTTTTCAGTCGCACTGCTGATCGGTAAATGATTGACAGGAAAGGGGCATTTCTGGGTGGTAACTGAGCGTTTTCCGGGAGTGTGCTAAAAAACGCAGGCGTGTCAGGGAAACGGGGGAGTGGCTGGCCGAACGCAGGGCGTTTGTGACGTCAAACCAGGAACTAAATGGACTGAGCTGATCGCAATCTAGGAGTAGGTCTGGAGCTACTCAGAAACTGCAAATAATTATTTAGTAGCAATTCTGCTAATCTTTCGTTCGCTATTCTGCTAAACTAAGATACACTCCCAGAGGGCGGCGGCCTAGCGTTTGCAATGCTGCTAAAAGCAGCTAGCGAGCGAACAACTCGGAATGACCACCATTGGACCCTATTTAGTAAGGACTGCAAATTTCAGCTTTTTTGCCCAGCATGCTACCCGCCTTCTCCCCCTGCAACCAGGCTGAAATTGTGGTCGCACTGCAATTTCAGCGTGAATGCAAAAAGTAGGGTAGCCTTCTTTCTCATCGGAGCAGCTGTGTGTGACGTCCTACATCACGCCCCCCGTTCCGTCTGCTGCTGTTTTTCCATGACGCCAGGGGTTGGCTGGCAACTTTTAGCCTGGTGGGGCAAGTCCAGAGCACTGGCCCATAAGTAATAGCGCCATCTTAAATGGAGGTTTTTTTGATAAAAAAATATTTATTAATAAAAAATAAAAATAGGCCTGGTGTAAATTATCCCAAAGGTACTTTATTATAAATTTGTCAGTGCGGCCGTGGCTTCAGCAGAGTTGTGTAGTGCAGGGGTGGCCAACCAGTCAGTGGCAAAGAGCCTTGATCTGTAGTCAAGGGTAAGAGCCATATCATGCACGCTCCTTCGGCGCGCGAGAAAAATGGGGGCGTGGCATAGTTGTCACAAAGCCACACCCCATTTTTATGTGCACACCTTTCGGTTTGACGTTTGTAGGCGTATGATCTTGTGTCATAACCCCATGTTTAGTCATGTTGTACAGTGTCACATACAAATAAAGCCCCTGTACAGTGCCACATACATATAAAACACCATAAAAATGGGTGCCTCCACAGTGCCAAATACATAAATGCCCCCAGAGTGCCAGATACATATATGTCCCCACACTGCCAGATACACATCTCCCCAGTGCCAGATATGCCCCCAGTGAGAGATACACATGTCCCCACTCTGCGTCCCCCCAACTGCTGCTCACCGCCGCGCTGCTGCTCTGTTCAGTCTGCTGCTTGTGAGGGGAGGAGAGCGCAGCATGCGCCATTCCTGCCCCTCAGTCTCCACTCTCCAGCGGCGTTGATTCTCTAATTATGCGCCAATCCGTGAGCCAATCAGAGTTCGTGGACCGGCAGCTAAGACTCCTGATTGGCTGCAGGTCCGCAAGCTCTGATTGGCTCACGGGCCGGCGCCGGGCACTGCAGACTAGGGCAGCGGGAGGTGCCGTGGGAGCTTACGAGCTGAGGAGATAGAAAGAGCCGCATGCGGCTTGAGAGCCGCGGGTTGGCCACTGTTGGTGTAGTGGAAGGTGGTGGCCAGCCCGTGACCCTTGGCATTAATGTGGCCCAGGGGGCACATGGCACCCTGCCCCCCGGGCCAGCCCGCCTATGCATGAAGCCACCCCCGCAACTCTCCATCTCCACCTAGGAAACAGAATGTTGCCACTTCCCTCCCTGCGCATGCGCCTGCATCATTTTAGTCATTTTTGCGATCAAACCTGAATGAGGTCCATAAAATTTTGACAGCAGATAAAACCCATTTGGTCCATCTAGTCTGCCCTTAAATGTGTACATAAAGAAATTATTTTGTAAATAACAAAAAAAAAATTAGAATATTCACTCAAGCACAAAATGAAAATTAGTTATGCAATAACAAAACAGTTGTGAGGTCAAAAAGCCCTCACTGTTCCTATTCAACATATACTCATACAGTATGTACTAATAACTTGAGCAAAGGTAACAGGAAATGAATGCTCCTAATATACTGATATAATACCTCCCAACTATTCAGTAGTTCATAGCGGGACTCCTGCGCGCCTCCAGAAAGGGAGCGTGGCCTTGAGACTGAGGGCGTCATGAAGAGAGAAAGAGAGAGAGGCAGATAGAGAGGTAGAGAGAAAGAGCTGGGCCGTGTCAGATTAAAAAAAGGTTAGTGAGAGAGAGCAAGAAGGTGTCAGAGAGTGAGAGAGAAATAAAGAGTGGGTGTCAGGTGTCAGGAAAACAGTGAGAGGGAGGGAAGAGATAGAGGAAGATAGAGAGGTAGAGAGAGAAAGAAAAGAGGGAGTGTGAGAGACAGAGGGTGTCAAAGAGAGGGGAAAGATGTTAGGGAAAGAGGTTGCCAGGGAGGGGATGTAGTCACTATCCTGGTGGTTGGGATCCTGGCGGTCAGCGTACCAACGCTGGGATCCCAGCTGCCAGAATGACGGCAGGGGGCCAAGGACTATTTCCACACGACACCCATAGAGTGGGAATAGAACATGTGGTAAGCACAGCAAGGCACCAAGCTTGCAGTGTGGCGAGCGCAGCGAGCCTGCAAGGGGCTTCGTTGCGCTCACCCCCCTACCGGCATTCTTGCGCTTGCCCCCCTGCCGTCACCGATGGGATCCCGGCCACCTGGATCCCGTACCCAGCCTGCCAGAGAGAGAGAGGGGAGACAGACAGATTAGAGTGCCAGAGAGATAGGAGGGTGGTGACGTGAGGGGGAGTCCTTGGAAGAGAGAAATTAGAGAGTGAGAGAGACAGAGGGTGTCAGAGAGAAGGTATCAGAGAGAGAGAGAGCTAGAGAGAGAGCGAAAGGGGGGAGAGAGAGAGAGAGATAGAGAGAGTGCCAGGGAGAAGGGTGGGGGGAGTAGAGACCCAGGGAGAGAGAGATGTGAGGGAGGAACACTACCTTTTCTAGCATCAGGTGGGATGGATGCTTCATGGTATTAGGCCCCGCCTCGCTGCACATGCGTTTGCACACTTGCACAGCTAAAATACACTCCCTTGTAGGCGGCGACTATCCGATCACAGCGCTGCAAAAAACTGCTAGCGAGCGATCAGGTCTGAATTACCCCCTGTGAGTTTGCAGTGTGAATTTGTAGTTTGTGAAAAAAACACCATGGGGTCTATTCATGAAGCAATGACAGGAGTGGAAAAGTGAGCCTGTGGAGAAGTTGCCCATGGCAACCAATTAGCTGCTCCGTACAATTGTATAGTATGCAAATTATAAATGTTACTCCAATGCTGATTGGTTGCCACAGCAAATTCTCCTATCATATTTGAAGTTTGAAGCCTGGAGAGGAGATTCAGGAAGGCGGAGATGGGTGTGAGGCTGGACTACTCGCATCATTAAGCCTAGCCCCTCACAGTACAATGCTGTGGTTCGTGCATCTTTGAATAGGGGCTGGGGCTAAAATGATGCAATTACCATAGAATTGCATCATTAGACTCCGTTCACTCAGTGCCTGTGGATTCTTGTTATTATTCTCCCCATTTGGCACACTTCACTAGGAAGTGGGCAGGATGCAGGAGCAGTGCACACTCTTCCAGGAATGCGTAGGGCTACCCTAAAAATTGGGTGTCACTATCAAGTTCTGGGAGTATAGGCAAGTATGCCCCACATTTGATCACTGCCGATAGCACCCACACCCGTTTCCTGCTTCCAATTCGCTCTGCCCCCACAGCTGATCACTGCCGACTACACCCCCTCTCCCATCCCGCTGCCGACTTGCGCTGCACCCACAGACTCCCAAGACAGCTAGGACTGACCCAGTGGCATCCCTACTTCCGGTGACACCCGGTATGGGAG